>NC_080170.1:43101621-43457644 GCF_950295315.1 Erinaceus europaeus
AAAGACACCAGCTTCACTACTTGTGAAGCATCCATCTGCTGATGGGGAGCCCAGGGCTCAAACTGGGGCTCACACCCAGATCCTTGCGAGTCTTTAATATTCATACTACGTACACTTAACCCGGTGTGCCCCCCCCCACCCCTTCTTCACTTCCTTTCTAAGTCACACCTACACCTATTACTTCTTCTGAGTGCCCTTCCTTTTACCCCCATTGCTTTTGCTTGTCTTCCTCTGTTAAAGAAAATATATCCGCAGGACAGCTGCAAGTGTTACAGCTCTGAGTGTTACAACTCAAGAGTGATAGAGCTTCAGGAGTTACAGTTCAAGGTGTAGCAGATCCAAAGAAAGAGTCAGGCGGAAATCGTGTGGAGGACAGGGAGATACTTTATTACACCTGTGGAATCTAACAGACTCCTACCCAGCTAAATTACTTGCCTAATTAAAAAAGCCATTTCTATACCCTTTAAGCCTGGCGCTGCATGTGTTGATTGGTTACAGGGTGGTTTTGGGATGCATTGGATCGACCTTCCCGTGGTGCATCCCGTGAGTACCCATTCATTGGGGAAACTGACGATCCTTCCTAGCCGACTGAATCCACATGGATCCCAGTCACTTTCAAAGCCAGCAACAAGCAGCTCCTGACAGCTTTCAAGCTGTTGGTCCTGCTCTTCGAGTCCTCCAACTTAATGTTGAGGGGCTGTCCTTTGCCAAACGCGTTCTTATTGGTCAATTGGCGATACAGCATCAGGCAGATGTTATCTGCCTACAAGAAACACATATAGCAGTCGATGAAGCTGCTCAATTCACCATCAGTGGATTCGATTTAATATACTATAATCTCCATCCTAAACACGGCCGAGCCAACTACGCCAAATCGTATCTTGCGGACATTTTACCATATGGCCTCTTCGACCTTCTATGACTCCATTACTATTGGAACTATTCAGCTCGTCAACATATATAAGCCTCCCAGTGCCTCATGGGATAATGAGGTCCTGCCTAGCCCGAATCACCCAGCCGTTTACGTTGGAGACTTTAATAGTCATCACCAAGACTGGGGATATTCCTCCACTCGTGCTGACGGCTCTATCTTAGCCGACTGGGCTTCAGCGAATGACCTCTCCCTCTTATACGATCCCAAACAGCCAGGCTCTTTTCACAGTGCTAGATGGAATAAAGACTCGTCACCCGACCTGTGCTGGATTAGCACAGTCAAAGGCCAAGCCTTTCCCGCTACGAGACACATTCTCAAGATCTTCCCGCACAGTCATCACAGCCCAGCTATCATCCACATTGGTCTCCAGCTCCCACTGATTCTGTGCTCGGAGAAACTAAGATGGAACTTTCGGAAAGCAAACTGGCGTCTGTTCAGTGATCTTACCAACAAATCTATTCCTGCAATTCCAATTAACTCTATCCCCTCTGAAGATTCCTACAGGCGCTTCCGCCAAGCCATCTTCAAAGCAGCTTCCCAAGCCATTCCTCGTGGGAGACGTGCTAACTAAACGCCTTGTCTTGATGCTGAATGCGAGCAACTACTAAAGCAGTATGATGAGTCGGGCGACCCAGATGTGGCTGACCATCTCATTGCCTCCCTGGATGCAGCACGCCAAGCCCGCTGACAACAACTCACAGAAAGTCTGAACTTCACCCACTCAAGTAGGAAGGCCTGGAAGCTTCTTCATAGTCTGGGTGCTGGTAGCCAACCCTCTCCCGTCTCCCATCCTCCAGTATCTCCAAACTCAGTGGCCAGTCACCTAACTCAAGTTGGACGTGCTAAGATCGACCCAGTCTGGAAAAGAGAAATTTCCCATGAGTGGTCATCCCACTTCCGTTTCTCTTGTCCATCTCCAAAACTCTCTCCTTTTACACTGTCTGAACTGGAAGACGCTTTGAAGAGGATTAAACTGGGAACAGCTGCTGGCTATGATAACATCATCCCAGAACTCATTCTTAACTTGGGCCCCGCGGCAAAGAAGTGGCTCACTTCATTCCTATCCCACATCTTGGAATCCGAATCTATGCCCAAAATTTGGCGTCGTGCGAAGATAATAGCAGTTTTGAAACCAAAGAAAGACCCAACACTGGCCGCCAGCTATAGACCAATTTCTCTCCTCTCCGTGTGTTAC
Source organism: Erinaceus europaeus (assembly GCF_950295315.1). NCBI lineage: Eukaryota > Metazoa > Chordata > Mammalia > Eulipotyphla > Erinaceidae > Erinaceus > Erinaceus europaeus. The sequence continues at coordinate 43,103,751 of NC_080170.1, forward strand.
AAACTCCTTGAGAGACTGCTTCTGTCAAGTATTTCTCCTCTTACAGAGAAATTCCTATCACCCGCCCAAGCTGGTTTCCGCCCAGGAAGATCTACCTGCAAACAAGGCCTGGCCCTCTCAACTTACATTGAAAATGGATTCCAGAAGAATTTAAAGATGGGTGCTGTCTTTGTTGATCTCACAGCAGCCTATGACACGGTCTGGCACCGTGGTCTCCTAGTCAAGATCTCAAGATGCCTGCCTCCATGGGTGGCCAACACTATATTGTTTCTTCTCCAAAACAGAAGATTCCGGGTGCATCTGGGTGACAAGTCTAGCAGATGGAGACTTGTCTCAAGTGGCCTCCCCCAGGGCTCTGTTCTGGCTCCCACGCTATTTTATATTTACATCAATGACCTCCCAGAAACTTCTTCAAGGAAGTTCATGTACGCCAATGACATCTGCTGTGCAACTCAGGCATCCAAGTTCGACATCCTCGAGGAAACACTCACGAAAGACATGTCTCTGATATCTGATTACTGTAAAAAATGGCGACTAATCCCTAGCACTGCAAAAAACGGTATCATCTGTTTTCCATCTACACCATGCCTCGGCCTTGACGATATGATACGAGCTTGACGATACGAGAATCCGGCATGAAGCCCAGCCAGTCTATCTTGGCGTTACTCTCGATCGCACTCTGTCATTTCACGAACATCTCATAAAAACTGTAGCAAAGGTGGGCGCGAGGAATAACATCATTGCAAGACTGGCCAGCTCCTCATGAGGCGCGAGCGCTTCCACACTACGATCATCATCTCTGGCATTATGCTATTCCACTGCAGAATACTGTGCCCCAGTCTGGTTCCGTAGCCCCCATGTCCACTTGGTTGATTCCAAATTATATTCCTCCATGAGGATAATTTCTGGAACCATCCTTTCCACCCCGGTTCCATGGCTGCCAGTTCTTAGCAACATCGCCCTGCCAGATATTCGTCGGGATGCGGCATCATCTAAGTTCATTTCCCACGTCTACGCTCGACCGGACCTGCCAATATACACGGATATCTTCGCCCACCCTGTCCAACGCTTGACGTCTCATCACCCAATCTGGTCCCCTACGCCTACACTGAACTTCTCTGTTCCAGACTCTTGGAAACAGAGCTGGCAGTCAGCTGAGGTAAAGAACAAACACCTCATCACAGACCCCTGCAAGCGTCAACCCGGCTTTGACCTAGCACGTTATGATTGGGCCCTCCTCAATCGCTATCGAACAGGCCATGGCCGGTGCGCCACTATGTTCTATCGCTGGGGAGCCAGAGACGACCCGAACTGCCCCTGCGGCTACAGACAGACTATGACCCACATAGTCAACGACTGCCACCTCTCCAGATTCAAAGGAGGTCTCAAAACTTTACATCAGGCTCAACCTGACGCTGTTGACTGGCTACGGAAGAAGGGCAAGCTAGAAGAAGAAGAAGGGTGGTTTTGGAAAAGATACATTTTGATTGATTACAAGGTGCACCAATCAGGTAAAACAAAGAATGAGGTGTATTGGCCACATTCCACACCCAATCCGGACTGCCAAAATACAAGTGCATACAATTTAGCTAGCAGAAAGATTCAACCTCATTGGTTACATTTCTAGTACCCTAGGTTTACTGAAATGCAGGAATAGTAGATCGCCTGATATTCATGGAATTGGGGAACATTTTCTTTCACTCTAGTTGTTTTCCAGATTCACTTCCCTTTCTGTGACGGTACAAAAGATTTTTAGTGACAAACACTTCGGGTCCTGGTGGAACTGGGATTCAGAGCCCTTTGGCCTTCTTCCCCTATCCTTTACCCCTCTGAGAGCATGGACTAAAGTTCTTTGGGGGTTGTGGGGTGTGCGGAAGGTGGGAGTTCTGTCTTCTGTAATTGCTTCTCTGCTGGTCATGGATGTAGGTCAATCATACCGTCAGCCTGTGGGGTAGATCCTTAGAGCCCTTTATTCATTTATTTTAGAGAGGGAAGGAACCAGTGAGAATGAAGAGATGGTAATATTATGATGGTGCTGGGGACCAAATCGGGGACCTTTGGTACCTCAGGCATGAACAATTTTTTGCATAATCATTATGCTATCTCCCCAGCCCTAATTTTTTAAATTGGAAATTTATACTATCTAAACAACATCCATCCCACTTCAAACCCTGGACACCACCATTCTACTCTGTTTCTATGAGTTTGACTTTGTTAGATCCCACATATAAATGAAATCATGTATTATAGGCCTTCCTCTAACTTACATCACTGAGTGTAAATGTCTTCAAGTTCTATCCATAGAAAGTTGCAGGATTTCTTTTTCTTTTCTTTTTTAAGATTTTATTTATTTATTAATGAGAAATATAAGAGGAAAGAGAAAGAGCCAGACATCTCTCTGGTACACGTGCTTCCGAGGATTGAAATCGGAACCTCATGCTTGAGAGACTAATGCTTTATCCACTGTGCCACCTCCTGGACCACAAGGATTTCTTTATGTATACTGGCTACATAATATTCCATTATATATGTGTGTGTGTGTGTGCAACTTCCTGTGGGATCTATCAATATACATATCAATATATAATATCTTCTTAATCTATTCTTTTAAACAGTTTGTACACGCAGTGATTTCAATTTTGTTTATTTGTGGTTTGTCTCTGTATTGTGTTGTTTTCGACGGGTTATGTTGTTTTCGCCGGCCTGGCTTCACGGGCGGGTAACAGACGACCAGGGACTCATAGTTGAGCTGTAGGCAGTATCTCTTTATTCATGCAGGACACAGCACAATCTAAGACGAGCTAAGTTAAACTCAAAGTACAGTACTCTAAAACTCACAATGCTGTCTTTATATATACTTCCCAAGTAGGGTGGAAACAGGATGTGACATAGAGAGGGTGGAGAGAACAGTGACTGGTGAAAATCAGAGTGTGACAAAGAGGGGGCAGATTAGGCGAGAATCCTATCACTGAACCACAAATGCCCTGGAGGGAGGGTGGAACTTGTTAACAGTAAATAGAATGAAGTGGTTATGTAAATAGAATAGTGTTAAGCAGGGGGGATTTAAACCAAATGAAACAGAAAGGGTCTCATGCATACCAACAGTATTGTTATAAATCTTTAAAGGCCTATAGAGTACCAGATAGTTCCATTTATAGATTAGCACTTTAAAAGTGGTTTCTTTCTTTCTTTCCTTTTTTTTTTTTGATGACAATGCAGAGGATAGTTCTCATCTGGTTGGAATTGGATATGTCATTCTCTTTGAAGATAAGGAGATGGATTAAATGACTTTTTCTTGTTCCTTTTAGCCCCAAGGGTGTATGATTTAATATTTCTTTGATTACAAAACTTTATAAATTATTAAGAGACTATTACAAACATATGGCAAAGTGATATAATTTGCTACCAGTATCAATTATAATACCTATTCATTTTAAATCAATAAATTAGTTCTCATTCTTTTTCTACAGTAATGATGAAATTCTAGACTTAACAACCCATTTAACATACTGTCTACCACAAGTGTAGAATAGTGGGATAGAGCCTGGTTTAGAATCAATTTGAAGTAGGGGTTGTTTCAATTATCTCTACTGCAAATCAACTAAAATTATCCCCAAACCTAGTGACTTAGAACAATGACTTATTATTTCTTGCAAGTCTGTGAATTAGCTGATCAGAGGGGCTCAGCCTGAGGACAGTTTCAGCTAGAGGGTTTACTGAGCTAGAAGGCCCACTGGCCTTTCTACATATCTGGCACTTGCTGCTGCTATCAGAGAGTCTCAGTTCTCCACAGGACTTCTTGTAAGGAGCTAATTATCCCCCTACTCATATAATCTATCAATACTTTTAAATTATTTGTTTATTATTAAGTGAAACAGAGCAAAAGCTAGACCATCACTCTGGCACATTTGATGCTGGCAACTGAATTTAGGACCTCAGACTCACAGATCAGATGCTCTAACAGCTGTGCCACTTTCTTGGCTATGCCACTTATAAATTAAAGCCCAGCCACCAGTACCCCACCATGCAATTGTATTTAGAGATGACAACTTTAAAAAGGTGACTAAGTTAAAATGACATCATTTGAGTGTGCTACAATCCAGTATGAATAGTGTTCACATAAGAGGAAGAAATTTGGACATAGGTACATGGAAGACCATGTAAAAACACAGAGAAAAAGACAGGTATATACAAACCAAGAAGAGGTTTCAGAAGGAAAAAAACAGCAATGCCAAACCCTTTAGCTCAGCCTTCTAGCTTCCACAGCTTTAAGAAAATCAGTTTCTCCCCCACACCTATGGACATCTAATCTTTGACAAAGAGGCTCAGACTATTAAATGGGGAAAGCAGAGTCTCTTCAACAAATGGTGTTGGAAACAATGGGTTGAAACATGCAGAAGAATGAAACTAAACCACTTTATTTCACCAAATACAAAAGTAAATTCCAAGTGGTTCAAGGACTTGGATGTTAGACCACAAACTATCAGATACTTAGAAGAAAGTATTGGCAGAACTCTTCCACATAAATTTTAAAGACATCTTTAATGAAACAAATCCAATTACAAAGAAGACTAAGGCAAGTATAAACCTATGGGACTACATCAAATTAAAAAGCTTCTGCACAGCAAAAGAAACCACTACCCAAGCCAAGAGACCCCTCACAGAATGGGAGAAGATCTTTACATGCCATACATCAGATAAGAGTTAATAATCAACATATATAAAGAGCTTGCCAGACTCAACAACAAGACAACAAATAACCCCATTCAAAAATGGGGGGAGGACATGGACAGAATATTCACCACAGAAGAGATACAAAAGGCCAAGAAACACATGAAAAGATGCTCCAAGTCTCTGATTGTCAGAGAAATGCAAATCAAGACAACAATGAGATACCACTTCATTCCTGTGAGAATGTCATACATCAGAAAAGGTAACAGCAGAAAATGCTGGAGAGGGTATGGGGTCAAAGGAACCCTCCTGCACTGCTGGTGGGAATATCAATTGGTCCAACCTCTGTGGAGAACAGTATGGAGAACTCTCAGAAGGCTAGAAATGGACCTACCCTATGACCCTGCAATTCCTCTCCTGGGGATATATCCTAAGGAACTCAACACATCCATCCAAAAAGATCTATGTACACATATATTCTCGGCAGTGCAATTTGTAATAGCCAAAACTTGGAAGCAACCCAGGTGTCCAACAACAGATGAGTGGCTGAGCAAGTTGTGGTCTATATACTCAATGGAATACTACTCAGCTGTAAAAAATGGTGACTTCACCGTTTTCAGCCGATCTTGGATGGACCTTGAAAAAATCATGTTGAGTGAAATAAGTCAGAAACAGAAGGAGGAATATGGGATGATATCTTTCTTAGGCAGAAGTTGAAAAACAAGATCAGAAAAGAAAACACAAGTAGAACCTGAAAAGGAATTGGCATATTGCACCAAAGTAAAAGATTCTGGGGTGGGTGGGTGGGGAGAATACAGGTCCATGAAGGATGATAAATGACATAGTGGGGGTTCTATTGTTATATGGGAAACTGGGGAATGTTATGCATGTACAAACTATTGTATTTACTGTTGAATGTAAAACATTAATTCCCCAGTAAAGAAATAAATTAAAAAAGAAAAGAAAAGGTAACAGCAGAAAATGTTGGAGAGGGTGTGGGGTCAAAGGAACCCTTCTACACTGCTGGTGGGAATGTAAATTGATCCAGCCTCTGTGGAGAACAGTCTGGAGAACTCTCAGAAGGCTAAAAATGGACCTACCCTATGACCCTGCAATTCCTCTCCTGGGGATATATCCTAAGAAACCTAACATATCCTACCAAAAAGATCTGTGTACACATATGTTCTTGGCAGCACAATTTGTAATAGCCAAAACCTGGAAGCAACCCAGGTGTCCAACAACAGATGAGTGGCTGAACAAGTTGTGGTATATATGCGCAGTGGAATACTACTCAGTTGTAAAAGAAATGGTGACTTCACTGTTTTCAGCCGATCTTGGATGGACCTTGAAAAAATCATGTTGAGTGAAATAAGTCAGAAACAGAAGGATGAATATGGGATGACCTCACTCTCAGGCCGAAGTTGAAAAACAAGATCAGAAAAGAAAACACAAGTAGAACTTGAAATGGAATTGGCGTATTGCACCAAAGTAAATGACTCTGGGTTGGGTGGGTGGGGAGAATCCAGGTCCAAGAAGGATTCAGAGGACCTAGTGGGGGTTGTATTGTTATATGGGAAACTGGGGAATGTTATGCATGTACAAACTATTGTACTTACTGTTGAATGTAAAACATTAATTCCACAATTAAAAAAAAGAAAATCAATTTCTTTTTTATTGTTTTTATTTATTTATTTATTTATTGGATAGCAGACAGTCAGAAATCAAGAGAGAAAGCGGTGATAGTGAGGGAGAGAGACAGAGAGATACCTACAACAATGCTTCACCACTCATAAAGCTTTCCCTTTGCAGGTGGGAACCAGGGGCTTGAACCCGAGTTTTTGAGCATTGTAATGTGTGCTCAACCAGGTGCGCCACCACCTGGCCCCAGAAAATCAATTTCTGTATAGGGAGATGACTTTTTTTTTTGCCTCCAGCGTTATTGCTGGGGCTCAGTGCCTGCAATGCTCTTGGAGTCCATCCCCCCCACCCCCTTTGTTGCCCTTGTTGTTGTAGCCTTGTTGTGGTCCTTATTGTTGATGTTGATATTGTTCGTTGTTGGATAGGACAGAAAGAAATGGAGAAAGGAGGGGAAGACAGAGATGGGGAGAGAAAGACAGATACCTGCAGGCCTGCTTCACTGCTCGTGAAGCGACTTGCCTGCAGGTGGGGAGCCGGGGGCTCAAACCCGGATCCTTACTCAGGTCCTTGCGCTTTGTACCACGTGCTTAACCCGCTGCACTACTGCCCAACCCCCGAGATGACTCATTTTATGGTGCTCTAGGACTTAAGTACAAGTTCCTGTTACCATACGGAAGCATCCATCATGATACTAGAGGAAACTTCATAAAAATATTAGAGTCAAATTGTGGTGTCTTTCCTTTCTCTCCCTCTCTATATCTTTCTGTTTCTCTCCCTCTGTCTGTATCTGAAATTAAAAAGAAAAAAGAGAGTGAGACAAAGTGAGAGAGAGAAAGAGAGAGGGAGAGAGAGAGACTGTCAGTAACAGTGGAACCACAAGGAGTAAAGCACTAGCACCAGAAATAAATAAATGTCTGATACACCCAGTAGAGAACACTTGTTACCATGCCTGAAGATCTGAGTTCAAGCTCTTGCCTGATCCCCACCTCCAAGAGGGAAGCTTCACAAACAGTAGAGCAGTTCTGTAAGTGACTCCCCTTCTCTCTTTTTCTTTGTCTTCCTCTCCCTTCCTCTTTCTCTATGTCTCTTTGCCTTTTACCCGCTATCAAGAAGAAAAAAAAAAGGCCATTGGGAATGGTGTAGTCATGCAGGCACTGAGCCTGGTGGCAAAATAATAATAATAGTTTAAAAAGAAAAGTAAAAGTAAATAAATTTCAGTTTTATATTACACAGTCGATTGTGTTTTGTTATGGTAGACTGAGAATACTAAGTACAACCAGTATAACCCTACTGGAGAGTGAGAGATGTATTTGTCTGCTAGGGCCATGCTAATAAAGTGCCACAGACTGGGTGATTTAACAGGAGTCTACTTTCTCCCCCCTTCTGGAGGCTGAAATGTGAAGTCACAACATTAGCAGAATTGATTTCTTCTTAGGATAGTGAGGAAGAATTGTGTTCCGCTTTTTCCTAATTTCTTGTGTTTTTAGGTATGCATTGGCATTCTTTGATGTATGGAAGTACCACCCCAGCTCAGTCTTCATCTTCAAGTGATATTTATCTGTCTGTGTTTATCTGTGCTTCCCCTTTTTAACTAGGAAATAAATCATACGGCTTTAGAGTCCGGAATCAGTCTTAGTAGTTTGAAGAACATAACTCTAAACAAGATCAGAAGGTGAGGCACTGGGAAGCAAGACTTCAACTTATGAATTGTGGGGGACAAATTCAACTGATAATACTGAGCTTCTTCATACCATAGTGGTCTCAGGATTCTAAGCAAGCAAAAGCCACATAGCTTCTTAAAACCATAAAGACACACATTAATATGTGACTGAAATGTTTAAGTTTCAGGAAACAATACTTGTTCTTGTAATTTGTTACTGTTTTCTAGTCAATTCCAGTCTACATTCATTTATTTTCTTGCTTGTTTGAACACTGTTTTGCCATATGTACAACCAAGGTTCAAGCCTGGTTTACTGCACTGAAGGAAATTTTGATGCTGTAGTCTCTTTCATTCTCTCTTTAGCTAAACAAAGACACATACAGAGGGGCTTCCTCAGGGGATAGGGATGGAAATACAAGAAAACCCTTCCAAAACAAAGTAAGGCTAAAGAGGAGATGGTACAAGTGGCAAGCTGGGAAGCTGGCTTTTTTTTTTAATTGGGAAATTAATGTTATACATTCAACAGTAAGTACAACAGTTTGTACATGCATAACATTCCCTAGTTTCCCATATAACAATACAACCCCAACTAGGTCCTCTGAATCCTTCTTTCTTTCTTTCTTTCTTTCTTTTTATTATTTATTTATTTTTCCTCCAGGGTTATTGCTGGGCTCGGTGCCAGCACCATGAATCCACCGCTCCTGGAGACCATTTTTCCCCCTTTTTGTTGCCCTAGTTGTTGCAGCCTCGTTGCTATTATTATTACCATCGTTGACGTTGCTTTGTTGTTGGATAGGACAGAGAGAAATGGAGAGAGGAGGGGAAGACAGAGAGAGAGGGGAGAGAAAGATAGACACCTGCAGACCTGCTTCACCGCCTGTGAAGCGACTCCCCTGCAGGTGGGGAGCCGGGGGCTCAAACCGGGATCCTTACGCAGGTCCCTGCGCTTTGCGCCATGTGCGCTTAACCCACTGCGCCACCACCAGACTCCCCTCTGAATCCTTCTTCGACCTGTATTCTCCCCACCCACCCACCCCAGAGTCTTTTACTTGGGTGCAATATGCCAATTCCATTTCAGGTTCTACTTGTGTTTTCTTTTCTGATCTTGTTTTTCAACTTCTGCCTAAGAAAGATATCATCCCATATTCCTCCTTCTGTTTCTGACTTATTTCACTCAACATGATTTTTTCAAGGTCCATCCAAGATCGGCTGAAAACGGTGAAGTCACCATTTTTAATAGCTGAGTAGTATTCCATTGTGTATATATACCACAACTTGCTCAGCCACTCATCTGTTGTTGGACACCTGGGTTGCTTCCAGGTTTTGGCTATTACAAATTGTGCTGCCAAGAACATATGTGTACACATATCTTTTTGGTAGGATATGTTGGATTCCTTAGGATATATCCCCAGGAGAGGAATTGCAGGGTCATAGGGTAGGTCCATTTCTAGCCTTCTGAGAGTTCTCCATACTGTTCTCCACAGAGGTTGGACCAACTGATATTCCCACCAGCAGTGCAGGAGGGTTCCTTTGACCCCATACCCTCTCCAGCATTTTCTGCTGTTACCTTTTCTGATGTATGACATTCTCACAGGAATGAAGTGGTATCTCATTGTTGTCCTGATTTGCATTTCTCTGACAATCAGAGACTTGGAGCATTTTTTCATGTGTTTCTCGGCCTTTTGGATCTCTTCTGTGGTGAATATTCTGTCCAAGTCCTTCCCCCATTTTTGGATGGGGTTATTTGTTGTCTTGTTGTTGAGCTTGGCAAGCTCTTTATATATGTTGGTTATTAAACTCTTGTCTGATGTATGACATGTAAAGATCTTCTGCCATTCTGTGAGGGGTCTCTTGGTTTGGGTAGTGGTTTCTTTTGCTGTACAGAAGCTTTTTAATTTGATGTAGTCCCATAGGTTTATACTTGCCTTAGTCTTCTTTGTAATTGGATTTGTTTCATTGAAGATGTCTTTAAAATTTATGCAGAAAAGAGTTCTGCCAATATTTTCTTCTAAGTATCTGATAGTTTGTGGTCTAACATCCAAGTCCTTGATCCACTTGGAATTTACTTTTGTATTTGGTGAAATACAGTGGTTCAGTTTCATTCTTCTGCATGTTTCAACCCATTGTTTCCAACACCATTTGTCAAAGAGACTCTGCTTTCCCCATTGAATAGTCTGAGCCTCTTTGTCAAAGATTAGATGTCCATAGGTGTGGGGGCTCACTTCTGGGCTCTCAATTCTATTCCACTGGTCAGTGTGTCTATTCATGTTCCAGTACCAAGCAGTTTTGATGACAATGGCCCTATAATACAGTTTGAGATCTGGGAGTGTGATGCCTCCAGTTCTGTTCTTTTTTCTCAAGATTGTTTTGGCAATTCTGGGTCTTTTCTGGTTCCAGATAAACATTTGTCGCATTTTTTCTATTCTCGTAAAAAATGTGCTTGGGATCTTGATGGGGATAACATTAAATTTGTAGATGGCTCTGGGTAGTATACTCATTTTGATGATGTTAATTCTTCCAACCCATGAACATGGAATATCTTTCCACTTCTTTGTGTCTTTTTCAATTTCTTTGAGTAGTGACTCATAATTTTCAGTATACAAGTCTTTCACTTCTTTGGTTAGGTTTACTCCTAGATATTTTATTCTTTTTGTTGCTATATAAAAGGAAAAAGGAATTGATTTCTGGATTTCAATTTCTTCTAACTTAGTGTTTGCATAGAGGAATGCCACTGACTTTTGAATGTTAATTTTGTAGCCTGACACCTTACTGTATTGCCTGATGATTTCCAAAAGCTTCTTGCTGGATTCCTTAGGTTTTTGCATGTATAATATCATGTCATCTGCAAATAGGGAGAGTTTGACTTCTTATCTTCCAATCTGTTTCCCTTTAATTCCTTGCTCCTGCCTAATTGCTATGGCAAGAACTTCCAACACTATGTTGAATAGTAATAGTGATAGTGGGCAGCCCTGTCTAGTACCTGATCTGAGTGGAAATGCTTCCAGTTTTTCACCATTGTGTATCATGTTGGCTGTAGGTTTGCTATATATAGACTCCACTATCTTCAGGAATTTTCCATCTATTCCCATTTTTTTGTAGTGTTTTGATCATAAAGGGATGTTGTATTTTGTCAAAGGCTTTCTCTGCATCTATTGATATGACCATATGGTTTTTGGTCTTGCTTTTGTTGATGTGGTGTATCACATTGATTGATTTACATATATTAAACCAACCTTGCATGCCTGGGATAAACCCCACTTGGTCATGATGAACAATCTTTTTGATATACTGCTGTATCCGGTTGGCTAGAATTTTGTTCAATATTTTCACATCTATGTTCATCAGAGATATTGGTCTGTAGTTTTCTTTTCTGGTAGTGTCCCTGTCTGCTTTTAGTATCAGGGTGATGTTGGCTTCATAGAAGCTGGCAGGGAGTATTCTAGTGTCTTCAATCTTCTGGAAGACTTTTAAAAGTAGAGGTATTAGTTCTTCTTTGAAGGTTTTGTAGAATTCATTTGTAAAACCATCTGGTCCAGGACTTTAATTTTTGGGGAGATTTTTGATAACTGTTTCAATTTCATTAGCTGTGATGGGCCTGTTCATGTTATCCACTTCCTCTTTACTTAGTTTTGGAAGTTGGTAGGTATCTCGGAAATCGTTCATTTCTTCCAGGTTCTCTAGCTTGGTGGCATATAGTTTTTCATAGAAGCCTCGCATGATATGTTGAATTTCTGCGGTGTCTGTTGTGATATCTCCTCTTTCATTTGCTATCTGATTTATTTGCGTCTTCTCCCTTTTTTGTTTTGTGAGTCTGGCTAAACGTTTGTCGATTTTGTTTACTTTTTCGAAGAACCAACATTTACTTTCGTTGATCTTTTGTATGGTTTTCCTATTCTCAATGTTATTTACTTCTGCCCTAACTTTAGTGATTTCTGTCCTTCTGTTTGCTTTAGGGTTCCTTTGTTGTTGTTCTTCTATGTCTTTAAGATGTGCAATCAGGCTGTTTATTTGTGCTTTTTCTTGTTTCCTAATGTGTGCTTGTATAGCTATGAACTTCACTCTCAGTACTGCCTTAGCTGTGTCCCAAATATTTTGATAGCTTGTGTCTTCATTTTCATTGAACTCTTGAAACATTTTGATTTCTTCCTTGATTTCCTCTTTGACACAGAAGTTGTTAAGAAGTGTACTGTTGAGCTTCCACATTTTGGCACTGTTACTAATCTTTTGTTGATTGTTAAGTGTTAGTTTAATTCCACTGTAGTCTGAGAAGATGCTTGGGATGATTTCAATGCTCTTGAATTGGCTGATGTTGTCTTTGTGGCCTAGTATATGGTCTATCCTTGAGAATGACCCATGTGGATTTGAGTATAATGTGTATTCCAGTTTCTTGGGATGAATGACTCTGAAAATATCCAATAGTTCTAGTTTATCTATCTCTTCATTTAGCTCCCTTATGTCTTTATTGATTTTCTGCCTGGATGATCTGTCAAGTTGAGAGAGTGGGGTGTTGAAGTCCCCTACTATGATTGTGTTACTGTTAATATACTACTGTAGCTCTTTCAGTAGAAGTTTGATGTATTTAGATGGCTTCTCATTGGGTGCATAGATATTAATAATTGTTAAGTCCTCTTGATTGACTGATCCTCTGAGCATTAAGTAGTGTCCATTCCTATCTTTTTTAATCTTATCTATTTTAAAGTCTATCATGTCAGATATGAGAATAGCTGCTCCTGCCCTTTTTTGTGGGACATTGGCTTGTATGATAGTTTTCCATCCTTTCACTTTAAGTCTGTGTTTGTCTTGTTGAGTTAGGTGGGTTTCCTGTAGACAGCATATTGTTGGGTTGTGTTTTCTGATCCATCTTCCTACTCTGTGTCTTTTAATAGGTGAATTAAGGCCATTGACATTTGTTGATATCAAAGATTGAAGATATTTTAATGCCATTCTTGTAAAGTTTTAGAGTGTTTTGATATATGTCCTATTTATGATGGTCTGACTGTTTATATAAGACCTTTCAGAACTTCTTTCAGGTCAGGCTTGGTGATAGTTGATTACTTGTCTTGAAAAGGTTTTGATGCCTCCATCTAGTCTGAATGACAGTCTAGCAGGATATAGTATTCTTGGCTGAAAGCCTTTCTCATTGAGCACTCGATAGATATCTTGCCATTCTCTTCTGGCCTGTAGTGTTTGTGTGGAGAAGTCTGCTGCTAATCTTATGGGTTTTCCTCTGAAGGTGACTCTTTGTTTTTCTCTTGCAGCCTTCTGGATCCTTTTTTTTTTTTTAATTTTTTTATTATCTTTATTTATTGGATAGAGACAGCCAGAAATCAAGAGGAAAGGAGTTGATAGAGAGAGAGACAGAGAGACACCTGCAGCCCTGCTTCACCCCTCATGAAGCTTTCCCTTTGCAGGTGGGGACTGGGGGCTCGAACCCAGCTCCTTGTGCATTGTAATACATGCACTCAACCAGGTGCGCCACCACCCGCCCCCAGGATCCTTTCTTTATCCTTATTCCTTTCCATTCTAAATATGATGTGTCTTGTTGTCTTTAAGTCTGGGTTAATTCTGTTTGGGACCCTCTGGGATTCTTGAATCTTTATGTTTTTGATGTTGTCTAGACTAGAGAAGTTTTCATCTATTATGGCATGAAGAATGTTTTCTTCCTCTCCCTCTCTTTCTTCTTCTTGTAAGCCAATAATGCGTATATTGTTTCTTTTGAAGTCATCCCATAGGTCTCTATTGTTGTTTTCAGCATCTCTTAATCTCTTTTTGGGATCTCTTACTTCTTTTTTAGTTGTCTCTAATTCGCCCTCAATCTTGCTAATTTTGTCTTCAGCCTCTTTGATTCTATTCTCTCTGCCCTCTATTGTTTTCTGGAGTTCATCTATTTTGTTGCCCTGTTCTGATACTGTTTTAGCTTGTTCAGCTAGTTGTGTTCTTAGCTCAGCTATTTCAGCTTTCAGCTCTCAAATAACCTTGAGATAGTGTTTTCTTCCAGAGTCTCATTTGTTGTTCCTGTATTTCTGATTACAATTCTTTCAAACTCTTTACTCACTCCTGTTATTATTTCCTTAGCTAACGTTTGGATGTTGACCTTGTTATTTTGTGCTTCACCCTTTGGGGGGCTTTTAGCTGGACGGTTGTCCTGGTTAGTTTCTCCAATATTTTTTCTTGTTGGTTTACCCATTTTATATATTATGTTATGAGTTCCCTCTCTTAGTACTTTTCAAATTACTGATCACTATTTCCTGGATTGACTTGTGTCTAATTAAGGTAGTTACAGGGTTCACAGTGGTAGAAGTTAACAGTTGTTTCAATAGTATTTTAATCCCTGAGTTGGAGTTCAGTGATTTAAAAGCGTCTTTTTTTTTTTCTTCTCTGTAGGCTATGGGAGCTGAGGGCTTCTAACTATAAGTAGGCTTCTTAACTTAATCACTGACTCCTAACCAAGAGATAAGGCAGGGTGTGGCAGAGATAGTGCTGTGGTTATGCAAAGAGACTTTCACAGACCCACAGCTATGCCACTGAGGTATAGACCTTCTCCTGAATTTCCTGGTTAGATCTCTGTTCCCCGGTGTCCCTCCCTGCTGCTGTTCCAGACTTTGAGGGCAGTAGAAAAGGAGACCCAGAGTTGCACTTGGTGAATCTCTGGGGAGTCCTCTCCTCCCTTCAGCTGTCCCCTTGTTAGTGGAACAGACTGGAGGTGGTGTCTAAACTGATAGACTGTTGGACTGTTACCAGCCACTTAGTCTCTCGCTAGGCTCCTCTCTGTCACCAGCCATATGTGTGTGCACTTGCTGGTGATTTGTTGGGTTCCTGTAGTCATTCTAGTCCTGTCTTGTTTCCTGGGTTTTTTTTTTTATGTCAGCAAGTATTATAAACATTCACTCCCCCACACCTATGGACATCTAATATTTGACAAAGGGGCTCAGACTATTAAATGGGGAAAGCAGAGTCTCTTCAACAAATGGTGTTGGAATAAATGGAATGAAACATGCAGAAGAATGAAACTGAACCACTGTATTTCACCAAATACAAAAGTAAATTCCAAGTGGATCAAGGACTTGGATGTTAGACCACAAACTATCAGATACTTAGAAGAAAATACTGGCAGAACTCTTTTCCACATACATTTTAAAGACATCTTCAATGAAACAAATCCAATTACAAAGAAGACTAAGGCAAGTATAAACCTATGGGACTACATCAAATTAAAAAGCTTCTTCACAGCAAAAGAAACCACTACCCAAACCAAGAGACCCCTTACAGAATGGGAGAAGATCTTTACATGCCATACATCAGACAAGAGTTTAATAACCAACATATATAAAGAGCTTGCCAAACTCAACAACAAGACAACAAATAACCCCATCCAAAAATGGGGGGAGTACATGTGTTAGTATGCTTCTAGTTCTGCTTCTGGGATCTAGTTCTGCTTCTGTTACATTGCTTGATGTTGTGGTCTATTTACATGATATTTCTGTTACTTTGGTTTGGTCTCACTCCTCCACTTCTGGGATATTTGGTTTAGCCCTTGCTAGTTTCGTGCTTCTCCCTTCTCCCTGCCCCCTCCCCTATGGACTTCCTGAGTTCCTGGCACTGCCGTGGGAGGAGAAAGATGGAGGAGTACATGGTGTGGTGATTAGGTGTTGGACTGTTTGCCTGCTCGTGAATAAAGATTAAACTGTGTTCTCAGCTCAGCTATGAGTTTCTGGTCATCTGTTACCCGTCCGTGAAGCCAGCTTGGAGAAAAAGACATATGGCGCTACAACGTGGAACCTAACCTGCGCATCCCCCAGATAAGTGAAGACTTTGGCTACCTATCCATTATGGGCTGCTTTTCTGCCTGTGAAGAGGTTTCCAAAGGCCTCTGCCCTTTCTTCATGAGACTGTTTCTCTGTTTCTGGAACATTTCTCTCTGGGCCACACTGTGGTTTCCACCCAACGCCCACCCGCAGGAGCCGGCTCGCCGCTGCATGGCGCGGGGCATTGGTCATGGGCTCCCTCCACACTGCTCGGCCACTGGGAGCAGGGCAGCAGACATGGCAGGCAGGGGTGCATCCCATCCTGGGGCACCTCGGCCCACGCCTTCTGCACGGCTGGCCCGCCTGCCCCTCTGCTATGCAGTCTGGGCAGATCCCAGACCACTTGGAGACCGTGGGCTTCCTGCTGGGCCTGCGCCCCCTGGCCGAGATCCCCAGCTCGGCTCTGAAGGCAGAGGAGCTAGAATACACAGAGATCCCTGCAGAGATCACAACCTACAATTCCTGGAGCTGAAGTTGCGCAAGAGGCCACTGCCGGACAATGCACCCCCCAAACAACTAAGACAGTATAGATCTAAATTCGTGTTTAAAATGACATGTCTTCATAACAAAAGTTTTTCTCCTTGTGTATTGAAGACCATGTTTATGTGTGTGTTTAAAGTTTGATAAACATTAACTTTAAGGTTAAAAATGTAACTTTAAGGCTACATTCTTAGCAGACAGAGTTAAATGAAAAAGGTTTTCAACGTAATTCTGATAAAGGTAAAATTAACTTACATTTAAAGTCTGAGGTAAAAATTAGTTAAAAATCAATATATTTTAACTACGTTGGTCTAAAAAAACCTGCGCACACCTAGGGTGTGTCTCCATCTTGAATGGGTGTAACAAAAGGTTAAGTAAGACGCTGTTGATATATAAAACTCTCAAATACCTTCTCAATTAGAAACAGTAGATTGCACAATGGTTATGCTAATGATTCTCATGCCTGAGGCTCTAGTAGTGGTTCTTTGACTTACCACATTTTATTGCGCTTAGATTGGTTAGGAGCCTTAAAATGAAATGAAAAAGACCTTCCAAATTTATAAAGCTACTTAAACCAATTATAATCATCGAGTTATCTATTATGGTAAACTCTAACCTGCTACAAGTTTTGTTTCATAAATAAGTGAATTGCAGCTGTCAAGTTCTCTACAGAAAAGTGGAATTCCAGCAGCTGACCTTCCTCATACAACGTTCTACCCCCTGGCATTCTTCCATGGACATCTGCTTTGGACTGGCACTTCTATCAGACTCACTGGTACACCTCTTGGACACTTTGCACAAAACTAGCAGCTTCCCTTTATGCTTCTGGGTTTCTCAAAGACTGACTGCAGCCAGCTGCCATGTGACTCTATAGACCATATTCCCCCATGCTAGGTAATGCCCACAGAGGTAGGAAATGCCCATCGAGGCAAAAAAAAAAAAAAAAAAAAAAGCCCACAGAGGCAGGAAAGGTCCTTTAGCTTGATAAAGCCTTGCTTACAGAGGCAAGAAATGCCCCCCTCAGGCCTTCCCTTGGCAGCACACTGGTTCTATTTGCTCACTTACTTGTTCTTCCATGTTTGTGCCAGTTTCTTTTTTGAAAATGCCTGTACGATATAGGTTTCTGTTCACCCCACACTCCTGATACTATGGTCAATTAGTTCAAAAGAAAAGGGGGAATTGTTGGTATGCTTCTAGTTCTGCTTCTGGAATCTAGTTCTGCTTCTGTTACACTGCTTGACATTGTGGTCTATTTACATGATATTTCTGTTACATTGGTTTGGTCTCACTCCCCCACCTCCAGGAGATTTGGTTGATCCCTTGCTAGTTTCGCACTTCTCCCTTCTCCCCGCCCCCTACTCTACATACTTCCTGAGTTCCTGGCACTGCCGCGGGAGGAGAAAGATGGAGGAGCACATGGTGTGGTGATTAGGTGTTGGACTCTTTGCCCACTCGTGAATAAAGATTAAACTGTGTTCTCAGCTCAGCTATGAGTTTCTGGTCATCTGTTACCCACCCGTGAAGCCAGCTCGGAGAAAATGACAGACATGGACAGAATATTAATCACAGAAGAGATCTAAAAGGCCGAGAAACACATGAAAAAAAATGCTCCAAATCTCTGATTGTCAGAGAAATGCAAATCAAGACAACAATGAGATACCACTTCACTCTTGTGAGAATGTCATACATCAGAAAAGGTAACAGCAGAAAATGCTGGAGAGAGTGTGGGGTGAAAGGAACCCTCCTACACTGCTGGTTGGAATGTCAGTTGGTCCAACCTCTGTGGAGAACAGTCTGGAGAACTCTCAGAAGGTTAGAAATGGACCTACCATATGATCCTGCAATTCCTCTCCTGGGGATATATCCTAAGGAACCTAACACATCCACCCAAAAAGATCTGTGTACACATCTGTGTACACATGTTCATGGCAGCACAATTTATAATAGCCAAAACCTGGAAGCAACCCAGGTGTCCAACAACAGATGAGTGGCTGAGCAAGTTGTGGTATATATGTGCAGTGGAATACTACTCAGTTGTAAAAAATGTTGACTTCACTGTTTTCAGCCGATCTTGGATGGACCTTGAAAAAATCATGTTGAGTGAAATAAGTCAGAAACAGAAGGATGAATATGGGATGACCTCACTCTCAGGCCGAAGTTGAAAAACAAGATCAGAAAAGAAAACACAAGTAGAACCTGAAATGGAATTGGCGTATTGCTCCAAAGTAAAAGACTCTGGGTTGGGTGGGTGGGGAGAATACAGGTCCAAGAAGGATTCAGAGGACCTAGTGGGGATTGTATTGTTATATGGGAAACTGAGGAATGTTATGCATATACAAACCAATGTACTTATGTTGAATGTAAAACATTAATTCCCCAATAAAAATTAATAAATAAATTTTAAAAATGTACCTTCAAAAAAAAACATTCACTGACTTCTATGTGAGAGATACAAAATGAAGCAAGAATCAAGTGACTGATTACAATATGGTAGGATTTTCAGGCATAAAAAAAATTACATTTCAATCCAGGAGCAAAACAGTACAAGTGATGTCATGATTGTTGAGGTCTAAGTTCAGTTAACATTTTAAGTGATGTAACACAATGTTTTTGAATTCCAATTTATTTTGAAAAAATAATACGCAAAAAGGTTAAAAGAAGAGTATATTGATACTCCTGTTCCTCCTCTCCTAGATTTACCAACTAGATTTACCTCACCACCCCAGCTTTGTCTTTCTCCATATGTACACACAGACTTTGCTTATTCCAAAACATCTGCAATTAGCTCTCAGAGATCCTTCAAAAAAATTTTTTTTTACCAGAGCACTGTTCAGCTCTGGCTTATTGTGGTGCCAGGGATTGAACCTGGAACTTAGGAGCTTCAGGCAGAGTCTCTTTAAATAATCATTATGATATCTACCCCTGCCTATATCCTTCTATGCTAACCTGACATGTATCAGCCTGTATCTTCTCCTACATACACTGTCCCAATTGCACCTAAGAAAACAAAAACTGAAAAAAAAGAAAACAATAGCTGAATCATATCAATCAACATCTAGTCAACACTCAACATTTCCCCAAGTGTCCCCAACACATCCCTCATAACAGTATCTCACACCTGTCACATGTAAAATAGTTCACTTAGTGAGTTGCTTTGCCATACGCATGACCCAGGTTCAAGCCTGGTACCCACCACAGTGAAGGAAGCTTTGATATCATGGTCTCTCACACACTTACTTGTTCTTGCTCTCTCTTTGTCTCTTTTTCTTCCTTTCTTTTTTTTTTTTTAAAGAATTTATTTATTTATTCATGAGAAAGATAGGAGGAGAGAAAGAACCAGAGATCACTCTGGCACATGTGCTGGGTGGGATCAAACTCAGGACCTCATGATTGAGACCCCAATGCTTTATCCACTGTGCCACCTCCTGGACCACACCTCTTTTTCTTTCTTTTGCCTCCAGGGTTATGACTGGCACCTGCAGCATGAATCCACTGCTCCTGGAGGCCATTTTTACTA
Source organism: Erinaceus europaeus (assembly GCF_950295315.1). Classification (NCBI taxonomy): domain Eukaryota; kingdom Metazoa; phylum Chordata; class Mammalia; order Eulipotyphla; family Erinaceidae; genus Erinaceus; species Erinaceus europaeus. Next base: position 43,123,522 of record NC_080170.1, read on the forward strand.
TTTTGTTACCCTTGTTGTCCTTGTTGTTGTTGTTATTGTTGCCATTGCTGTCGTTGTTGTTGGATAGGACAGAGAGAAATCAATAGAGGAGAAGACAGAAGGAGAGACAAAGACAGACACTTGCAGCACTACTTCACTGCTTGTGAGGTGACCTCCCTGCAGTTGGGGAGCCAGGGGATGAAACCGGGCTGGGTGGTGGGGCACCTGGTTGAGTGCACATGCTACAATGCGTGAGGACCCATGTTCGAGTACCAGGTCCCCACCTGCAGGAGGAAAGCTTCACAAGTGGTGAAGCAGTGCTGCAGGTGTCTCTGTTTCTCTTTCTCACTATCCCCCTCCCCTCTCGATTTCTGGCTGTTTCTATACAATAAATAAATAAATAAATATTATAAGAAATATAAAAAAGAAAGTCTTTAAAAAAAAAAGAGGGGGTCGGGCGGTGGCGCAGTGGGTTAAGCGCATGTGGCGCAAAGTGCAAGGACCGGCGCAAGGATCCCGGTTCGAGCCCCTGGCTCCCACCTGCAGGGAAGTCGCTTCACAGGCGGTGAAGCAGGTCTGCAGGTGTCTATCTTTCTCTCCCCCACTCTGTCTTCCCCTCCCCTCTCCATTTCTCTCTGTCCTATCCAACAACAAATAGAATCAACAAGGGCAATAATAATAACCACAACGAGGCTACAACAACAAGGGCAACAAAAAGGGGGAAAAATGGCCTCCAGGAGCGGTGGATTCATGGTGCAGGCACCGAGCCCAGCAATAACCCTGGAGGGGAAAAAAAAAAAAGAAAAAAGAAACTGGGATCCTTACTCTGGTCCTTGCACTTTGTGCCATGTGTGTTAATCTACTGTGTCGCCTCCCAGCCCCCTCTCTGCCTCTTTCTTAAAAAGAAAAAAAGAAAGATGTGAAGATGTGAAATTGTACCCCTAAAATATATAATCATATACAGCAACATTACTTCAATACAAACAATAAAAGTGTTTCTTTGCCCTGCAATAAACTTCTCCTGGATTCTTTCTCTTTCCTTTAAAGATGAAATATAGATCAGTATTTGTTCTAATTGAAGTTACTAAGTCTGTGATGGATGACTGGTGATTACATTGATGAGCAAAACAATTTTTAAGTGTTTCCAGAGGGGCCAGGTGGTGGCACACCTGGTTAAGTGCTCACATTACAGTGCACAAGGACCCAGGTTCAAGCCCCTGGCCCCCACCTGCAGGGGGAAAGCTTCACAAGTGGTGAAGCAGGTGTCTCTCTGTCTCTCCCCCTTCTATCTCCCCTTCCCTCTCAGTTTCTCTCTGTCTCTATCCAATTTTTTTAAAAAAAAGTGTTTCCACACAGGTTACCACTTCGAATAGCCTCTAGGTGTCCTCCTTGGATAGAGGAAACCTGTGGCTAGTTGCAACAGAGGACTTTTCTAAAGCATTTGCTATTTGCAGACTCCTCTAAGCAATAAAGATCAGAGGTTTTTACAAACACTAAACAGAGCTTAAATAAGCACACTTTCTATGTTTCTTCAAACATTTGACACACATGAACAAGACTGAAAACTGGGACAGTAAGAAGATACTAAGCAGACAAAACAAACAAACAAACACTCCAGAGTTAGTATCTACAGATTTCCTATCTATCTATCTATCTATCTATTTTTGGTGACAAAGATCACACTCACCTTCATATATGTAAGGCATGCACTCTATCACTGAGTTATATCCCTGATCTGTCAGTCCATTTCATAGGGGGTTGGTATAAAGGGGGAAGATATATATAGAGAGAGAAAGAGAGGGAGGGAGAGAGATAGAAGGCAAGAGCAGAGTTTGGCTCTGATATATATATAGTTGTATGCTTTACATTGGGTTGTTCTAGCTCTCCCCCTGCCAAGAAAATTGGTTCAGTCCTGCTAGTTTCACGGGCCTGCTTGTCCCTGCCCCAAGTAACCCCGAGAGAGTTCCAGAGTTCCAGAGTTGGAGAGTGCTTGGCGCCGCCGCGGGGGAAGGAGACAGCAGAGTTCTGTTTTGTGATTAGTTTGGGTTAGTTTATGAATCGTTGTTCCTGAATAAAGAAATACAGCTTCCCTGCCCAGCCGTGTGTCTATGAGTCTCTGTTACCTGCCTGTGAAGCTAGCCCAGCCAACTGGAGCCTCCGAATTTTAACAACAATATATATATATATATATGTATGTATGTATTATGTTGAGAATCAAATCTAGAACCACCTCATCCTTTTTATTTATTTTATTTACTTTTAAAATATTTTATTTATTATTTGATAGAGACAGAGAGAGATTGAAAGGAGGAGGAGATAGATAGATAGACCTGCAGTACTGCTTTACTGCTAGTGAAGCTTTTCTGCCTGCAGGTGGGGACCAGGAGCTTGAATTCAAGTCCTGGTACATTGTAACATGTGAACTCAACCAGGTGCACCACTGGCTGGCCCCTTTTATTTATTTTTTTTCACAACTTATTTATTAGAGAGAGAGAAAACACTAGAGCATATCTCTGGCATAAGCAGTACTGGGGATTGAAACTGGAACCTCACACAGCAGTCTACTTCCCACATACAAGTCTTGTCACCTCACAGCTATATTTATTTCTTTGTATTTTATTTATTCACTATTATTAGTAGTATTATTTTATTTGGGTTGTTTATTTTGTTTTACTGCTTAGCTGTGGTTTGTGCTGGTGTGGGAGACTGAACCTGGGGCGTGAGAGTCTCTTTGAATAACCATTATGTTATCTACCACCCTCCCACTTATCCCCCCTTTTTTGTTGTTGTTTACTATTGGATAGAGACAGATGACGAGAGAAGGGAAGAGATAGAGAGGGAGAGAGGCAGGCAGAGAGATATCTACAGCCCTGCTTCACCACTTGTGAAGCATTCCCCCTGCAGGTGGGGAACAGGGGCTTGAACCTGGCTCTTTGTGCACCGTAATGTGTGCACTTAACCAGGTGCATCACTGCCTGGTCCCCCATTTACCCCTCCTTAAAAAGATCTTTTTATTGCTTGATAATGTGCTTCTGTCATATTCTTTAGCTAAATGACTAGAGAACAGAATAGAGCAAACATAAAGAAGGAGTCACATGGGAGATGCCCAGTAGCAGTGACTCGGGAGGGGAGTGGAAAGGAACAAGAAAGGGTGGGATTTTTTCAGAGATTTAGTAAAGAACAATTTTTCAGCAAGGGAAATTGCACAACTGGTGAAGTACCAGGCTTGCATGCCAAAGGTTCCAGGTTCAATACCTGGAAGTACATATGGAGAGCTGCTCAGGTCTCATTCAGTCTCTCTCTCTCTCTCTCTCTCTCAATAGGCCCAACATAAGCACAAAGGTTGGTTTTTTATTTTTTATTTTATTATTATTATTTTGTCATCACTGGGGCTTCACTAGTCTAAGCCAACTTTTTTTTCAGATAGAAAAACAGAGAGATAGAAAGAGGGAAAGCATCACAGCATTCAGACAACTCCCATTCAGCAAAAGGGAGGTCAAGAAATCTACACCATTTATAGTTCTCAGTAATTATGAAAAACAGCTGGACAAGCCTTGTGATGACCTCTCTATCATAGGAGATAGGAATTATCTTGATTAGGTCACAGTCTTCCTCATCTGTCATGATTTATATCTGTATCACCAGACTCCATCATCTGAAAGGCTCCTCCTTTTTGTCACTCTGTCATGGGCACATCTGAAACAGGCTCTAGAGAGTCATCTTTAGGGCTTTCATAATGTGTTTCCTGTCCAAGCATATCTGGAGACTTGAAAATTACTTTGAAGTTTCCAGAATAGGTAAAAGCCATTATAAACTAGGATTGTGGTTTCTTCAACAACACAAGTCCCTTCCAAACTTAAGTATTTCCCTCTTTCTTGCCTCCAGGGTTATCATAGGGGCTGGGTGTGGGACTATGTGAAAGCTTGGTCGAGCTTAGGGAAGCTCTCCCATCCTTGGATGGAGGTCTGGAAAGACACCCTACTTGTTAGCATCTCTCCTTAGAGATGAGCCAAGAGGGAAAAGTCTCCCAGACTCAGTTTCTCCTTGTTAGTCTCCCAAGTTCACAGAAAGTCTACAGGCCTCTCACACTTAGTTTCTCTCTGCTTGTATCAGGCCAAATGGCTGCCTGCTTTACAGTTCACTCAAAGTCCACACATCCACTTCACCTTTTGATCACAAAGGAGAATACACTCTATCATACACCCCTAACATCAGACAATGAAAAGCCCCAAAATCTTATTTCCTTATGTCCTTTGATATCATTATTTACATGAAGTTTTGTTTTTCTTTTCTCTACCTCACCTTACTGGTTTAACCGTATGCTTTTCTCAAATGCCTTTGGATAATTAAAATGCCTGCATCATGGAGACTAATTGTCTTGACCTTTATGTATCACATCAGTTCTTGTCATACCAGCCCCCTACCATAGGGGCAAGCTGACCTTTAAGAAACCTGTAATTTCTGACATATTTGAAAAATGTTCTTTGTTTAACTCTCTATATAAACCTGTACCTATCTCCAAATAAATGAGTGTTTGTATCAGAATACTCCCTGAGTCCTCCTTTCTGTATCATGCGGTCCCTGAGAGCTGGTGAGGGAGAATCGGTCACTTGCCCCCTGGCGGGATCCCCTCCATAGGAGTACCAGCAGCTGGGTGCCAGCACTATGAATCCACTGCTCTTGGCAGACTTTTTTTCCATCTTCTTGGCTAAGACAGAGAGAAATTGAGAGAGGATGGGGAGATAGAGAAGAAGAGAGTAAGACAGACATCTGAAGACCTGTTCACCAATCGTGAAGTGTCTTCCCTACAGGTGGAGAGCTGGGGGCTTGATACTGGATCCTTGTGCTGATCCCTGTGCTTCGTACTATGTGCACTTAACTGGATGTACCACCACCTGGCCCACAATATTTCTCTTCTCTTCTCTTCTCTTTTTCTTTTTTTTTTTTTGAATTAAAATGTTTTATTTTTTATTTTATTTTATAATTTATTTCTTTATTGGGGAATTAATGTTTTACATTCAACAGTAAATACAATAGTTTGTACATGCATAACATTCCCCAGATTCCCATTTAACAATACAACCCCCACTATGTCATTCATCATCTTTCATGGACCTGTATTCTCCCCACCACCCACCCACCCCAGAGTCTTTTACTTTGGTGCAATACGCCAGTTCCATTTTAGGTTCTACTTGTGTTTTCTTTTCTAATCTTGTTTTTCAACTTCGGCCTGAGAGTGAGATCATCCCATATTCATCCTTCTGTTTCTGACTTATTTCACTCAACATGATTTTTTCAAGGTCCATCCAAGATCGGCTGAAAATGATGAAGTCACCATTTTTTACAGCTGAGTAGTATTCCATTGTGTATATATACTACAGCTTGCTCAGCCACTCATCTGTTGTTGGATACCTGGGTTGCTTCAAGGTTTTGGCTATTACAAATTGTGCTGCCAAGAACATATGTGTACACAGATCTTTTTGGATGGATGTGTTGGGTTCCTTAGGATATATCCCCAGGAGAGGAATTGCAGGGTCATAGGGTAGGTCCATTTCTAGCCTTCTGAGAGTTCTCCATACTGTTCTCCACAGAGGTTGGACCAGTTGACATTCCCACCAGCAGTGCAGGAGGGTTCTTTGACCCCACACCCTATCCAGCATTTGCTGCTGTTACCTTTTCTGATGTATGACATTCTCACAGGAGTGAAGTGATATCTCATTGTTGTCTTGATTTGCATTTCTCTGACAATCAGAGACTTGGAGCATTTTTTCATGTGTTTCTCGGCCTTTTGGATCTCTTCTGTGGTGAATATTCTGTCCAAGTCCTCCCCCCATTTTTGGATGGGGTTATTTGTTGTCTTGTTGTTGAGTTTGGCAAGCTCTTTATATATGTTGGTTATTAAACTCCTGTCTGATGTATGGCATGTAAAGATCTTCTCCCATTCTGTGAGGGGTTCCTTGATTTGGGTAGTGGTTTCTTTTGCTGTGCAGAAGCTTTTTAATTTGATGTAGTCCCATAGGTTTATACTTGCCTTAGTCTTCTTTGTAATTGGATTCGTTTCATTGAAAATGTCTTTAAAATGTATGCGGAAAAAAGTTCTGCCAATATTTTCCTCTAAGTATTTGATAGTTTGTGGTCTAACATCCAAGCCCTTGATCCACTTGGAATATACTTTTGTATTTGGTGAAATACAGTGATTCTTCTTCTTTTTTTTTTTTTTTTTTTTGCCTCCAGGGTTGTTGCTGGGCTCAGTGCCTGCACTACAAATCCACTGCTCCTGGAGGCCATTTTTTTCTTTTGTTGCCCTTGTTGTTATTATTGTTGTTGTTATTGCTGTTGTTGTTGGATAGGACAGAAAGAAATCGAGAGAGGAGGGGAAGACAGAGAGGGGGAGAGAAAGATAGACACCTGCTGACCTGCTTCACCACTTGTGAGGTGACCCCCCTGTAGGTGGGGAACCAGGGTCTCAAACTGGGATCCTTACTCTGGTCCTTGTGCTTTGTGCCATGTGTGCTTAACCTACTGTGCTACCACCCGACCCCCCCCATGATATTTCTCATCTGTTTGTTTTCAGAAAGACTTGAATGCCAGTAACTGCTCCCAAGATAGTTTTCTACACTGTTACCATATGAAGTGTTGGATGCCCTATATTTTTATTTGGCAACTATACCTAGATTCACTTCTCAAAGCTTTCTTACTCTTTTACTTCTTGACCCCATGATGTATTCTTTCCCTTAAGGCTTGACAAAGAAAATGAACACCCTTAATCAGTTGTCCCTTTGGCTAAGTCATTCAGTTTACTTAGAAAAAACAGTTTACTTCAGTGAGATTTACTTAGAAATCTCACTGAAACTTTGTCACTCAAGGATTTTACCATCATATTTCTTAATATTTGGATTCTGAAATAAGTAGGATTTTCCAGTCCTGTAAAGCCCATAATATCTGTAATTTCTTAATTCTTTTTGATTTCAAATATATATATTTGCCTCCAGGGTTATCGCTGGGGCTCGGTGCCTGCACTATGAATCCACTGCTCCTGGAGGCTACTTTTTCCTATTTTTGCCCTTTTTGTTTATCATTGTTGTTGTTGTTATTATTATTATTGTTGTCATTGTTGTTGGATAGGATGGAGAGAAATGGAGAGAGGAAGGGAAGACAGAAGGGGGGGAGAAGAACACTTGCAGACCTGATTCACCTCATGTCAAGTGACTTCCCTGCAGGTGGGGAGCCAGGGGCTCAACACTAAACATGGGCATTGACATGGACCTGTCAACGCCCATGTTCAGTGGTGAAGCATTTACAGAAGCCTTCTACCTTCTGCACCACATAATGATCTTGGGTCCATACTCCCAGAGGGATAAAGGTTAGGAAATATTTCAAGGCAGAGGGTGGGATATGGAGTTCTAGTGGAGGGAATTCTGTGGAATTGTACACCTCTTATCCTATGGTCTTGGCAATATTTACATTTTATAAATAAATAGAATTATTAACAAAAGGGAAAATAAATAAAAATAAAGAAATATAATTATTTATTTTTATGAGAAAGAGAATTAAAGAGAGAGAGAAAGGCCAGAGAACTGCTTAACTCTAGCATATCAGTTCTGGGGACTGAACCTGGTGTCTCTAGGGCCTTAGGGACACAAGTCCTGAGCTATTTCCCTGGATACATTTTTTTTTTTTTTTGCTTCCAGGGTTATTGCTTGGGCTCTGTGCCTGCACTATGAATCCACTACTCTTGGAGTCCATTTCTTCCCTTTTTGTTGCCCTTGTTGTTGTGGTGGTTGTTATTATTATTATTTTTATTGATGTTGTTGTTGGGTAGGAAAGAGAAATAGAGAGAGGAGAGGAAGACAGAGAGGAGGAGAGAAAGACCTGCAGATCTGCCTCACTACTTGTGAAGCGACCTCCCTATAGGTAGGGAGCCGGTGGCTCCAACCAGAATCCTTACACCGGCCCTTGCGCTTTGTGCCATGTGCGCTTAACCCGCTGCACTACTGCCCGACCCCCTTATATACTTTTCTATTGCCACCAGGCTTATTGCTGAAGATCCATGCTGCCACTGAAAGTCAATTTTCCTTCTTTGTTTCCTTCCTTCCTTCCTTCTTCCCTTCCTTCCTTCCTTCCTTCCTTCCTTCCTTCCTTCCTTCCTTCCTTCTTTTCTATTTTATTCAGTAGGGCACACAAAGAGATATTAACTGGAGGTGGGAGATAGAGAGGGAGAGAGATAGGCAACTTCAGGCCTGCTTCACTGTTTATGAAGCTGCAGAGAAGCAGGGGCTCAAACCCAGTTCCTTGAGGATGGTGATGTTCTGGACCAGGTACACCACCACCCAGCCCCCAAGATAAGCTATTTTAAAATATGGTGTTTTGGGGGGCTGGATAGTGCTATACCCCATTGAGCGCACATTTACTATGTTCAAATGGCACAGATTGGTAGATTTACTGTACAGACACTGAGCTCCAGCAATAACCCTGGTAGCAAAAAGAAATAAATTAATTAAATTAATTCATAGCAATAATACACAGTTTGAACCTAAGCACTGAAGATATTGTAGATTGCTACCAAAAAATGTTCCAAATAAAAACTTCATTGACTGGGTTGTATTTAATTTTTTTTTTCCTGCAGGGTTATTGCTGGGGATCAGTGCCTGCACTATGAATCCTCTGCACCTGGAGGCTATTTTTTTTCCATTTTATTCGACAGGACAGAGAGAAATTGAAAAAGTAAAGGGGAGAAATAGAGGATGGGAGAAAAAGACACCTGCAGACCTGCTTCACCACTTGTAAAGTGATCCCTCTGTAGGGGGGGAGCTTGAATCAAGATCGTTGAGCAGATCCTTGCTCTTTGAACTATGTGCACTTAACCTGGTGCACCACCACCCAACCCTAAACTGGGGTATATTGAAAAGAGGGTTCTGCTGGCATAATAAGAGTAGGGCATTATTATATTCTAGAAACTCATTTAAGGGTGGGAGCAGATAACATAATGATTATGCAGAGAGGCTTTTATGCTTGAGGCTCCAAAGTCCCAAATTTAATTCCCTGCACCACCATAAGCCAGTGCTGAGCAGTGCTCTGGTAAGGAAGGAAGGAAGGAAGGAAGGAAGGAAGGAAGAAAGAAAGAGAGAAATAAAGAAAGAAACTCATTTAAAATTATGCTATTCCTCCCCCCCAAAAAAATTGACCCAATGTTTTGCAATCACCTTATAGACAAACTAATGAACACTGTGCTCAGTTACTCAATGAACTAATACTCTAACACAGGTTCATGTATATAAAGAGTCTTGCAAAAAACAAAAACAAGTAAATAATAAAGTTACTTAAACATATTCTTTAACTTACACTTTTTAGGTTTTTTTTTAATCAATATTATGAGACAACAGAGAGAGAGAGGGACAATGTGAAAGGAGAGAGGGATGGGGAAAGCACACCTCAGTTTTGCATAAAATGGTACTGGGAATTGGACCTGCAGCCTCTGATGATTCAGGCATACAAGATCTATGCTTTAATAGGCTGAGCTATCTAATCTGATCTTCCAGTGTTTATATTCACATTCTCGTAGATGAATGAAATCATTAAAAGTCATCCAGAAAATGTTCTTACTTAAAAAACATTTGTTATTTTATCTATTTACAGGGACTTTTAAGTTTAGATATTTTCAAACTACCCTCTATACCATTTACAAGCACAAGTGTGATCCTTGCTATCCATCTGGTTTTTCTGGTTTCTCTTTGGAGTTACTAAATGTTGGCAGCTCTGAGGGGGTAGATAATAGCTTACTCAGTAGAGTGTACACTTTATCATATATAAGTACCCAGGTTTGAGTTGCCAGTAACCATGGGAGCACTACACAGGTACTTCATAAGTGGTGGAACAGGGCTGTAATACCATTTCTTGGCTCTCCCTCTCTATCTCTCATCCTCAGTCTAAAAAAATTAAAATAAAGAATCCATCAGGAGCAGTGGAATTGTGAAGGCAAGAAGTTCCAGAGAAAACCCTGGTGACAAAATTTTTTTTTAAATTAATAAAACAGCAGCTCTAATACTTAGCCATATCTTATCTACATAAAATTAAAAGATGTTGAGGAATGATGCTATTTTATTGATCTTGATTCTGTTCATTATATAGTATAAGTTCCAGGCTTATTAACATACTATGAACATGTGAACATTATTTTCTAGGCTCTTGGAGGTAGTAGTAGAGAATGATCTACTCTCTGTTTATATATGTACTCTATATTTATTTCAGATTTAGCTATAAATATAAGTATCACAATCATGGTTATTAATAGAATTTCTTCCTAGACCTGGGTGGAGATGGCTGGGATACTTTCTAGTTGTTTATCATTCAGAAAAAGTTTAAACTTCTTTAGGTGGAAACATTCAAATATAACAGAAGTAGAAGCTGCAGGCATTGTAAAGCATAAACTCCAGAATTCACATATCATAGCTACTACATTCAGTTGGTCAAACCCTTTTAGAATTGAGGCAAGGGAGAGGGTTATAGATAATAATAGATTCACTTGGAGTAGGGCACCAAAGTAAAAATCTCTGGGTGAAGGGTGAGAGTAGATGTTCAGCCTCACTGGGTTGGGGGGCACCTGAACAGTCCTTTGGTGGTGGGAATAGTGTTGATGAAAACTCCTATTAATGTGTAGTCTCATAAATCACTATTTAATTAATATGAGAGGGGAAAACTCATTGAATGTCTCAAACCATTTAATGCACAGACCATAGGCTGAGTATATGTTCCTTTAATCTCAACACTTAAGACTTCAAATGTGTAATCAGACTGAATTTTAACAATGGTCTCAAATTGTTAATACATTTCTAATAATGACTTGTTCTTTGAAATGTTGACACTCCTAAAAGCTTAGACCGGGGGAGAGAAAGACAGACACCTGCAGACCTGCTTTACGGCTTTTGAAGCGACCCCCTGAGCATGGGGAGCTGGGGGCTCTAGCCGGGATATGGTTTTCTATATTAGTCTCTAGAAGCTGATATAGCAAAAAGTGGCTAAAAAGATGGAGGAACGTGGCACAAAGTGCAAGGACCGGCAGAAGGATCCCGGTTCAAGCACCCGGCTCCCCATCTGCAGGGGAGTCGCTTCACAGGCGGTGCAGCAGGTCTGCTGGAGTCTATCTTTCTCTCTCCTTCTCTGTCTTCCCCTCCACTCTCCATTTCTCTCTGTCCTATCCAACAACAATGACAGGGGCTTAAACTGGGATCCTTGCACTGGTTCTTGGTGATTTGTGCCATGTGCGTTTAACCTGCTGCACTATTGCCTTGCCCCTGGTGGCATTACTTTATAAGACACAGCTATACATAAATAATGTCAAAGAACATAAATTATGGTGATGTCATGTATGATACAGCAAATCCTAACTATGGGATTTTCAAAGTTAACCCAATAGCCAAATAATTTGATTATAGCAATAACTATCTATTGCCTTCTTAAACCCCAAGACAGCAGGACCCTCCCACTTCCTCTATAGAGCCTATATTTCCCCAGTCCTGAAACCTCAAGAGCAGGGCTCACTTTCCTGCATGCTTCTCTCAATTCATACCAATGATACTGTATCTGCTGATCCCAACCTAGTCAATGCAAAAAGTACCACCTCATCATGTTTCACTTCAGACTGTGTCCAGAAACTTCAGGCATGGAATGTCAACCCTTTAGCCTCATTACTCGAGTGAGACCTTTCCTTTCACAGGATTCTCTAATTCCATTTTGGGTGGTTCACTTCCTAACAAAGCCCCAAAACCTAGATATAGACCAGATCCCATGAGATAGGGAATATGTACACATGTATCCATAAATTAGGGCAAAATATATACCTTAAAGCAAAAATTCACAATAGTCTGCAGTGAATCAATGAATGAAGCAAGCAAATAGAAAGACCTAAAAAGACACCATAAAGTTCTTAATGAAACAGTTTCTATTTAGACCTAGATACCTTCCTCACCTACTTCCTATTACACTTCCTCAGTCACTCCAAAGCTAACCCTATCAAAGTAAGGAATAAGGGCAAGAGACTGGCATACTTTAATAACAATGGAGATTGTTATATGGGAGATTACACTGCTCTTGTGTATTTTTTCCTCCTCCTTGTAGTTTCAGGTAGAGAGAAACAGAGAGGGAGGGAAGATAGAAAGAGAGAAGCACCACAACAGTACTCCACTGTTCATGGTACTTTGCCTGGTGCCATGTGTGGTACTCTGGTGTAGTGCAAAAGTGTCAAACCTGGGCCCTCAAACATGGTAAAGTGTGTGCTTTACTGGGTGAGCTATCTTCTTGGCCCAGTCCCCCCCTTTTTTTTTCCATATCATTGCTTAGTTCTGGTTTATAATGGTGCTGGGTGGAGATTGAACTTGAGATCTTTGGTGCCTCAGGCATGAAAGCCTTTTTGCACCTCCACTAAGCTGTCTGCCCTGCCCACACCCCAGTTCAATTCCTGATCTGATAGTTTCCCTTATCAAATTCATGAAATTAGGAACTTTGGAGTAGACGTTGATTTTTGTGGGCAAGACAGAATTTTTACAATGAAGTAATATACTAAAGGGTGAACATAAAGGTGGGTGTTGGGTGTCCATAGGTATTGGGAAAGCAGGCACCTGGGGTAAGGCAGAGCAAAGGCAATGTCAGGATGTAGGAGGAGGTGAAGAAAGAGAGGTAAGAGGCTGCTTATACACAATCTCACAATTTTAAATGCTTTGCCTTAGGCCATTCTGTGGAAACCTAATAATAAAACAGCAAATTTACCCTTTACTTTTTATAGAAAGATAATGTGATAGCTACACATTCAGTACAGATTCATTGTTGCCTTCATTTGCTTATGTAGTTGCAAAATACACGAAGTCATTTTGCTCAATGCACATGCTAACTGAAACTATAGCACATGTCTTTTAACAAAGAGTAACGATTCCAAGATAGGACTGAGAACAAAAGAACTGTAAATGACAACATAGAGAGACAGTGCTTAAATGAGTCAAAGATCACCCAACCATTTAATCATATGGATTAAGAAAATGAAAACAGGTTTCATTGAGTTACTCAACTTTGTTCAGATAGCTCATGAAATAATCTGGACTTTAAAAACCAGGATCCTTGACTCTTAACCATATATATATATATTTTTTCCTTTTTTTTTTTTACCAAAGCACTGTTCAGCTCTGGCTTATGGTGGTGCAGGGGATTGAACCTGAGACTCTGGAGCCTCAGGTATGAGAATCATATGTTTCCTCTTATATACTATTTTGAAAACCCAAGTTAACATTTCCTGAAAGGCTACACATTTTCATTCCATTAATATTTTAGGTATATAGAAATTTGTTTAAATAACCATGTATTTATTTATTTATTTATTTATTTATGAGAGTGATAGGATGAGAAATAAAGGACCAGACATTACTCTGGTACATGTACTGCTAGGGATTGAACTCAGGACCTCATGCTTAGAGTTCAGTTTTATCCACACTGCACCACCTCCTGGACCACTGAAAGATTCACTTTATTTATTAATAGAGAGAGAGAGAGATTCACATGAGGCAGAAAGAAGAGAAAAAGAACCAGAACACCGCTCTTGTACATGCAGGGCCAAGTTCTGAACTGGGAACCTTGGGGATGGAAGTCCAGTGCTCTACCAATTGAGCTATTCCTCCAATCTCCAGAAACATTTTGTGATTTATGATTTTTTTTTATGTTGCCCACCAGGGTTTTATGTCTGTGTGATTCTATTGTGCCAATGGACCGGCTTTCTGTCTCTCTCTATCTCTCTCTCTCTCTCTCTCTCCCTCAGAGTGAGTAAGAAAGAGAAAAGGAAAGATACCACAAGACCACTCTTGAAGTGTTCCTATGTGGGGGCCAGTGGCTCAAACCCTGGTTCTTATGCATGGTAAAATATATGCTCTACCAGGTGAGCTATCTCTGGGCCTCTGTGCTTTGTACTCTTATACTTAATGTTTCGACTATTTCCATTTTAAAACTTGTTTTATGGGAGTAGTTCAAAAGGTTAAGTGCAGGTGGCACAAAGTGCAAGGACCAGCTTGAGGATCCTGGTTTGAGCCCCCAGCTCCCCACCTGCAGGGGAGTCACCACAAGCGGTGAAGCAAGTCTGCAGGTGTCTTTCTCTCCTCCTCTGTCTTCCTCTCCTATCCATTTCTCTCTGTCCTATCCAACAACAATGACATCAATAACAACTATAACTACAACAATAATAAAATTATTTTATTTACTTCATATGATATATATATGTATATATTCTATCAGCTGAGCCATTTCTTTTTTTTTATTTGTTTAGTTCTATTTTATTATTATTATTTTTTAATTTATTTCTTTATTGGGGAATTAATGTTTTACATTCAACAGTAAATACAATAGTTTGTACATGCATAACATGCCCCAGTTTCCCATATAACAGTACAACCCCCACTAGGTCCTCTGTCATCCTTCTTGGACCTGTATTCTCCCCACCCACCCACCCCAGAGTCTTTTACTTGGGGGCAATATACCAATTCCATTTCAGGTTCTACTTGTGTTTTCTTTTCTGATCTTGTTTTTCAACTTCTGCCTGAGAGTGAGATCATCCCATATTCATCCTTCTGTTTCTGACTTATTTCACTTAACATGAATTTTTCAAGGTCCATCCAAGATCGGCTGAAAATGGTGAAGTCACCATTTTTTACAGCTGAGTAGTATTCCATTGTGTATATATACCACAGCTTGAAGCTGAGCCATTTCTTTAGATACTCTTTTCTCATTGTTTACAAATACTCATATCCAGGTCTCTATTTTTTTTTCTGTCAGGTCTATTTTCACTTCTAGGAGGCCCACATAATTTATTATACATAAGATACACATTGAGATTAACTATTTTTTTTTCTCAACAAACTCCAGTTGTCGCCAAGAACTCTCATTTAAAAAAATTTAAAGCTTTATTTCATATGCAAGAGAGAATTTCACATCAGACAAAGTGTGTTCACTGTCCAGGTGAGCTATTTTATTGGTCCACTTCATGATTTTCTTTCTTTTCCTTCCCTTCCTTCTTCCCT
This sequence comes from Erinaceus europaeus, assembly GCF_950295315.1. NCBI lineage: Eukaryota > Metazoa > Chordata > Mammalia > Eulipotyphla > Erinaceidae > Erinaceus > Erinaceus europaeus. The sequence continues at coordinate 43,138,551 of NC_080170.1, forward strand.
TCCTTCCTCCTCCCCCTTTCCTTCTTTCTCCTTTCCTTCCTTCCTTCCTTCCTTCCTTCCTTCCTTCCTTCCTTTCTTTTTTTTTTTTTTTCTCTTCTGCTTCCTAGATTATTGCTGAGATTCAATACCTGCAGTCTTTTTCTTTTTTTTTCCAGAGAAGGCAATAAGGTAATAGAGAGGGAAAGAGAGACAGAGGGAGGAAAAAACACCTCAATGCTATTCCACTGCTTCTCCTGCACTTGTTCACATGTGGTAGCCAGGGACTCAAATCCAGATCATTGCACATGGTAACATGTGCTCTCTACGAGGTGAGGCCCACCCGTGATATTTTTAAAGAGTTATTAAGAGAACTAGAATATCATAATTAGAACCTTGTGACCTCCTTGTAGTTGAAATTGGAAAGAAGGTTTCTCATAAACATCCTTCTGTGGGAGTTGGGCAGTAGCACAGCAGGTTAAGCACACGTGGCACAAAGCGCAAGGACCAGGTAAAGATCCCGGTTCGAGCCCCGGCTCCCCACCTGCAGGGGAGTCACTTCACAGGTAGTGAAGCAGGTCTACAGGTGTCTGACTTTCCCTTCCCTTCTCTGTCTTCCCCTCCCCTCTCCATTTCTCTCTATCCTGTCTAACAACGATGACACCAATAACCACAACCATAATAACTACAACAACAATAAAAAACAACAAGGCCAACAAAAGGGAAAATAAATAAATATTAATTTTTTTAAATCCTTCTGTGCCAACATTAAAGATTTGAATGAGTTACAAATCTCTCCCATGATGGACAATAAAATCACAAAATAGCAGATTGCCTAGTACAAACTTGCACACTGAATGTGATGAAATGAATTCTTGTGTTCTTAACTACATAATATCCTGTCATTAATGAACTAGGAAAGAAAAAAACTACAGAAAACATAGGAAATAATAAGTTAGAGCCAAAGTTGGGGAGGTAGCTTACCTTGCCTTGTAATGCACATAAGCCAGAAGATCCATGACAACAGGATTTAATTTCATCATTATAAGCCATAGGTGAACAGCTTGCATCCTCCAATTGTGCTGGATTAAAAAAATTTTTTTTAATTAATTTTATTTTTGAGAAAGATGGAGAGAGAGAAAGAGAGACAGACGCCAGAGCACTGCTCAGCTCAGGCTTATGGTGGTGTGGGGGATTGAACCTGGGATTTAGGAGCCTCAGGCATGAGAGTCTGTTTGCATAACCATTATGCTGTCTCCCCTGCCCTATGCTGGATCTTTTTAACAATGGTTCACAAAGTATCATGAGTCCCTCTATTCAGAGTCCTTCGTGGTGTGTTTTTGCCTTTCCTTTCATCAAACGGTGAATCTGTTTTTTTAATTGATATAACAATGATGTGAATCTCTTCTTTTTTAAAAAAAATATTTATTTATTCCCTTTTGCTGCCCTTGTTTTATTGTTATAGTTATTATTGATGTCATAGTTGTTGGATAGGACAGAGAGAAATGGAGAGAGGAGGGGAAGACAGAGAGGGGGAGAGAAAGATAGACACCTGTAGACCTACTTGACTGCCTGTGAATGGACTCCCCTGCATGTGGGGAGCTGGGGGCTGGAACCAGGATTCTTTTTTTTTTCTTTTTTATTTAAGAAAGGATTAATTAACAAAACCATAGGGTAGGAGGGATACAACTCCACACAATTCCCACCATCCAATCTCCATATCCCACCCCCTCCCCTGATAGCTTTCCCATTCTCTATCCCTCTGGGAGCATGGACCCAGGGTCATTGTGGGTTGTAGAAGGTGGACGGTCTGGCTTCTGTAATTGCTTCCCCGCTGAACATGGGCATTGACTGGTCGGTCCAGTCTGCCTCTCTCTTTCCCTAGTAGGGTGGGTCTCTGGGGAAGCGGAGCTCCAGGACACATTGGTGGGGTCTTCAGTCCAGGGAAGCCTGGCCGGCATCCTGATGACATCTGGAACTTGATGACTGAAAAGAGAGTTAACATACGAAGCCAAACAAATTGTTGAGCAATCATGGACCCAAAGCTTGGAATAGTGGAGAGGAAGTGTTAGGGGGGTACTCACTGCAAACTCTAGTGTACTTCTGCTTTCAGGTATATATTTTGCAGTAGTTTACGGATACGTGTGAACATATGCTCTCTCTCACAGAACCTGGTGTATATCTAGGTTTTGGGACTTTGTTAGAAAGTGAACCACCTGAGATGGAATTAGAGTATACTATGAAAGGAAAGGTCTCACCCGAGTAATGAAATTGAAGGGTTGTCATTCCACACGTGAAGTCTCTGGACACAGTCTGAGCTGAAGCATGTTGAGGTGGCAATCGTTGCGTTGGTTAGGTTGCGATCGGCAGATGCAATATTATTTGATATGGATTGGGAGAGGCATACAAGAAAGTGGGCCCTATCCAAGGGTTCCAGGACTGGGGGAAGTAGGGGCTCTATAGTGGAGATGTGAGGTTCCTGCTGTCTTAGGGTTCCAAAAGACAATCGATAGTTAATGTTATCATCACATTAATTGGTAATTGGGTTAACTTTGAAAAGTCCTTTTGTTAGGGTTTGCTGTACAGTACCCAGTATCTTATATATAGCTGTGCTATTGGTTGCTTCTGATCTACTTGGTCTAGGCTTTTGAGAGAGTCTGCATATCAATTACACAGCCTATATATTAAAAAGATTCAGTTTGTGTTTTGAAAAACTTCGTGACATACAATTAATTTTCCCCCTCTCATATTAATTAACTAGTGATTTATATGACTACATTTTACTAGGAGTGTACATAAACACCATTCCCACCACTGAAAGACTGTGACCCATCCCTCCCACCCACTCCCACCCCCCACTGGCCCAGGAAGCTGCATGTCTACTCCTCACCACAGGGTTTTTACTTTGGTGCCCTACTTACAATTTGCTCAGGTCCTGCTTTTAGTTTCCCTTTCAGATTTTCTTCCTCAACTTCTGTTGATAAGTGGGATCATCCCATACTCATCTTTATCTTTCTGACTTAGCTCACTTAACATAATTCCTTCTAGCTCTGTCCAAGATGGGTCAGAGAAGGTGGGTTCATTGTTCTTGATAGCTGCATAGTATTCCATTGTGTATATATACCACAGCTTTCTCAGCCACTCATCTGTTGTTGGGCACCTGGGTTGCTTCCAGGTTTTAGCTATTATGAATTGTGCTGCTATGAACATAGGAGTACACACCTTTTTTTGGTTGGGTGTTATGGAATCCTTGGGGTATAACCCCAGGAGAGGAATTACTGGATCATATGGAAGGTCCATGTCTACCCTTCTGAGAGTTTTCCAGACTGCTCTCCACAGAGGCTTGACCAATTTACATTCCCACCAGCAATGTAAAAGGGTTCCTCTGTCCCCACAACCTCTCCAGCATTTGTTGCTGCTATCCTTTTTGATGTATGCCATTCTTACAGGAGTGAGGTGGTATCTTAGTGTTGTCTTAATTTGCATTTCTCTGACAATCAGTGACCTAGAGCAGTTTTTCATATGTTTGTTAGCCTTTTGGATCTCCTCTGTAGTGAATGTTTTGGAACCAGGATTCTTAAGCCGGTCCTTGCTTTGGGCCACTTGTGCTTAACTCGCTGTGCTACCATCCAACTCCCGTGAATCTATTATTCTTTTTTTATTCTATAACTTAAAAAATTTTTATTTATAAAAAGGAAACACAAAAAACATAGAAGAAGGATACAACTCCACACAATTCCCACCACCAGAACTCCATATCCCATCCCTTCCCCTGAAAGCTTTCCTATTTTTTTTAATATTTATTATTTATTCCCTTTTGTTGCTCTTGTTCTTTTATTGTTGCTATGATTGGTGTTGTTGTTGTTGGATAGGACAGAGATAAATGGAGAGAGGAGGGGAAGACAGAGAGAACGATAGACACCTGCAGACCTGCTTCACCACCTGTGAAGCAACTCCCCTACAGGTGGGGAGCCGGGGGCTTGAACCTGGATCCTTATGCCGGTCCTTGCACTTTGCGCCATGTGCGCTTAACCCGCTGTGCTACTGCCCCACTCCCAGCTTTCCTATTCTTTATCCCTCTGGGAGTATGGACCCAGGGTCAGAATGGGTGAAGTGGAAGGTCTAGCTTCTGTAATTGCTTCCCCACTGAACATGGACGGCGACAGGTCGATCCATACTTCCAGCCTGCCTCTCTCTTTCCCTAGTGGGGCAGAGTTCTGGGGAAGCAGGGCTCCAGGACACATTGGTGAGGTCCTCAGCCCAGGGGAGTAAGGTTGGCATCATTGTAGCATCTAGAACCTGGTGGCTAAAGGAAGAGTTAACATATAAAACCAAACAAATTGTTGACTAATCATGAACCTAAAGACTAGAATATTGCAGATGAAGATTTGGGGGTCTCTATTTTGTAGATAGCTAGTAGGCCTATTTTAATTATATTCCAAAGGGCCCGTGACTATACTAGATTTTTTTTTTTTTCTTAGCCTGACATCTGAAATGCAGGTGGACCCAAGTTATTGTCTGGGGAGATGATGTCATGGCTGGAAAAGGGGCTAGAAAACTGGATCAGGGAAGAGAGTAGCTCCCAAATATTGGGAAAGCTGTATAAATATTGTTGACTGTAACCCCATCGATTTGAACTGGGTCCCATATTCAGTTTAGGAGCCTATGTGACCTCTGCATCCCTGTAGATCTGAGCTCACATTCTGTGGTCATGAGTAGGAATGTTCCAAGCTGCCACAATTTCAGGACCCATCTTCCTTAGGTGGAAGATAGAGTATGTTGACCAGCCTCCTTTGAGAGGATGGAACAGTCTCTACCGTTGTTGATCCACATTGAGGGCAATGTCATATGGGGGCCCACAAAGGGGTCTATTGTGCTGTTCCTTATGGAGATGACCAGTAACAATGGAGAGAGGGATCTATTCAAGGTTTAGGCCCATCATGTCTGTTTGGGACTCTCGGGACTCCCTAACTAGAGCCCCAGCTGATGGGGTGGCCTGATAGTGACTAAATAGTCATTGTTATTAAAGTATGCCAGTCTCTTGCCCTTATTCCTTACTTTGATAGGGTTAGCTTTAGAGTGACTGAGGAAGTGTAATAGGAAGTAGGTGAGGAGGGTATCTAGGTCTAAATAGAAACTGTTTCATTAAGAACTTTATGGTGTCTTTTTAGGTCTTTCTATTTGCTTGCTTCATTCATTGATTCACTGCAGACTATTGTGAATTTTTGCTTTAAGGTATGTATTTTGCCCTAATTTATGGATACATGTGTACATATTCCCTATCTCATGGGATCTGGTCTATATCTAGGTTTTGGGGCTTTGTTAGGAAGTGAACCACCCAAAATGGAATTAGAGAATCCTGTGAAAGGAAAGGTCTCACTCGAGTAATGAGGCTAAAGGGTTGACATTCCATGCCTGAAGTTTCTGGACACAGTCTGAAGTGAAACATGATGAGGTGGTACTTTTTGCATTGACTAGGTTGGGATCAGCAGATACAGTATCATTGGTATGAATTGAGAGAAGCATGCAGGAAAGTGAGCCCTGCTCTTGAGGTTTCAGGACTGGGGAAATATAGGCTCTATAGAGGAAGTGGGAGGGTCCTGCTGTCTTGGGGTTTAAGAAGGCAATAGATAGTTATTGTTATAATCAAATTATTTGGCTATTGGGTTAACTTTGAAAATCCCATAGTTAGGATTTGCTGTATCATACATGACATCACCATAATTTATGTTCTTTGACATTATTTATGTATAGCTGTGTCTTATAAAGTAATGCCACCAGGGGACAAGGCATTAGTGCAGCAGGTTAAACGCACATGGCACAAATCACCAAGAACCAGCACAAGGATGCCAGTTCAAGCCCCTGGCTTTCCATCTGCATGGGTGTCGCTTCATAGGCTGTGAAGCAGTTCTGCAAATGTCTATCTTTCTCTCCCCCTCTCTGTCTTCCCCTTTGCTCTCCATTTCTCTCTGTCCTATCCAACAAGAATGGCACCAATAATAATAACTACAACAATAAAACAACATGGACAACAAAAGGGAATAAATAAATAAGGAGACCAAAGCTTCTTTCCATATAGAGGGGGCTGGACTTGAACCTGGGTTGCAAACATGGCAAAGCAGCACACTAAGTGAGCTATTTCACTGCCCTGTATAATTTTTTTTAAAGGAGACAGACTAGGAAGTATCATAATTATTATGCAAAAGGCTCCATGCCTGAGGTTTTGAGATCCTAGGTTCACTCCTCAGCACCACTATATGTCAGAGCTGAGCATTCCTCTGGTCATAAAAAGAAAAGAAAAAAGGAACAGATGTGCCATGTATACTACATATTGAACCACATGTATGTATGGAATACTTAGTGTGCAGACCTCTGACTACATTTTCAGAAATAATTCCTTTTGACAAAATTGTGGCTTCATTTTCTCTTTATAAGGGCATAAGTGGTTCACTTTTCATTATTTGTATAACAAAATGCTACTTGAGTTCATTATTTTTGCTACACTCATTTTATTTGTATTTAAATGTTTTTGGCAATCTAAGAACAATTATATAATTAAAATGTAAATTAATTTAACGAATCTCAAGCAAAATAGTAAAAAAAAAGCCTGTGTATTTAACTTTTTTCTTTCCCCTCCCCTTAACTTTTTTTTTTTTTGCCTCCAGGGTTATCCCTGGGGCTTCTACAGCTGTTTCTTTTCTTTTCTTTTCTCTTCTCTTCTTTTCTTTTCTTTCCTTTCCTTTCCTTTTCTTTTCTTTTTGATAATAGAGATATTGAGAAAGGAGGTAAAGATAGAGAGAAATAGAAAGATAGATATTTGCAGAACTGCTTCACAGCTTATGAAGCAACCCTCCTGCAGGTGGGGAGTTGGGACCTTGAACTGGGATGCTTGATGCTCTGTGCCCATAACCCAGTGTGCCATGACTCAGTCCCCTGTATTTAACTTTTTAAAACGTTTTTTTTTCTGTTGTGATTTTTCTTGATATTTGCCTATCATATATGCTATAACAAAAACTATTAACAAGGAAATAACTTGAGATGATGGGTGGCTTTGTTTCATGCCTTACAAAATTGTTGCTCACATGTATATTATGTTCATGAATGTGGAATAAAATTTCTATGAATAAAAAAGGTAGTTATATATTCTGGATTCTATTCCCCCCCCCCTTTTTAAATTTATTTATTTATTTTTTTACTTTTTTTTTTGCCTCCAGGGTTGTTGGGGCTTGTGCCTGAACTACAAATCCACTGCTACTGGAGGCCATGTTTCACATTTTGTTGTTACGATAGCACTGAAACACCCTTCCATATGGTAGGGGCCATACTTGAACCTAGGCACTGAACATCGTAAAGCAGCACACAACACAAGTGATATATTTCATTGGTACTTTGGCTGGTTTTTTAAAAGATTTTATTTTATTTGAGTCATTTGAAAGGAGACTGTTTCGTATGGGAGAGAGAGGCTATGTGGTAACTGGTAGCCTCAGACACACAAGCCCTGTGTTCAACCAAATGAACTATTTCCCCACTCACACCGACATGATTCTGTCCTACATTCTTTGCTCCCACAGAAGTGGGACAATCCTCAAATGTTTGTGCAAGTCTGTTGTTTGACCTGAACCTTAATAACCTAGATTCAATCTTTCATATTGGTGCAATAACAGTGCAAACTCAGCCAATGAGCACAGCTATTTCTAGTTGATAGCTATTTGATAAAATTGTTACATCATATTATTTTTGCTATTTAGTCCTGACAAAGTTGTAGACAGCATGAAATTCAATGTCTTTCCATATATCCTTCTAAAGCAACTTATCAAGAAGACACAGATCTTATCATCATGAACACAACTCAGTGACTATGAACTTCTCACCTATATAAATTACTCATTTTGCCAAAGGCTGTATATTAGTGAAGCAATGGGTAAACTTTATTCTCTATTGTTTTTGCTTTATGTATCCTGGGAGCAAAGGTCCTGACTCTGTATGTCCATTAATCCCACCCAATTTTTTATTTCTTTTTAAAATTTTTAAAATTATATTTATTTATTTTCCCTTTTGTTGCCCTTGTTGTAGCCTTGTTGTGGTTATTATTGTTGTTGTTGATGTCGTTCGTTGTTGGATAAGACAGAGAGAAATGGAGAGAGGAGGGGAAAACAGAGAGGGGGAGAGAAAGACACCTGCAGACCTGCTTCACCGTCTGTGAAGCTACTCCCCTGCAGATAGGAAGCTGGGGGATCCTTATGCTGGTCCTTGCACTCTGCACCACGTGCACTTAACCGCTGGACTACCTACAGCCCGACTCCCTCAATTTTTTAATTTCTTAAGTTCATCATATCTAGAGAAATCTCTTGTTATGGACCTTCCACTTCCTATACATTTTATTCAATTCAATTGAAACCTACAGTATGTGTATGTGAATGTGTGTGTTTATATGTATGTACATAAAATTGAAATGGTTTAAGAAGTACAGATAACTGTAAGGTAGAACACATATATTGTGTGTAGACCCACAAATAATATATGTGGAGTGATGCAAAATAAATTGAGACCCACATACCTTACATTTGAGTCTTTAAGAGCTTTGTGTTAACACTGACTATCAAAATATCTCACAACTCAGAAGATAACACAGCAAGGAAAGCACTGGATTTACCAGCATGATGAGGTCCTAAATTTAATCCCCAGCACTACATATGACAGAATGCATGCTCTTTCTCTCTCTCATCTTCTCAATTCTCTCATGAAATAAATAAAATAAATACTTATTTAAAAGCTGCCTGGGATGTGGCAGAATAGTAGAATTCTAAACTTAACAGCATGAAGTCCTGACTTCAGTTCCTGGAACTGTATTTGCCAGAGTTTTTTTTTTTTTTTTCTCTCTCTCTCTCTCTTTCTCGCTGTGTCTTTCTCTCATGAAAGAAATAAAATTAATCTTTAAAAATGAACTCTGGGGAGTTGGGCGGTAGCGCAGTGGGTTAAGTGCAGGTGGTGCGAAGTACAAGGAATGGCGGGAGGATCCTGGTTCGAGCCCCGACTCCCCACCTGCAGGGGAGTCGCTTCACAAATGGTGAAGCAAGTCTGCAGGTGTCTAACTTTCTCTCCCCCTCTCTGTCTTTCCCTCCTCTCTCTGTTTCTCTCTGTCCTAACAATGACGACATCAATAATAATAACTACAACAACAATAAAAACTAGGGAAACAAAAAGGGAAAATAAATAAAATAAATATTAAAACTTTTAAAATTTGTTTTTCTTTTTTTTTATTGGGGAATTAATGTTTTACATTCAACAGTAAGTACAATAGTTTGTACATGCATAACATACCCTGTGACCTGAAGACTGTTGCTTATCCATATTGAATGAAGAGTGATGGCTCACCGTTCAAGGGGAGGGCAACCCTTAGCCTGTGATGATTACTTTATGGAATGTCTGACCTCCAGACCCAGGTTACCAACCAGCCCAGCATCCAGAAATGGTGCTAGTAGATCATCTGAGAAATCTGATCAACAAAGGATACAGCGACATTACTAGACAAACCAGTAAACCATCCTCAATCTTCTAGGAAATGCAAAGAGTTTGACCAGGAAAATGCTGCAAGGCTATTCTGCATCCTTTTGAAAGGCACCTTCATCAGAGTTCACACAAATCATGGGCATCCACAGCTGAGAAAAGGCAGCAGTGTTTGAGATCAAACTCATGGCCTTACATAGCATGTTTTGTGCTGGTATCACTGAGTACTCACCCACTTTTATCCTACTTTATGAATTTGAGGAAAAGGGGGCTGTATTTTGTCCCCAAAACTTCCAGAAGACAGGATTACTAGATTTTAAAGTAAAATTTAAAGGTTTTCTTTAAAGACTTTGCAAAAATTTAAAATAAACTCCCCACTTGTATGAAGAGAGTGAGAGAGACAGAGAGAGAGAGGCAACTTCAGACCTGCTTCACTGCTTATGAGGGTTGCTCATGAAGGTGGGGAGCCAGAGGTTTGAACCCAGATCCTTGCACTTTGTACTATGTGCGCTTAACAGGTTGTGCCACCACCTGGCCCCCTATAAATAAATCTTTAAATATCTATCCTACCTTAACAAGTTAACTTTTCTAATAAGAAGAAAATCATACATAAGGTTATAGTTTATTTAGAATTGAAAAAGAAGTAAAATATTCAAAAGAATTTATATATATTGATATATCACCATATATTTCATAACTTTATATTGCCAGCATTTCATTTTTCTCTACTGAACTTAAATATAGTTACTATTTTTAGTGCAAATAAACTCAGAGATTTGCACATGCACATATCACTGGGCATTTTGCTGGACCCAACTTTTTCATTCTTTATTGAGAAAGAGATCATATGGGGAGAGACAGAGGATGAATATCATAACATTCCTCCACCATCCATGGAGTTCCCACATGGGGCCAGGGCTCAAGCCCAGGGACTCACAAATGGGAAGTCACCTAATCTGCTAGGTGAGCTCTCCCCAAATTGTTCTTTAAAAAGTCTTTTTAGAAAATATTTAGGGAGCTGGGCAGTAGCACACTGGGTTAAGTGCACATAGTACGATGTGCAAGGACCCGCTCAAGTATCCAGGTTTGAGCCCCCGGTTCCCCACCTGCTGGGGGGGGTGTTGCTTCCTAAGTGGTGAAGCAGGTCTACAGGTATCTATCTTCCTCTCTGTGTGTGTGTCCCTTCCTCACTCAATTTCTCTCCATTTTAGTCCTATCCACTAATATATATATTTTTTTCATATATATATATATAAATGACCTCTAGGAGCAGCAGATTTGTATTGCCGACATCAAGCCCCAGCAATATATATATAGCTGGGGAGATAACCTGATGGTTACACAAAAAGACTTTTATGGCCTGAGGCACAAAAAGTTCCAAATTCAATCCCCAACACCACCGTAAGTAGAGCTGAGCAGTGCTTTTGTTTAAAAGAATTTTTTTTAAAAAAATTTTACTTAATAGGACAGACAGAGATTGAGAGGATGGGGGAGAGGAGAGGGAGAGAGAAAGAGAGACACTGGTGAAGCTTCCTTTACTGCAGATGGAGACCAGGGGCTTGAACCCAGTTCCTCCTTGCACACTGTAACCTGTGCAATAAACCAGGTGTGCCACTGCCCAGCCTTTCTACAAATCCTTCTTTAGCTATTTTTATGAGAGATAATGAGTAAGAGAGACCATAACACTACTTAATTCTGCTGCCACTATTATATTTTAATACAATTTCAATTATATTATTATCATTAATTGCCAGGCTAGAGTCACGGGTGGGAGAGATTATCCAGGAACCAAACTCCTGGTGGTAGCAATACAAATATTTATTCATGCAGGAGCCCCAGAGTCAGGTGTGATTGCAGTGGGTTGAGCCATGGCTCCTGGTCTGCATGCCTGACCTCCTCTAGGTCGGGACACGGAAAAGAGGAGAAACCAGAAACAGAAGTGGCTTTTATAATACCATAAGTGGGAGGGCTGGAAATGGTAGGGGCTTCCCTAGCAACCGTTTCCAGGGATTCAGTTGGCAGGAATTAGCAATACCCTGCGGGGACTTTAGGAAGGAGACCTTTAGTCATATGTAAGACAAAGCAGAAGATTGGTATGTAGATAATAATACTAGCATGGAAATAGGGTGGTTTGCGGGCCCTGCCAAGCTTGACCACATCTGCACAATTTCCCAACATCTCCTCCTTTCCTTTTAGCTAATGGCCATAGTATCAGGAAATTTAGGGCGAAGCAGGTTTAGCAAAGCTGTTGGCCCTGCAGGAAGACGTATTTTTGTGGAGCAGGGAAGACTCACATGGCTGCCAACCTTGTGAGATTTATGTGTCTCTCCTTTTGCTCAACCCCTCTGTAGAGAGAGAGACTTACCTGGAGGGACTCATCTCTCTGGTTAAGCTCTGCCAGGCTTTACCACTTCCCCACAAATTCTCTGCATCTTCCCCTATCTTCTTATCTAATTGTCATATTTAAATGGGCCAATGTCTGTAAAAGACTCTCTAACAGAGGAATAGCAATGCAGAGGTGAACAGAAACCTTTTGGGCAGAAACCTAAATGATATCATGTAGGTGTTTTCAAAAGAACTGGAACAAGACTGGGAGAGACAAGTAGGAGAGCAGCAAGAGACAGTGTGATGTCAAAGGGCAAGCCTGGTGGGCTGAGGGGTCTATGTGATGGGCAGAGAGCATGGGGCCTAATGGTGAAGGGGTGTTTCCTGCCCCTGAAGGGCAGGGCCTGCCAGGCAAAGGGGCTTATGGCCTGCCAGGCGAAGGGGCTATTTGATGCTGTAGAGTCCCAAGACAGCTGGATGCAAAGTCCATGGACTGCTGCAGTCAGTCCTTGAGAAGCCCAGCAGCGTAAAGGGAGTGTTCAAGAGGTGTACCAGCAAGTCCAATGGAAGCGTCAGTCCAATGACAATGACCAGGGGAAGAAATGCCACACGTCTATCTCGATGGGGGAGGACAGCCACTGGAATTTTGCTTTTCTGTAGAGAGTGAGCTGAAACCACTAAAAGGTGACAGGTGAAGCAGGAAGGGCAGACAGTGATGGGTGAGAGAAAGGCAGAAAGAAAGTAAGAAAGTTCTGTCCTTGGAGTCTGTGAATCAGGTTTTCCAGATCATGTCAGGTCACATCATTGGTTGGGGGGGGGGGGAGGTGCTGTACTCGTGCCATCTTGTGGGCAATATCAGACTTAAATGCCTGAGGCACTAAAGGTCTCAAATTTAAGCCATTGTACCACCATAGTCAATGTTGAGGATTGCTCTGCCAAAAAAAAAAAAAAAGAAAGAAAGAAAGAAAAAGAAAATAAAAAAAAGGCAGGTGTGGAGACATAATGGTTATGCAAATAGACTCTCACAGACCTGGGATCCTTGAGCTGGTCTGTGTTTCTTACTATGTGCGCTTAACCTGGTGTGTCCTGCCCCCACTTTTTTATTTATTATGATTGATACTCTGAGCTTTTGGTACAAATTTTTGTGTGAACACATTTTTGTTTCTCTCTGGTACATACTCTGGGGTGAGGCTAATGAGTCTTATGGTAACTTATCTTTAACTGCCAGATCAGTTTTGTGTCATTTAAGCATGTTTCTCTTAAAATTTATTGGGCTATTAATATTAATAATATAAATAATTTTTCTGACAACTTAACATTTGTCTCATAATAATGATGCAACTGCTCCAACTTTCTTATGGTTGCTTTCTGCATAATATACCTTCTCCCTCTCTCCTTCCCTAACCACTTTTACCTTAACACTTATCAATCCCGCAATTATCATTCACATGCTTGGGTTTTGTTTTTTTTTGTGCCTCCAGGGTTATTGTGTGCCTGCACTATGAATCCACTGCTCCTGGAGGCCATTTTTCCTATTTTGTTGCCCTTGTTGGGCTTGTTGTAGTTGTTATTGTTGTCATAGCTGTTGTTAGATAGGACAGAGAGAAATCAAGAGAGGAGGGGAAGACAGAGAGGAGGAGAAAAAGACACCTGCAGACCTGCTTCACCACTTGTGAAGAAACCCCTTGCAGGTGGGGAGCTGGGGGCTCTTAACAGGGATTCTTACTCTTGCCCTTGCGCTTTGTGCCATGTGTGCTTAACCCACTGTGCTACCCGCCCAGCTCCCCATTTACATGTTTTATTATTAGAAACATATGAAATACAACAAATTTCTAAGGGAAGGGCTACTTTTTTTTTTAAAAAAAGGTTTTATTTATTTATTTATTTATTTGCTTCCAGGGTTATTGCTGGGGCTCCCTGTCTGCACTATGAATCCACTGCTCCTGGAGGCTCTTTTTTCCATTTTGTTGCCCTTGTTGTTGTGCTTGTTGTAGTTATTATTGTCATAGCTGTCGTTGTTGTTGTTGGATAGGACAGAGAGAAATGGAGAGAGGAGGGGAAGACAGAGAGGAGGAGAGAAAGATAGACACTTGCAGACCTGCTTCACCGCTTGCCAAGCGACCTCCTCCAGGTGGGGAGCCGGGGCTCGAACTCGGACCCACGTGCGCTTAAACCGCTGTGCTACTGCCCGACTCCTGATTTTATTTATTTATAAGAAAGATAGGAGGAGAGAGAAAGAGCCCGACATCACTCTGGGACATGTGCTGCCCGGGATGGAAGTCGAGACCTCATGCTTGCGAGTCCAAAGCTTTACCACTGCGCCACCTCCTGGACCACGGGAAGGGCTACTTCTGTCTTACTGTTGTATCCCTAGCACTAAGAAAGTCTTCTTGGTGTCTTTAAATGGTTGCACATAAAGTCTCAACAAAAATGAATCCCTATGCCTCAGTGGTTCTCTAAGTTTGCTCATGACTGCTGGAGTTGAACAAACAATGTCCAGGCTGGTTTTGTTTTGGAAGACTCTGAGTGGTCAGGGGAAGCAGATAGAAACTCATTTGGTTCAAAGGTCCAGAGAGGCACCACTTGAGTTTGGACCTTACCCATTTGTTCAGGAGGAGCTGACAGGGTCATAGGTGGGCATTCCCACCTATTTGGAGGAGGAACCAAGGAAACATTAGGCCAGTCAAATCAGGTTTCACTAGTGTGTACTGAGAATGAGGTTTGAGAAGTCAGTGTTTGCATCTCTTATTCTGTTTTATTTTTATTTTATTTATTATTATTATTATTTATTTATTTATTTACTATAGACAGCCAGAAATTGAGGGAAGGGGGTGATAAGAGAGGGAGATAGATAGAGAGACACCTGCAACACTGCTTCACCACTGGTGAAGCTTCTCCCCTGCAGGTAGGGACCGGGGGTTTGAAACTGAGTCCTTGTGCACTGTAACACGTGTGCTTAACCAGGTGCGCCACTGCCCGCCCCCTGCATTTTTAATTATTTTCACTACTTTCCTCTAAAATGCAATTTTGTTATATAATCATTGTCCTTGCTTTTACTATGCATCATTGCTTTTTCCTTTGACTGTGTAGATCCTACTTATTTACTTACTTTTACCAAAGCACTTCTCAGCTCTGGTTTATAGTGATTCAGGGGATTGAGCCTGGGGCTTCTGAGACACTCTTTTTGTATAACCTTATGTCATCTCCCCTGTCCTCAAGCCCTTTTTAATCGCTCCCTTAGATCTACTTTTAGTTCTTATTGTCTTTTTATCATCTATATAGCCGAAGGACATCATCTAGTCCAGTATTCCTCTGGTGCTTCTACTCTGTCCAGCTTCGCTGACCCACACTTCTAGACGCGACTTTTGCGAGGATCTAGAAGCAGCACCGGAATCTCTCACGCTCGCAGGTGCGGTGGACTTTCCAGTCTGCCGCATGTAGTCTGGGTCGCGTTTCCGTGTGATATCAGATCGCAGCAGGTGCTCTGCTCAGAGGAACTGCTGGGGGGCTCCAGCTCCGCTACCTCGTGCTGGGAAGGGGCGGGGTCTCATCGGGGATGAGGGCGGAGCCTGGACTGGTAGCCCCCAATCAGAGGCCGGGTCAGCGCAGACCTTGCGCATGACGCGGCGTAGCGGGCTGGGAGGCGGGGCGGGCTGGCGGGCTGCTTTATCTGCCTCCGCGCTGTGCTGGCTAGTGGCGGGTCTGGGGTATCGTAGCGCAGAGATCCCGGATCCTGCTCACTGTCTCTACGCCTTGCACCTTTGATCCAGGTCCTCGCATCCGGGTTCCGGCCCCAGGTAACGCCCATGTTCCCGTTCTCCTGCTCCATCCCCGCCGGGATCCCCCCAGACCTGCGGGAGAGGCTGGAGGGAGAGGCGGCGGGCTTGGCCTTGCCCTGAGCGGGGGAGGGGGAGGCTTCGCTAATGTGTGTGGTGGTGAGGGTGGGGGGTCGTGGGGGCTGGGGCACTTGGGTGCGGGGAAGTTACAAACTGCCGTTGACTAGCAGTCTTTTAATCTTTCAAGGTTTGTCTGGTGTCCCTCCGCCTTTCTATCCCCTCCCTGAAATTCTGGTCATCTCCCCAGCCATCAGTAAAGAAAAGTTAGGAAGTCTTTAAAAAGGGACTCCCCTTCGGTCCCCGCCCCCAGTGCAGGCAGGAAGTCAGCTTCGAAATGGTTCTGTGCGGAGTGATGGGTGGCAGGCATTTCAAGACTTGGAAATCTGGCTGGTTGGGCACCAAAGACTTTATTCAAGTTCCTAATTTTTCATTTCTGAATAGTAGGGTATAATTAAGTTTTTTGTCTTCGTTCTTGAATGTTAACAGTCATCAGATTTATTATTTTTTTCTTTATGATGTTATTTCTCTTTTACTAACAGCCACGCAATTCAAGAGGCAAGTATATTTTGAAATTATTTGTATGGTGGTGGGAAAAGTGTGGAGTTGTACCCCTCTTATCCTATGATTTTTTTGTCAGTGTTTCCTTTTTATAAATAAAAATTGAAAGAAAAGTTGTTTGTAAATAAGAACAGTGTAAACCTCATTCTCCTTATCTGTATGGTTCATTGATTACCTCGTCCTCTATTTAAACTACGAGTATTACCTAGATGTGTGAGAAGGAGCTTTGGAATTCTCTTGGGGTAGAGAAGTTAAAATGATTGATGACTTCTCCTTTCAGCTTCTCTTAAGATCAAGCCACATAGATTTTAATTTCTCGAAAGCCTCTTTTTTCATTCTTCTCTCTTGATCTTTTGAGTTTTTCTCAGTCTTTAATGTGCTATTCTCACCTTTCCCTGAACATTCTTTCAATATAGCCCAAATACCACTATATCAGTAAAGCTAACCATACTATTTGTTAATCCCTTCTGGCTTTCTTCCCATCATTAACAATTAGTCATGAATTGGAGAGAGTTGGTTCCATGCTGTAGTTGTTTGCCCACCTTGCATTAAGTTTCTTGAAGACTGGCCTGTTCATCTTATTCGTATGTTTTCAACCTAGCTCAGCACCTAGCACAGTGAAAGTGTGAGTGATCTGGACAGAGGAAGGAAAAATTTGAATGGGAAATATTAAAAGAAAATTGATTATTTCCTTTGGAACAGAAACCACTTAAATTTCTCTTGTTAAAGAAATTTGGTTTTTGGAACTTTTTCACAGCTGGTAGAGATCACTACTGACCATTCAGATGCAAAGGAGAATTTGACAGTGTTCTGTACTGTTTGTGTAGATTGACTTAAAAGATAGCTCCTTTGATATGTAAATACTGTTGAGTTGTCATAGGGCCTACCTTTGAAGGGTATGTAAGGTAGAAGGGGAACTTTAATGTTTTGGGTTATATATTTGTCTGTAATTGTATTTCTCTTTCTTTACGGAACCTAGAAGTGATGTAGCAAAGTTCTTCACTTAGAATATGTCCTCAATATTTATTTGTTTTATAGACTTATAGGTAGTTTTGAAAACATTTTTAATGGGAACACTGCTAACAGGCCAAAGTTGATCCTTTCCAACGGGATTTATTTGTTTCTCAAGCCAGTTCTTTTTGTCTTGCTTTCTTAAGGCAGTTTGGATACTATCACACTGAACATTACAAAGCCAATGTACAGATAGGGATTTTAAGAAATTCTTATCAGGTCTGGCAGAATAGTTCACTTGGACAGTGTGCTATGTTGCCATGTGCATAACCCAGTTTTGAGCCTGGCCCCCATCACACTGAAGGAAGCTTTTATTGTTTATTGTACTTAATGTTGTTTATAAGATTTTTGTTTTAGGGCAGGGGTAGATAGCATAATGGTTATGTAAACAGACTCTCATGCCTGAGGCTCCAAAGCCCCAGGTTCAATTCCCTGCACTACCTTAAGCCAGAGTTTAGCAGTGCTCTGGTAAAAAAAAAAAAAAAAAAAAGAGTTTTAGTAGATGTGCTACAATTTTTTTGTTTGTTTTGTTTTTATGGTGGGACAGGGGATTAGGGGATTGAATTGGGGATCTCTGGTGCCTCAGGCATGAAAGTCGTTTGCATAACTATTATGTTATCTCCCCTACCCAGTATGTATTTTTAAATAGCTATGTGGGGAAAAATGTTTCTACTGCCACTTAAAACTGTGTGACTTTGAATAAGCTGCAGAGCACTTACGTCTCTTGCATCACTCATAAAATGGTAATGTTAAATAAAGTTATTTGATGTACCTTCCCTGGTTCCCAGACTACTGCCTTAGTAGTCTTTAGTTTTTGCTTCCTTCAGTGATGGACCTTTTGAGATACTAGTCTTATGATCACTGTTTCACTTCCTCATCTCATTTTGCAATCCTCTCCAATATTTTTTTGTCCTTCTTCCTGAAACTCTACAAATAGTTAACTAAATCATACTTAATGACTGTACACAGTGTAATAGCTCACCCTCCTTTTGTTTCCTTTAGTTACATTTTTCCTACTTGAATTTTCCATATACTGACCATAGATTACCTCTGGAATCATCTAACTTGACTTTTTAAAAATATATTTTATTTACTAGTTTAGGATAGAGAAAGAGCAATTGAGAGAAAAGTGGGAAGGAGAGAGAGAGACAGACAGACAGACACCTATAGCACTGATTCACCACTCCTGAATACAAACACACACACCCCTCGTCAGCCAGGGTCCTTGGTACTGTAACAGGTGTACTCTAATGGGTATGTTATCACCTGGCCCCCTAACCTGACCATCATTGCTTGTTTTTCTCTTTAATAACCTTCTTGGGAGTCAGGTGGTAGTGCAGCGGATTAAGTGCAAGTGGTGCAAAGCGCAACCAGTCCGAGTTCGAGCCACCGACTCACCACCTGCAGGGGAGTCGCTTCACAGGCGGTGAAGCAGGTCTGCAGATGTCTGTCTTTCTCTCCCCCTCTCTGTCTTTCCCTCCTCGCTCCATTTCTCTCTGTCCTATCCAATAATAACAACAATAATTACTACAACAATAAAACAACAAGGGCAACAAAATAAATATTAAAAAAAATCTTTAAAAAATAGCATTCTTTAGTTGCCTTGTAATAATTGGGAACATTGCTAAACCATCAGTAAAATGCATAGTAATATGATGCTTATGTTATTATGAGGAGTAAGTGAGCCACAGTAAGTGTTAGGGAGTCGACTTACTGTTTCCTAGATTTCCTTCTTGAGCCCTGATTCTAGCTGTTGTACACTGATGAATCTGTATCTTCTGTCTGCTCATATATTGGTCATTAGTACTTGATTGATCCACAGGCATGGCCTATTAGACTTCTCTACTTCTTTCTGCTTGTAGTTTCCTACCTTAACAGTACACTTATCACCTTAGTCAGCTAAATCAGAAAACTCACTTTGGATCTGTTTCTTGCCACTTTCTATATGTAGCCATTTGACAATCCATACCACTCCACTTTATGCTTATAAATTTATTTATCTCCTTTGTCTCTTTGACTAATTTATATGCTCTTTTGATACACACAGACCACTTGAGTCTTACAATGAGACACTTACTTTTTTTTTTTTTTTAACCAGAGCACTGCTCAGCTCTGGCTCATGGTGGTGCTGGGAATTGAATCTGGGACTTTGGAGCCTCAGGCATGAGAGTCTTTTTGCATAACCATTATGCTATTTACCCCTGCACCTACATTTGTGTGTGTGTGTGTGTGTGTGTGTGTGTGTGTGTGTGTGTGTATAAGCTCACTGTTCTCCCTCCCAAACTTTTCTCCAGCCCATTGTCCACAGTTGCCTGAGTTATCTTACTAAAAGATTAATTCCAAATTGCTATCTTTTTTAAAAAACAGCAGCACTTGTTTATGTGGTGATCTCCAGAATCCTTAACCTTCTGCCTCCTCCTTCCCTCCAGTGCTTCTTCAGCCTTACTTCTCTTAAAATTAACCTTGATACCTCCCACAGCCCTTTTTCAGGAAACCTTTCCCAATTGCTCCTGATCTCATTATCTGTACCACTATCTCTCTTTTTAAATTTCTTTCTTTCTTTCTTTATCCATTTATTTTTGCCTCCAGGGTTATTATCGCTCGGACTCCTTGCCTGCACTCCAAATCTACTGTTCCTGTGGCCATTTTTTTTTTTTTAATAAGAGAGAGAAATTGAGAGTGGAGGGAAAGATAGAGGGGGGAAAGATAGACATGGGGGGGGGTCGGGTGGTAGTGCAGTGGGTTAAGCACACATGGCGCAAAGCACAAGAATCCTTAAGGATCCCAGATCCCTACCTGTAGGGGGTCATTTCACAAGCTGTGAAGCAGATGTGCAGATGTTCTTTTTTCTCTCCCGCTCTCTGTCTTCCCCTTTTCTCTGGATTTCTCTCTGTCCTATCCAACAACAATGACAGCAATGACAACAACAATAATAATCATAAAAAAAACCCTGATAAACAACAAGGGCAACAAAAGGGAAAAAATAGCCTCTAGGAGCAGTGGATTCATAGTGTAGGCACAGAGCCCCAGCAATAACCCTGGAGGTAAAAAAAAAAAAAAGAAAGAAAGAAAGAAAAGACACCTGCAGACCTGCTTTACTACTTGCAAAGCGACCCCCCCCAACAAGCAGGTGGGGATCCAGAGGCTCAAACCACTTAATCCAGTGAGCCACCCCCCATTATCTCTTTATATTCTTTTCTACCCTAATTACTCTTCTTTAATACAAGTTCTTATTTTTATTTTTTTTAAAATATTTTATTATTAATGAGAAAGGAAGAGAGAGAGAGAAAGAGAACGAACCGACATCATTCTGGTACATGTGCTATTGGAGACTGAATTCAGAACCTCATGCTTGAGACTCCAGTGCTTTATCCACTGCACCACTTCCTGAACCACATACCATGAGTTTTTATAATTATGTTTTAATTTTCCTCACTCACTAGATTTCAGGGGTACAGACAATTAAAATCTTTGTGTCCAGAGCCTAGCATTTAATAGACCTCAATAAAATGTTTCAAATAATGACTCTGTCACCAAGGTCTATACTTGTCCATGTTTTTCATAAAGGACTCATCCTCCCACTTTTTGAAGACTTAAAACTTTGATGCTTTCTTTGAACTCTGCCTCTTAATTACTCACCTCATCCACAAGTATTTATTTAACTTTCTAAATATCAATTGTGCCATCTCTTGACACATGTGTTTGTGTAAGAGGAATTGGAATTGGGGCTGACCTCAGTGTTATTGCAAAATATTTATTTTGATGGATATTGCTAAAGTCTATTTTGATAAAGGGATATGTTGAAAAACTCAGAAGGAACATAATTCCTTCAGTTCTACATCGGAAGACCTTTTTCAATATTCTTTTTTTCAAGTACTGATTCTTTTAAAGTTTTTTTGTCTTCACTGTCATCCGTAGTTGTGCTTCTGGTAGTTTTTACTGATTCTTTTTCTGATTGAAAATGTTAATGGTGGAAGTCAGGCAGTGGTGCATTCAGTTGAGTAAAATGTTACCATGTGTAAGGACCGGGGTTCATCACCCCACTCCCCACCTGCAAAGTGAAAATTTCATGAACAGTAAAGAAAGTCTGTAGTTGTTTTCCTCCCCTCTCTCAGTTTCTCTCTGTCCTAAGCAGTGGTAGTGGTGGTGGTGAGGAACAGATGTTAGCAATAATCACAAGGAAGATAGCTCCATTCACATTTATTCCCACTGTTCCTGGTGATCATTTCTTTTTCTCCTTACCTCTTTTTTTTTTTTTTTTATTAGAAAAGATCTCAACTTTGAGAGATTTCTTTCTTCTAATGAAATAAAGGGCATGGTATTTGTCTGCAAATTGTTTTTAGAGTCTCCCAGGAAACATAAATTTAGACTTAGCTCTTGAATGGAAGATGTTGATTAAGACTTAAACTATAGGGCAGATCATCTTTATGTACCTGTTAATGAGAATAACTTTGACTTGTTCAAGAAGTAGCAGGAGACAAAATGACTAGAGTAAAGCAAGTAAGATTCTAGTAGGTTGGTGGTGTGGGGGAGGTAAGTGACAGATCATGTAGGAGTGACTGATGATTGGGTGGATTTAAGACCAAATCCAGTGTTTGAAGGCCTTTGAGCAGGGGAGTGGCTTTTTTTTTTTTTTTTTTTTTTTTGACTAACCTTTAAAAAGCTTTACTCTACTGTGTTAAAAAATAAAACAGGAGGCTACTACAGTGAGAGGTTATAGTAGCTTAAACTATTGGACTGGGGAGTTAGCACCATTGTTGGTGCAACATACTTTAATGCCTGAGGTCCCAGGGCCAGAACTGAGCTGTGTTCTGGTAAAATATAATAATAATGGGGGCCAGGTGGTGGCATACCTGGTTAATAGCACATATTACCAAGCTCAAGGATCCAGGTTCAAGCCCTCCGCTCTCCAACTTGCAGGAAGAACACTTGGGTGAAGCAGGTCTGCAGGTGTCTTTCTCTCCCTATCTTTATCTCCCTTTCCTCTCTTAATTTCTCTTTGCCCTATTTAATAAAAATTAGAAGGGGTTGAGTGGTGGTACACCCAGTTAAGTGTATAGTACTAAGCTCAAGGACCTGTGCAAGGATCTGGGTTTGCTTCTGGCTTCCAGCCTGAAGTCAGGGATGCTTCACAAGTGGTGAAACAGGTCTGCAGGTGTCTATCTTTATTTCTCCCTCTCTCACTCCCCCCCCCCCCCCCCCCGTTTCTTTCTGTCCTGTCAAATAAAGGGAAAAATGGCCCCCGGGGGCAGTAATTTGTAGTGCTGGCACTGACCCCCCCCCCCCAGTGATAACCCTGGAGGCAAAAAGAAAGATAATATCTCCTAAGAAAAAATAAATCAAACTTAAAAATTGGATACTCTGGCAACTCTATGACAAAAATAATATAGTATTTATAAGGTATTAAGTAATCATAAACAAAAAGAAATAGGGGGGAAAAAGGGAAGAATGGCCACTGGGAGAAGTAGATTTGTAGTGCAGGCACTGAGCCCTAGCACCAGCAATAACTCTGGTGGTAGAAATAATAATAATAAGTTAAAAGATGTGAATATTGGGGGGATGATGAGAAAGGGAATATGCATTTATGGATATTTAGGTGCATATATAGTTTGAACACAGTCAAATGAACTTTCTTTGGATTGGATACAGGGAAGTAAAGACTCTAGGATGACACCATTATTTTTTGGCCAGTTATATACAGCCTTCTTAAGATTGGCAAGGGGTAGCAATAATGACAGTTTCATGAGCATATAAAAGACATTTAAAATTTTATTTCCCTGGGGCCCTAATCGGGGAGTCCTGAGATTCCCAAACAGACTTGATGGGCCCAGATTTCAAATAAATCCCTCTTTCCATTGTTACTGGTCATTTCTATCAGGACCAACACAATAGACCCCTTTGTGGGCCCCCATAGGACCTTGCCCTCAACTTGGATCAATAATGGTAGGGAATGTTCCATTAGAAGGGACGATGGACAACATACTCTATGCTACACCTGAGGAAGATGGGTCAATATTGGGGCAGCTTGGAATGTTTCTACTCATGACCACAGAATGTGAGCTCAGATCTACAGGGATGCAGAGGTCACATAGGCTCCTAAGCTAATTATGGGCTCCGGATCCCATCAAATCCATGGGGGGGGTTTACAGTCAACAATATTTATACCCCTTTCCCATATTAGGGAGCTACTCTCTTCCCTGATAATCTCCCTAGAAAATAACTTGGATCCACCTGTATATCAGATTTCAGGCTCAGGGGAAAAAAAAACAACAAAAAAAAACCTAGTGTAGCCACAGGCCCTTTGGAATATAAAATACGCCTATTAGCTATCTACAAAATGGAGGACCCCCCCAACTCTTCGTCTGCACGATTCCAGCCTTTAGGTTCATAATTGGTCAACAATTTGTTTGGCTTTATATGTTAACTCTCTTTTCAGCCACCAGGTTCCAGATGCTAGCATGATGCTGACCAGACTTCCCTGGACAGACAACCCCACCAATGTGTCTTAGAGCTCCACTTCCCCAGAGCCCTTCCCCACTAGGGAAAGAGAGTTAGGCTGGGAGTATGGATTGACCTGTCAACTCCCATGTTCAGTGGGGAAGCAATTACAGAAGCCAGACCTTCCACTTTCTGCACCCCATAATGACCCTGGGTCCATACTCCCAGAGGGTTAAAGAATAGGAAAGCTATCAGGGGAGGGGATGGGATACGAAGATCTGGTGGTGGAAATTGTGTGGAGTTATACCCCTCTTACCCTATGGTTTAGTCAATGTTTCCTTTTTATAAATAAAAAATTAAAACGAAACTTTTATTTCCATACTGTTGATGCCTTCTCAGAAGAGATTAAAAGATGGAATAGTAAATCTTACTGTCTTTTGTATAGTTAGTTGAACAGCTAAAGCAAATGAGGGAAGTGAAGCAGGGGTAGGAGAGGAAGATGTCTAGGCCTACGTAATAAATACTTGATTAGAGAATACTTATTTATTTATTTATTTGCCTCCAAGGTTATCACTGGGGATTGCTGCCTGCACTACGAATCCACTGCTCCTGGAGGCCATTTTCCCCATTTTGTTGCCCTTGTCGCATTTGTTGTTGTTGTTACAGTTGTTGTTGTATAGGACAGAGAGAAATCAAGAGAGGAGGGGAAGACAGAGATGGGGAGAGAAAGAGAGACACTGGCAGACCTGCTTCACCACTTATGAAGCAACTCCCCTGCAGGTGGGGAGCCGGGGCGAACTGGGATCCTTATGCCAGACCTTGAGCTTTGCGTCATGTGCGCTCAACCCTCTGTGCTACAGCCCGGCCCCTTGATTAGAGAATTTATGGTGCCTTTTTTAGGCTACTCTACTAGATTGCCAAGCTGATTATTTCTAAGTCTAATCACTATAGACTTTTACTTTAACATATAGAATTGCCCCTAACTTATGGAGATGTGAACACATGTAGTCAGTACTATAGATCCTAGCCTCTATCTAATATCTAATATCTGCAACTTTCTTGAAAAACACACAAACTGAAATGGAATTGGGTAGTCCCTTATGTTAGGAAAGATTTCAGCAGGGAAAAGAACTTGGGAGCTTGGCATCTCTGGAGACAATCTGCAGCAAAAAGGCAGTAGCAACATGATTTGGCATGGTGGCATGGGCTAGTTGATTATAGTTGAGCCTAATGTAAGAGGCAGTGTAACAGGGTCAGGAGAAGAGACATCAGAGCATACAAGTGAAGTCCCAGAGGTTCCAGGACAAGGAGAAATACGGATTTTAAAGAGAATGAGAAAGGCTTCTTATAGTCTTATTATGAATTTAAAATGATAGTAGTTAATTATTATAACCAAGTTAGAAACTTTTCTCTGAGAAGCCCATGATTAAAATTAACCATGCCATACTTCATCTTGTTATGCTCTATGTAATTTCAGAAAATATATTAATGATAATTTTAGAATATATATATGATATATATATATGATAGCTTGCATTTTATTTTTATTTTGTACCAGAGCACTACTCAGTTCTGGCTTATGGTGGTGTGGGGGATTGAACACAGGACCTCAGAGACTCAGACATTAAAGTCTGTTTGCATAACCATTATGCAATATCCCCCACCCCTAGGATATCTGTTAATAATACTGTCTTAGACAGTGATGGGACCAAATGATTTTAATCTGTATCAGGCCTGAAGTTGTGGGTAACCTAAAAAAAAGACTTTTAAGAACTGTTTTAGTAATTTAAGCCCAGTGTTGGAATTCAGTAAGCTTACAAATTAGAAACATTAAATATTTAGACTGAAAAAAATTCGGAACTAAAATCTAGGCAGTTTAAGAACTTGCAGTATTAATTTTTCCCTCTGACATGGTAAATTTGTGATTTATAAGATTGTAAAATAATAGGGGTATAGTTCTATACCACTCCCACCACCAAAGGTCTGTGCCTTTTACCTCCTATCCCCCAGTGGTAACCACCATAGGTTTCCCACAGTCTTAAGATATGCATTGGCATTCCCTCCCTCAAGTTCATGTGTTCAATTATCTATATTCCACATAGTGAAATCACCCAGTAGTAGGCCTTCCCCTCCTTGCTTACTTCATTATGCATAATCTCCTCTAGTTCCATCTATTTTATCCTAAAGGATACAATTTCGTCTTTTTTTGATTGCTAAGTAGTACTCCATTGAGTATATGTCCCATAACTTAAAAAAAAAACAAAAAACTATGATCTTTATTGGATAGAGACAGCCAGAAATTGAGGGGGGGGGTATAGATCCCTGTAACTGTGCTTCAACACTTGCAAAGCTTTCTCCCTCTAGGTAGGGACTGGGGGCTAGAACCTGGGTCCTTGTGCATTATAACATGTGTGCTTAACCAGGTACACCACCACCCAGCCCCTGTCCCGTAACTTCTTTATCCAGTCATTTGTCTAAGGGCATTTAGGTTACTTCTATATTTTGGCTATTGTGATACAGCTATGAACACGGTGCATATATTCCTTTGAATTGTTTTTTTTTTTTTTTCTTCTTCTGGATAAATGCCTGGAAGTGGAATTGCTGGATCATGAGGTATTTCCATTTGTATTTAAGGATTCTCCATACTGCTCTCCATAATGGCTGCACCAACTTGCATTCCCACCAGCAGAGTTCTTTTCGTTCCACATCTCTCTAAAACTTTTTTTTTTAATATTTATTTTCCCTTTTGTTGCCCTTGTTTTATTGTTGTAGTTGTTATTGTTGTTATTGATGCTGTCGTTGTTGTACAGAGAGAAATGGAGAGAGGAGGGGATGACAAAGGGGGAAGAGAAAGATAGGCACCTGCAGACCTGCTTCACCGCCTGTGAAGTAACTCCCCTGAAGGTGGGGAGCTGGGGGCTTGAACCGGGATCCTTACGCCGGTCCTTGAGCTTTTCTCCATTTGTGCTTAATCTGCTGCGCTACCGCCATCTCTCCAACACTTAACCTTTCCTATTTTGTTGATGAAGACCATTCTCACAGGTGTGAGGTGAAATCTCAATATAGTTTAATTTGCATTTCTATAATGATGAGTAGAGTATTTCCAAATATGTCTGTGGGCCATGTGTATCTCTTCACTGGTGAACTGTCTATTCATATACTGGATAGAGACAGCCAGAAATCAGAAGGGAAGGGGGTGATAGAGAGGAAGAGAGACAATCTGCAAAACTGCTTCACCACTGACAAAGCTTTCCACCTACAGGTGGGGACCAAGGGCTGGAACCTGGGTCCTTGCGTACTGTAATGTGCACACTCAACCAGGTGTGCCATCACCCGACCCCCTGCCTACTTTTTCTGTTGGGTTGTTCTTTTTCTTTTTTGTTGAGCTGTATGAGTTCTTTATAGATGTTTGCTATCAACCACTTGTCTGAAATGCAGTGTGAAAATATCTTCTCCAAATTGCTGGGCTCCCTGTTTATTTTTATGGAATTGCTTTTGATAGGTAGAAGCTTTTTATTTTTATTATTGGATAAAGACTGAAATTGAGAGGGGAGGGGAGATAGAGAGGGAGAAGACACCTGCACCCCTTGCTTCACCACTTGTGAAGCTTTCCCCCTGCAGGGGGGACCAGGGGCTTGAACCTGAATCCTTGTGCACTATAGTGTGTGCACTTCACCGGGTGTGCCATACCTGCCCACTAGAAGCTTTTTAATTTGATATAGTCCCATTTGTTCAATCTTGTTTTTGTTTCTCTTGTCCATGGGTAGAGTCTCCAATACATTTTTTTTCTCTGCCTCTAGGGTTATTGATGGGGCTCAGTGCCTGCACTATAAATCCACTGCTCCTGGTAGCCATCTTTTATCCATTGTTGTTGTTGCTGTTATTGTTGGATAGGACAGAGAGAAATTGAGAGAGGAGGGAAAGACTGAT
Organism: Erinaceus europaeus; assembly: GCF_950295315.1. Lineage (NCBI taxonomy): Eukaryota > Metazoa > Chordata > Mammalia > Eulipotyphla > Erinaceidae > Erinaceus > Erinaceus europaeus. The sequence continues at coordinate 43,166,132 of NC_080170.1, forward strand.
GGGGAGAGAAAGACACTTGCAGACCTGCTTTACTGCTTGTGAAATGACCCCCCTGCAGGTGGAGAGCTGGGGGTTTGAACAGGGATCCTTGCTCCCATCCTTGTGCTTCACACTAGGTGTGCTTAATCCACCTGCTACCTCCTGGCCCCCCCCAAATACATCTTTGATATTAAGGTCCTTAAGTGTTTTACTGATGTGTTCTTCTATGTATTTTATAGTTTCAGGCCTAATATCCAGATATTTGATCTATTTTGAGCTAATTTTGGTACATGATGTTAAGTGATTGTCTAGTTTCATTTTTCTGCATGTGGCTATCCAGTTCCCCCAGCACAGCACCATTTACTAAAGAGACCTTCTTTTCCCCATTGGACAGTTTTGGCCCCTTTGTTGTATATAAAGTGCCTACACATGTGTGTTTAGTTCTGGGCTCTTTATCCTATTCAGTTGGTACAAATGCCCATTTTCCCATACAAAACAGTTACTGTTTTTTATTATTATTGCTTTGTAGTATAAACTGAAGCCAGGAATTGTGATGCCTCTATTTTTCTCCTTTTTCCTCAGTAGAATGTATATGGCCTCTCTGTAGAGTTTCAGCCTGAATCCACATCTCAGAGTTTCACTGTGAAGTGGCTAGACTCTTCTGTGTGATTGGAGATACAGGACTTTTCTATTTAACTGCTAGCCACCTGCCATCTGTTTTACCTTCCCCTACATCTTAATTCCAGGACAGACCACACAGCTTTTGGTCCGATATTTTCCCTGACATTGTGGTGTGTCCTTGCCAACAGTTCAGTACCCTGACTCCCCTAAGGTCATGAATTAAAAGCTCTGAGGTTCCCCTCTCTCCAGCCAACTCTGTATGTTTTTGCATCTGTAGCTGTGTAGAACCTAAATGACATTGTTGGAGCTCTCAACTTCTATGTGTCTGGTTTCAATCCTGTACCCCTTATTCGACCACATATAAGCACCCACTTGTGCCTCTGTGGATGTCTCAGCTATAGTTTGATGAAGTTTGCTAAGTTCAGTAGTTGCTGATCCTTGTTTTGGGGGAGAGTCTCTGTCCTCTGTTACTTCGTGGTCATACCTCCTGGAAGTCCCTTTTGCTATTTTTCATATACTGTATATTGCTTGTTCAGATAAATTTTTTTTTAAAAAAAATTTATTTATTTATTTATACCAGGGTACTACTCAGCTCTGGCTTATGGTGGTGCTGTGGATGGAACCTGGGACTTTGGAGCCTCAGGCATGAAAGTTTCTTTGCATAATCATTATACTATTTCCCTGCCCCAGATAAATTATCTGTTAAGATTGGGGAACTGGGGACTGGACGGTGGCACAGTGGGTTAAATGCACATGGTGCAAAGTGCAGGGACCTGCATAAGGATCCCGGTTTGAGCCCCCCACTCTCCACCTGTAGGGGGGTCACCTCACATGCAGTGAAGCAGGTCTCTGTCCTCCTCTCTGGCTTACCCATCTCCTGATTTCTTTCTGTCCTATCCAACAACAATGACAGCAATAACAAAGTTAAACAACAAGGGCAACAAAAGGGAAGAAGTAGCCTCCAGGAGCAGTGGACTCATAGTGTAGGCACTGAGTCTCAGCGATAACCCTGGAGGCCAAAAAAAAAAAAAATAGAGTGGAGAACTGTATTTAAACAAGAGCCTTTGAAACCAGCCAATTATATAATATAGAAACTGATTTCTTCCAGCTTCTCATAGTATCTTGTACTCAGAATATACCTAAAGTGAAACTAAAAAGATAATTTTCACCTCCCTTAAATATGGTTCAATTTACCTAACACAGATACTTAATTCAAAATTTTGAAAATCTTTCCTAGACAACACCATGGTGAATGAAGAGAAGATTTCTCTAAGAAAACGCCTGTCAAAGCCCAGTGAAAATCCCGAGGAAAATGAAGATCATAAAAACCCTACGAAGGAGTCCCTGGAGATACCAAGTAATGGTGAGGCTTTCACATTATTTCTAAAGTGGGTTAATGAAACAAATTCAGTGTCCTAAAAAAGAAACTGCAGGGCCAGGTGATAGTGCACCTAGTTAAGTGCTCACATTATAGTGTACAAGGACCTAGCCAGGTTCAAGCCCCTGATCCCCACATGCAGTGAGAAAGCTTCACAAGTGGTGAAGCAGGACTGCAGTTACCAATCTCCCCCTCCCCACTCAGTTTCTTTCTGTCTCTATCCAATAATAAATAAATAAATAAAACAGGTTGCCGTCTCTTTAGCTCTCATTGTTATGATAAAGTCATATTTGTTATAACAAATTTGTTATATGTATGTATACTATTATATATATATTATAAATAACAAATCTGTTATATGTAACTTGTAACAAAAATGTTTTTCCATTAAAAAAGGAAATGCTGGTAGGCACTCTACAGGTAAAGAAAAGTAAATTAATGATGAGAATAAAAGTATTTATGTTTAAATCTCAGTCACAGATGTCTTAAATACTTCTGGTGCCACTGTTATGTCTATTACTGCCTATCTGTTGGAGCTGAACTTTATTTGGTCTAAATGGACCGTGCAATGTATAGTTTAATTTAGAATTTGTATTGCATAAAAGTTTACATATATGGAAATGAATTTAGAAAGTAGATTCTTGCTAACGCTGAACATTTTTTAGGTGTCTACTATGGTTTAGACACCACAGCCACAGCAGTTGTGGATGCTGTTGCTGGATACTGTGGTTTACAACACTGATCATTACAAGTATGGGTGCCCTCATGGAGCTCAAGTTAAGTGAAAGGGGACCTCCATCATTAACATAAGTACACTATTACAAATAAGCATAACTGGTTATTCCTATAATGAGAGTAATTGACAGGTTCCTAATCTAGTTTAGTACTGAGCTAAAAATCTTGAGAGAGAGAAAGAGAGAGATTAGGGAGTTTTTATTTTTTTATTCAAGTCTGCTTGACACAAGAGCATAAAGAAGAATATGACAGTGCTTTTTTATTTTTTGCAATGACATTTCAACAAGGATTTAAAATTTCAGGTTTGGTTAGCGGGTGGAGCTTTCTGAGACAGGTTGTTGGCATCCTGACGTTTTTTTTAATATATATTTTTATTTTTTAATTACATTTATTTAGTTATTGGATAGAGACAGCTATAATTGAGAGATAAGGGGTTGATAGAGAGGGAGAGAGACAGAGAGACACCTGCAACACTGCTTCACCACTCGCAAAGCTTTCTCGCTGCAGGTGGGGACCAGGGGCTTGAATCTGGGTTCTTGTGCACTGCAACATTTGTGCTCAACCAGGTGGTTCCCCATCTGGCCCCTAGCATCCTGACTTCTTTCATAAAGAAACATTGCCTTTCTTTTTATTTTTTAAATTTATTTATTGGGGAATTAATGTTTTACATTCAACAGTAAATACAATAGTTTGTACATGCATAACATTCCCCAGGAAACATTGCTTTTCTTTTCTTCCTTAAACTTAATTGTAAAAATCTGCAGCTGGAGGTCAGGTGGTGGTGCACCTGGTTTAGTGCTCATGTTACCATGAGCAGGACCCAGGTTCAAGCCCCTGGTCCCCACCTGTGTGTGTGGGGAGCTTCACAAGCAGTAAAATAGCAACGCAGGTTTCCCTTACCTGCTTCTTCTTGTCCTCAGCCTCTCTCAACTTTTCTTTGTTCTGTCAAATAAAAAAGAAAGGGAAAAAAATGACTACTAGGAACAGTGGATTCCTTGTTCTGGCACTGAGCCCTAGTAATAACTGGTGGAGTAAAAAATCAGCAGCTGGATACCACCAGAAATATAAATATTTCCACTTATTTTACATAATGAAGTGTATTTAGACTCTTAAGTATTCATGAAATACTTGTATTGCGTGTGGACTAGTGAATTTTGTGCAAAGAGATGAAGCCAGTTTTAGGTAGAAACATTCAGATTCGATTCCCAGTACCACCATAAGCACCATGAGCAGTGCTCTGGCTTAACTGGGTGTGCCACCACCTGGCTTCTCTCTAGGCTGACTTTTTCAGATCAAAAGAGAAAGGTAGAGCCGTAGAGATAGGGAGATGCCAGAGTACAAACACTTCCCTCAGGGTCATAGAACTCCCATGTGGTGTGCTGGGTGCTGGAAACTGGGTCATGTGTATGGCAAGGTGACCCCCCCCAGGTGAGCTATCCTCCTGCTCCTTGTATATTTTTCATTTATTAAACACTTCAGTGTATGTACATCACAGCAGAGTGAAACTTATTTTTAGATGAGCAAGTTTTCACTTTTGGAATCAGGTAATGACAGAGTGTTAGTACAAAGTACAAGTGTCCCAGTTCGAGCCCCCGGCCCCCCACCTACAGGAGGGGTCATTTCACAAGCAGTGAAGCAGGTCTACAGGTGTCTGTCTTTATCTCCACCTCTGTCTTCCCCTCCTCTCTCAATTTCTCTCTGTCCTATCAGACAACAATAGCAATAACAATAACAACAACAGGGGCAACAAAAATGGGAAAAATGGCATCTAGGAGCAGTGGAGTGGATTTGTAGTGCAGGCACTGAGCCCTAGTGATAACCCTGGAGGCAAAAAAATACAAAACAAGGAAAAAAGAAAAAAAAAAAAAAGGGAAAACAGATGGATTTTTAACTTTTTTTTTTTTTAACTAGAGCACTGCTCAGCTCTGGTTTATGGTGGTGTGGGAATTGAACCTGGGACCTTGGAGCCTCAGGCATGAGAGTCTCTTTGCATGACCAGTATGCTATCTACCTCTGCCCAGGTTTTTAACTTTTATGTTTTTTTTTTTTTTTCCTCCAGGGTTATTGCTGGGCTCGGTGCCTGCACCATGAATCCACCGCTCCTGGAGGCCATTTTTCCCCCTTTTTGTTGCCCTAGTTGTTGCAGCCTCATAGTGGTTATTATTGCCATTGTTGACGTTGCTTTGTTGTTGGATAGGACAGAGAGAAATGGAGAGAGGAGGGGAAGACAGAGAGAGAGGGGAGAGAAAGATAGACACCTGCAGACCTGCTTCACCGCCTGTGAAGTGACTCCCCTGCAGGTGGGGAGCCAGGGGCTCGAACCGGGATCCTTATGCCGGTCCCTGTTAACTTTTATGTTTTTTTAAAAAAATATTTATAAGCACAAGATAGGAGGAGAGAAACAGAACTGGAGCACCACTTCACTCTGGCTTATGGGATGCCAACTTGGGATTTCATGCATGCAAGTCCAGTGCCTGGTCTGCTGTGGCACTTCTGGGTTGTAATCTTTGTTTTCTGTTTTCACATATTTACTTTATCTGAAATTTATTCTCAATAATGGTGAGCATGGGATCTCACAAATTTATATTTGTTCTAACGTCTTGTATTAAACTCAACCTTTCTATTTGAATTTTAATACACTAATCTTTATTTCTAGTTCAGATTTAATTTCTTGACTATGATAAATTGAGAATTTTGGAATTTTTTATTTTTTAGGCTAAAGGAGCAATAGAAACTGATAGATGGGGAGTCGGGTGGTAGTGCAGTGGGCTAAGTGCAGGTGGCACAAAGCATAAGGACCAGCATAAGGATCCTGGTTCGAGCCCCCAGCTCCCCACCTGTGGGGAAGTCACTTCACAGGTGGTGAAGCAGGTCTGCAGGTGTCTATCTTTCTCTCCCCCTCTCTGTCTTCCCCTCCTCTCTCCATTTCTCTCTGTCCTATCCAACAACGACGACATCAATAACAACAACAACAATAATAACTACAACAATAAAACAACAAGGGCAACAAAAGGGAATAAATAAATATTTAAAAATTAAAAAAATTTAAAAAAAGAAACTGATAGATGGATAATATCTTCCTTTTTTGCTTATAAGATTGAATAATTATTGACTTGGGAAATACTCTTTATTATTTTTGACTTCCCATGATTATTTTGGATTACTCATATCTATATCTAAAAGAGCAAGTTATTCTGAGGTATGGCACGAAGAGTTTTCTAGATAGTAATCACGGTTTTAAAGTGAGTTTGAACTTAACAAACTTAACAACCCTTGCCTACACATTAATTAATTCTGTACTTGCCACAAGGAGACAAAGAAAATGTTTGTTAAAAGAACTGAAACTTGAAAAAAGTGCTTGTTAGTCACTGGTTAGTCATCTTTACAAATTTAGCCACTGTTAATAGGCCTTAACTTTTTTTTTTTTTTTACCAGAGCACTGCTCTGCTCTGGCTTATGCTGGTGCAGGGTATTGAACCTGGGACTTTGATGTCTCATGAATGAGAGTCTTTTTGCATAACCATTATGTTATCACCCCTGCTCAATTTTTTTTTCAATTTCTTTATGCTGCATATTGTATAAATAAAGGTCAGAAGACAGATTTTAGTTCAGGTCATGTGACTCTGGACAAGATGTTTAATGTAAGATGTAGCGCAGCGGGTTAAGTGCACATGGCACAAAGCGCAGGGACCCACATAAAGATGCCGGTTCGAGCCCTTGGCTCCCCACCTGTGGGGGGGGGTCACTTCACAAGTGGTGAAGCAGGTCTGCAGGTGTCTATCTTTCTCTCCCGTCCCCCCCTCCCCCATCTTCGCTTCCTCTCTCGATTTCTCTGTCGTACCCATCAACAATAGCACCAGTGGCAACAATAACAAGGACAATAAAATTGGAAAAAATGGCATCAAGGAGCAATGGATTTGTAGAGCAGGAACCGAACCTCAGCATTAACCCTGGAGGCAATAAATAAATAAATAAATAAATAAATACATACATACAAGTGATAGGGAGCCAGGCAGTAACTCAGAGGGTAAAGCGCACATGGTGCGAAGTACAAGGACCAGTGTATGGATCCCGGTTCAAGCCCCGGGCTCCCTACCTGCAGGGGAGTTGCTTCATAGGTGGTGAAGCAGGTCTGCAGGTGTCTATCTTTCTCTCCCCTCTTTGTCTTCCCTGCTTCTCTCAATTTCTCTCTGTCCTATCCAACAACAACAATAACAAGGGCAACAAAATGGAAAAAATTGCCTCCAGGAGCAGTAGATTCATGGTACAGGCACAGAACTCCAGCAATAACCCTGGAGGCAAATAAATAAATAAATAATACAAGTGATACCAGCTATCATGCTTACTTCACTGGGTTGAATTGAGATGGGGGCCAGGAGATAGCTCTCCCAATAAAGCTCACTTTCCCCTCCCTCCATCTATACTTCCCTTCTTTCCTCCCTTCCTTCCTTCCCTCCTTCCTTCCTTCCTTCCTTCCTTCCTTCCTTCCTTCCTTCCTTCCTTCCTTCCTTCCTTCCTTTCTCTCTTTACCATACTACTACTTAGATCTGGTTTATGGTGGGAATGGGGATTGAACCTGGGACATTGTAACTTTAGGCATGGAAATCTTTTTGCATAACCATTATGCTATCTCCCCACTCCTGAGCACACATTTTACCATGCATGAGGTCCCAGGTTCAAACCGTTTGCCACCACATGGGAGCACAATGCAAAGAGGAAACTTTGTGAGTAGTGGAACAGCACTGTGGTATCTCCTTTTCTCTTTCTTTCCTCCCCTCTATCTTAATCTTAGATTGAAAGAAATCAAGAAAGAGAGAAAGAAAGGAAGGGAGAAAGAGGTAAAGAAGAAACGCATTTCACTGGCAGCGGTGAAATTTAACAGGCACAAAGTCTTGGTAGCGGAAAAAAATTAGAATTGATATAGTGAGTGATAAACACTTCACCAATGTTGAAATTTGTTCCAAGTTTTGTGAGCATATAGAAATTTAGAAGCCATAGCGAGCTCAGAAAGAGAATAGTTGCAGAAATGAGTTGGAAATAACTTTTGAGAATCTAAAGATAAGAAGTATAAGGCACTTTCTTTTGGCTGTGCTTCATCCTTTTTTTTTTCCTTGTGCTTCATACTATGTGCACTTAGCCTGGTGCACTACTGCCTGGTCCCCAGAAACTTTTAAATTACATTTGTAGTTCACATATTTTTATTACTTTAGACTATCGATCAGTGATTTAGACTATAACTGATCTAGTTAGTAAGTAGAGGGGCTGGAAGATAGCTCACTCAGTAGAGTGTATAGCATACTTTGTGCAAGGACCTACTGATGTTTGATCCACAGCGCCACAGCACCAGAGGAGGAGCAGTACTGTAGTATCTCCAATCTCTACATCTAAAAAAAAAAAGGAATGAACAAAGTTGGTCTGGGAGCAGTACAAGACCTGGCACTGCAAAATAAATAAGTGAATAAATGAATAAAAATCAGAAAGAATAGAACAAAAACCTGCCTGTAGGTACAAAGTCCACTAAGTTTGATGGTGTAAAATACAGAGAGCTTTGGCCCAAGTTCCAGAAAAGCCAGTTTTTGTGTTGTTTCCTCTACTTGAAATAGTTTTTTAAAAACTTTTTTGTATTGTCTTTATTTACTGGGTAGAGACAGCCAGAAATTGAGAGGGAAGTGAGTGATAAAGAAGGAGAGAGACAGACACCTGAAACACTGCTTCACCACTCACAAAGCTTTTCCCCTGCAGTTAGGGACTAGGTGCTTGAATCCAGGTCCTTGCACATTATAACTTGTATGCTCACCAGGTGTACCACCACCCAGCCCCTTGAAATAATTTTCTAGCATCTGTTCACCCTAATTTTTCTTTCATTAGAGACTCAGCTCAAATATTGACTTCCTTTGCAAAATTTTGTCCATCTCAGTACTCCCACAGCACTTTCGTGCTCTATAATTATCTGTGTTGGCATATTTCTCTTGAGATGCTAAAGGATATAGAATACACTACTGGTACATTGTATATATTGGATCCTGGATAGGTTTTCATAGTGATAAGCCAGGACTAGAGGTCATGAAATATGTAATTAGGTCTACTACTATCATTAAGTGAAGCATTAATATCACTTTCTGGTATTAACTAACTTGATAGGGATTTTATTATCTCTGATCTCTAAGATATCAGGCTGGCAACATTTATGTTCATGGACATTTTTTAGAATTTGCAAAGTCATTTAAAGTTAATAATATTCCCCCCATGATATTTTTTCTTCTGGGTAATAATGACAGTAGATTTGGTATAGTAGTATAAAATATAGAGTTGTTACAAGACACAGATTTGTTGAAAAATAATCCCAACTACAAGCTTGCAAATCAATCTGCCTCTTCTTTAATACATATTTTAGATTGTATCTATTTAGTGAATCCAAATTGCTTTCACTTCAGTTTTACTAATGATGCCATTACATTAACACAGTAGCAAACATGGTCACCTTAAAAAAAAAAAAAGTTATTAGTGGTCTGAGAGGTGGCGCACTAGACTCTCAAGCATGAGGTCCTGAGTTCAATCCCCAGCAGCACATGTACCAGAGTGATGTCTGGTTCTCTCTCTCTCTCTCTCTCTCTCCCCCTATTTTTCACATTAATAAATAAGTAAAAAAAAATTTTTTTTTTTTAAATGACAGAGATAAATAGAATGAGAGGAAAAAGGTGACACCTGCAGCCTGTTCCACTGCTTATGAAGTTCCCCCTCCCCACCCATGTAGATGGGGATGGGGGTTCAAACCTGGCTCTTTGACCATAGGTAACTTGTGCACTTTACCTGTTAGCACCATTGCCTAGACCCCATAAATGGTCACTTTCACTTGACATACCTGGAAAATTAGATTACCTGGATAGTTTGTCTTTTTCTTTAAAATTTATTTATTTATTTATTATTGGATAGAGACAAAGAGAAATTGAAAGGGAAGGAGGAAATACAGAGGAAGAAAGAAAGAGACTCCTCCAGCCCTGTTTCACTACTCATGAAGCTTTCCCCCTGTAGGTGGGGATCATGGGCTTGAACCCAGGTCTTTGTGTACTGTAATGTATGCCACTGCCTGGCTCCATTTTTATTTATTTTTTTTTGCCCCTGGGCTCGGTGCCTGCACTATGAATCCATTGCTCCTGGAGGCTATTTTTTCCCCCTTTTGTTGCCCTTGTTGTTTTATCGTTGTTGTGGTTATTATTATTGTTGTTATGATGTCATTGTTGGATAGGACAGAGACAAATGGAGAGGATGGGAAGACAGAGAGGGAGAGAAAGATAGACACCTGCAGACCTGCTAGACTCCCTGCAATCAACTTTATTAGGGGTAATGTGATCATTTGTTCTTCAGACACTTCCATTTGCTTTCAGTTTTTTGATAATGTCTTTCTGACTTTTTTAAAATTCTTTTATTATCTTTATTTATTTATTGGATAGAGATAGCCAGAAATTGAGAGGAAGGGGAAAATGGAAAGGGAGAGACAGAGAGACACCTGTAAGCCCTGCTTTACCACTTGCAAAGCTTTCCCTCTGCAGGTGGGGGTTGGGGGTTTGAACCCAAATCCTTGCACATTGTAACGTGCGCTCAACCAGGTGTGCTAATACCCAGCCCCATGACTTTTATTTTTGGATACTTAACATGTTTAAATATACTTATTTATTTACTGGAGACAGAAATCAAGAAGGAAAGAAAAGTTAGGGAGAAAGAGAACCCTGCAGTACTGCTTCACCAGTTACGAAGTTTCTCCCCTGCAGGTGGGAACTGGGAACTTTGAACCTGGATGCTGACATATGCACTTTACTGGGTGTGCCACTGCCCCAGTCCCCAAAACACAACATTTTAAAGAATATAAACCACGTGATGGTACTCCTGGTTGAGTGCACATGTTACAATGCGCAAGGACCCAGGTTCAAGTCTCCAGTCCCCACCTGCAGAAGGAAAGCTTTGTGAGTGGTGAAGCAGTGCTGCAGGTGTCTCCCTTTCTATCTTTGTCTCCTCATACCCTTTCAATTTCTGACTGTTTCTATCCAATAAGTAAAGATAATTAAAAAAAAAAAAGAATATAAACTTTAGTGTCACAGTTTCACTTCGATAATTCTAGGTATGGATTTTTAAATTTAGTCTTCCTGGGATTCTTTGACTTTTGTTTGATGATTGGTATGTCTTCTCTCGTCCTTCTCCCCTCTCTCCCTTCTGCTCCCTTTTCCCCTCTCCCTTCTTTCTTTACCAGAGCACTGCTCAGCTCTGGCTTAAGACAGGGCTGCAGATTGAACCTCAAACTTTTGGTGCCTCAGATATGAAATTTTATTTGTATAACCATTATGCTATCTCACCACCCTGAGGATTGGTGTCTTTGAAAAATTCTCAGCCACTTCAAAAAAAAAAAAAAGATAAGCCACTTATCACTTCAAATGCTTGTTTCATTTTACAGAGCATTTGATGTATATCAGTCAGTGGAATATCTTTGCTGGCTCCCTTCCAACTGCATGGGAAACAGAAGCAGATATGAATTAGTGGGACTACATCAAATAGTAGAGTTTGCAGCAAAAGAAACCGTCATCAAAACAAAATGGCAAGGGCTAGGCAGTCGTACCTCAGCTAGAGTGCACGTGTTACAATGTGCAAGAACCCAGGTTCAAGTTTCTAGCCCCCACCTGTGTATATGTGGGGGAAAGAAGCTTCATGAGTGGTGAAGCAGTGCTGCAGGTTTCTCTTTCTCCTTCTCTGATTTTCCCTTCCCTCTTAATTTCTCTTTTCTGTTGGAAAAGTCATGATGCTTTTTTGCATAGAAAAAAAATACTTCATGATTTTTTTCAACAACTTGATTTTATATATATATTTAAAGTAGTTTACTGACTGGGAGAAATATTTACAAACCTTGTCTGGCAAAGGGTAAATATAAAAAATACATACAAATTTCATAAAACTCAGTAACAAAAACAAACACAGGATTAACAGCATGTGAAAAGATATTTATAATTACTTACTAGGGAAATGCAAACCCAAATCACAGTGAGACATAATCTCAAACCTGTAAAGTGTTGGCATGTGTGTAGAGAAAGCAGAATCCTATTTTATTTATTTATTTATTTATTTATTGCCTTTTTAAAAAAATGTATGAATGTTCTCTTATTTGTATTGCTTGTGCTCCATTATTAAAAATATTTTATGGCTGTGCACAGTTTACCTAGTTATCTTTTTTTTTTCCCACTTCCTGCTTTAAATAGTACTGATAGGCATCTGTTGTGTATTCATCAGGTTAAAGGTCACTTTTCCCCCCCTTTCCTTAGGTTGGATTGACATGAAACATTTGTTAGCAAAGAAGAAAAAAATGACGGCAGAGGCAGAGGTAATTCTCTTTTCCAGCAACAAAAATACAGAGTTTCAGGGTAAAAAGTAAATTTATTCATATTTTTATTTTAGTATGTATTTATGGAGGGAGGGAGAAAGAGAGACAGGAAGTTGATCTCAGGGTCTCATATATGCAAGGCATGTACTTTTTTTTATATTCTCTTATTTAATTTTTTTTATAAAATAGAAATATTGATAAGACCATAGGATAAGAGGGGTACAGTTCCACACAATTCCATACCCAGTCCCTTCCCTTGAAAGCTTTCCTGTTTTTTTACCCCTCTGGAAGTATGGACCCAGGGTCATTATGGGGTACAGAAGGTAGAAGGTCTAGCTTCTGTAATTGCTTCCCAGCTGAACATGGGCATTGACAGGTCAATCCATACTCCCAGTCTGTCTCTCTCTTTCCCTAGGGGGCCAGGGTTCTGGAGAAGCGGGGCTCTAGGACACATAGGTGGGGTTGTCTGCCCAGGGAAGTCAGGTTGGCATCATGAAACCTGGTGGCTGAAAAAGAGTTAAGATATAAAGCAGGAGCAGGGGTAGATAGCATAATGGTTATGCAAAGAGACTCATGCCTGAGGCTCCAAAGTCCCAGGTTCAATCCCCTTTACTATCATCAGCCAGAGCTGAGCAGTGCTCTGGTTTAAAAAAAAAAAAAAAGATATAAAGCAGAACAGATGATTGACTAATCATGAACCTAAAGGCAAGAACATTGCAGATGAAGATTTGGGGTTTTGGGAAAAGCTAGTAAGTCTATTTTATGTATATTCCAAGGGGGGCATGACTTTACTAGTTTTTGCCTGTGCCTAACATCTAATATGCAGGTGGACCCAGGTTATTGTCTGGGGAGATGGTGTCATAGTTGGAAAAAGGGCTAGAAAGCTGGATAAGGGAAGAGAGTAGCTTCCAAATATGGGAAAAGTATATATATATATTATTAACTGTAAATCCCATTGATTTGATCTGGGGCCCATATTCATTATAGGAGCCTGTTTAACCTCTTCTTCTTCTAGCGTTTGCCCTTCTTCCTTAGCCAGTCAACAGCGTCAGGTTGAGCCTGATGTAAAGTTTCGAGACCTCCTTTGAATCTGGAGAGGTGGCAGTCATTGACTATGTGGGTCATAGTCTGTCTGTAGCCGCAGGGGCAGTTTGGGTCGTCTCTGGCTCCCCAGCGATGGAACATAGCGGCGCACCGGCCATGGCCTGTTCGATAGCGATTGAGGAGGGCCCAATAATAACGTGCTAGGTCAAAGCCGGGTTGACGCTTGCAGGGGTCTGTGATGAGGTGTTTGTTCTTTACCTCAGATGACTGCCAACTCTGTTTCCAAGAGTCTGGAACAGAGAAGTTCAGTGTAGGCGTAGGGGACCAGATTGGGTGACGAGACGTCAAGCGTTGGACAGGGTGGGCGAAGATATCCGCGTATATTGGCAGGTCCGGTCGAGCGTAGACGTGGGAAATGAACTTAGATGATGCTGCATCCCGACGAATATCTGGCGGGGTGATGTTGCTAAGAACTGGCAGCCATGGAACCGGGGTGGAACGGATGGTTCCAGAAATTATCCTCATGGAGGAATATAATTTGGAATCGACCAAGTGGACATGGGGGCTACGGAACCATACTGGGGCACAGTATTCTGCAGTGGAATAGCATAATGCTAGAGATGATGATCGTAGTGTGGAAGCGCTCGCGCCCCATGAGGAGCTGGCCAGTCTTGCAATGATGTTATTCCTTGCGCCCACCTTTGCTGCAGTTTTTATGAGATGTTCATGAAATGACAGAGTGCGATCGAGAGTAACGCTAAGATAGACTGGCTGGGCTTCATGCCAGATTCTCGTATCGCCAAGCTGCACATTAAGCTCACGCGAGGCCGAGGCATGGTGTAGATGGAAAAAAAGATGATACCGTTTTTGCAGTGCTAGGGATTAGTCGCCATTTTTTACAGTAATCAGATATCAGAGACATGTCTTTCGTGAGTGTTTCCTCGAGGATGTCAAACTTTGATGCCTGAGTTGCACAGCAGATGTCATCGGCGTAGATGAACTTCCTTGAAGAAGTTTCTGGGAGGTCATTGATGTAAATATTAAATAGCGTAGGAGCCAGAACAGAGCCCTGGGGGAGGCCACTTGAGACAAGTCTCCATCTGCTAGACTTGTCACCCAGATGCACCCGGAATCTTCTGTTTTGGAGAAGAAATGATATAGTGTTGGCCACCCATGGAGGCAGGCATCTTGAGATCTTGACTAGGAGACCAAGGTGCCAGACCGTGTCATAGGCTGCTGTGAGATCAACAAAGACAGCTCCCGTCTTTAAATTCTTCTGGAATCCATTTTCAATGTAAGTTGAGAGGGCCAGGGCTTGTTCGCAGGTAGATTTTCCTGGGCGGAAACCAGCTTGGGTGGGTGATAGGAATTTCTCTGTAAGATGAGAAAGTATTTCTCATCTTTTAACCTCTGAATCCCTGTAGGTCTGAGTTCGCATTTTGTGGTCATGGCTAGGAACATTGCAGGCTGCACTAATTTCAGGACCCTTCTTCCTTGGGTGATAGGTAGAGTATGTTATCCAGCCTCCCTTCAGAGAATGGAACATTCCCTACCATTGTTCATTCACACTGAGGGCAAAGTCCTATAGAGGCCCACAAGACAGTCCACAATGCTGTTCCTAATGGAGATGACCAGTGCAAGGCATGCACTTAACCACTGAACTAAACCCCCTGCCTGTATTCAGTAAAAGTTTTAATGCTAAGTTGTTAAAGAATTACTTGCCTTTCCTAGCAGTTGACAAGGTCTGCCACCCTGTCATCCTACAAAAGAGCCAGATTGCTCCTTTCTCTTTCATCCTACCCATCACTGCCATTTTCTGACTTCTGCCAGCAAAACTCAGTTTTAGTGAGCCATGAGCCACGACACAGTTGAATGCCTGTTTGTCCAGTGCTTTGTAAAAGTATAAAAATGGATCTCCAGTGGATGATGAATCTGAATCTCCAAGTCAGTTAGGGATGTGGTAGAAATATCAGCTCATAAACACTGTAGGGCCATGTTAATAGGGTCAGAATAATACAAATCAGAACTCAGCAGTGTTGTCAGGAAATTTTGGTGGACAAAGAATGATTTTTTTAAAATTATAATTGAATGCTACTTACGCCTGGATGTAAGATGACTTCAAATTCAATGTAATCTCCCTCTTTTCTGATGAGATCGCTTCCAAAATTTATTGGCCAGTTGAATATGTAGTATTTTAAATATTGTAAATATTTTACATATTTTTAAATATTGTAAATAATTTACATATTGAATATGTGGTATTTAAAAGTAAAAGATAACATTTTGGTGCTACCCATGTAGATTAAGGTAAGTGTGTTTTGGCTCAGTTTAGACTGATATATGTAGTAAGTTATCAAGAATATAGTAATCATTATGGCCTAGGATGAATTGTACTTTAAATATAAAAAGGATTATTCAGGTATGTAATTTTACTAGTTGGAGGTTCATCTTGAATATTTTGACTTTGTTTATTAGGGACTGTGTTTGGTTATATTCAAAGATTTATACTTAAAAAAAAGAGAGAGAGAGAACTTGGGGGCTGGGCTGTGGCACATCCAGTTAAGCACACATAATGCGAAGCACAAGGATCTGTGCAAGGATCCCGGTTCAAACCCCTGGCTCCCCACCTTCAGGGGCATCATTTCAGAAGCAGTGAAGCAGGTCTGCAGCTGTCTATCTCTCTGTCCCTCCCTACCTACTCCCTCAATTTCTCTCTGTCCTATCAACAAAATTGAAAAAATCGCCACAGGAGCATTAGATTTGTAGTGCAGGCACTGAGCCTCAGCGATAACCCTGGAGGCAATAAATAAATAAATGAAAACTTAAACAAGGAGCCTTTTATTACAGTGTACTATTTAGGGACTCTCTTCAACAATGATGTTTTCAGATGAAATGTTTCCAGTGGAAACTGAAGCTAAGGTCTGAGGATAGATAGCTTAAGGTTATGCAAACAGACTCTCATGCCTGAGGCTCCAAAGTCCCAGGTTCAATCCCCTGCACCATCATAAACTATAGCTGAACAGTGCTCTGGTAAAACAAACAAACAAACCAAAGCTAAACCATGCTATTCTTTTTATAACATTACCTATCATCTTAAGGCTACATGCACATCAACTTAAAAATGTTTTGTGTATATATTGCTAATCATATTAAATACTTTTATAAAGTACAGATGAAAAAGCAGCATAATGTAGTGTGAACTGTGGCTTCATGTAAGCTTAGGCTTTATTCCAGTTCAGTGATCATGGCCCAGTTACGTGCCTTAAGTCACTTAAGCCAAGGTTCCCCAGTGTAAAATAGGAATTACAATGCCTTCTTTCAGGACTTTTCAAGATTACAAATAATAAAGAGTCGTGTGTCCCCACCCCCCCACCCCCAGTATCTAGTAGATAGCAGTTGTTCAATGAATAATAACCTTTACCAAGAGTGGCACAACAATTTTTAGTTCCTTTTCCTTCAGAGATTCTAGAAGAAAGATCAGGGCTAGTTTTCTTTCCTTTGTCCCTCTCCCCTCTTTCTTTCCTCCTTCCTTCCTTTTTTTTTTTGGGGGGGGATATGTTTCTCAAGATCTACTTCTACTTTGTAACAGACAGAATTAAACCAGCAGTGATATGAGTAGGAGTTTTGATGTCAGGGATAGATTTCAAAAGCTGCTGGGAAATGTGCTTAACACCTACATTTTTATCAGGTGCTTTGCTGTGTGCTGGTTGTGCAGTGATTGACAGAAAGACAAAGTGTTCAAAGTCAGGTGGAGAAGCAGACATCAAGGGGCCAAAAATATGAATATAGAATTTCAAACTATATTAAATGCAGTAAGAGAAAAGATTATGCTGTAAATTTAGGGCAAATTGTCAGGGGGAAGCCTCTTTAAGTAGTCTGTTTAGTGCAATACCTAGACACCTTATGGCCATATCTGTTCTATTCTGTTTGACCTGTTTTGCCCAGAATGTCAGATTTCTGGTTCCCTACCATGGTGAGGTTAAAAGAATCTCTGTTTAAAACCAGGCAGTGAATCTGAGAAACAAGTAATTCATGGCCCAGCTGTATAAACTTACGGAGTTAGAGTACCATTTTCTTATACTCTGAAGCACAAAGTTTCCTTTGTTTTTTCCTTAGGCTTTCTTAATTTTTTTCATAGCTCTGTACCTTTGAAAGAGTTATTGTATTTACAAATGGTCCTGCTCTTTTCTCACTGTAGTCCAAAATAATCTCTGCTTGTGAGCCTTTTTAGAAAAGTTGCTTTGGCTTGGAACACAGCAGCATAGTTATACAACAAACATTCAGCCTTAGGCTCTGAGGTCCCAGGTTCAATCCCTGACCCAATCAAAAATCAGAGATGAGCATTATTTTTTTTTAAAGTTATCTTTCTGAAAAATGGAAGCAGACCATATTTACAAACCTTGTAGTTCAGGTATCATTATCTTCCAGTTGTCCTGAAAACAGACTGAAAAATTCTTAATATGCTTTAAAGGCTATGCTGGAGTGTCTAGTGTCTCTTTGTTTCTCCAACCTAATCTCTGGGTAACCCGTGTATCCCTTCTCCCAACCACAGGCTCTTAGCTTCATGAATGCTTCTCAGACTCAAGACATTTAGAGGTTGTCTAGTTCAGTTGCTTTAAAATATGAGGTTTCTTTGAACTCTAAAATATGGTGAATCTGTTTAATAAAGTAAACATCCTCCTTTTTTATATTCTAGTTAACTGCCTGCCTCCTTCCCTCTGTCTTTCCTTCTACTTACCAGTTGTCATGCTAAGACAATCATATAGTTTGTGGGCTGGGTGAAACTAGTATAAGCAAAAATGAAATTGAGATGATTAGAAAGTCTAACTTTCTTCTTTTAGTTTTTAGCAACTTTCTTTTTTTAAAATTATTTATTTTACCTTTTGTTGCCCTTGTTGTTTTTATTGTTGTTGTAGTTATTATTGTTGTTGTTGTTAGATAGGACAGAGGTAAATGGAGAGAGGAGGGGAATACAGAGAGGGGGAGAGAACGATACCTGCAGACCTGCTTCACTGCCTGTGAAGCAACTCATCCCTGCAGGTGGGGAGCTGGGGGCTCAAACCGGGATCTTTATACCAGTCCTTGCACTTCGCGCACGTGCGCTTAACCCACTGTGCTACAGCCCAACTCTCTTTTTTTGTTTTTAAAATATTTTAATTTATTTATTATTAGATACAGAGAGAAATTAGAGGGGAGAGGGAGATAGTGAAAGAGAGAGACAGAGATACTTGCAGCACTGCTTCACATTCATGTGAAGACCAGGGCCTTAAACTTGGTTCCTTGTGCACTGTAATGTGTGCTCTTAATCAGATGTACCACTGTAATAAAGTCTAACTTTATTATTGTTGTTGTTATTGTTATTATTTATTAACATAAGCTAGAATTAAGACATCACTCTGACAGATTGGGACACTGAGGATCGAACTCAGGAAGAGCCCATATGCCTATAACTTTCAGCCCCAATTTTAGGTAGATGATATCAGCCATTCTTCAGATTTATTGCAATCACATTTTAAAGTTCTAATTAGTGATAGTTTTGTGTTAGAGAACTCAAGGAACAAAGGCCCAGAAGGTGACATGGAGGATAAGATGAAGCTTGAGGTCCTGATTTCAAGCTCAGTCCTTGCATATGCTAGAGTGATAACTGTGGTTCTCTATTTTCTTTATAAAAATATTTTATTAATGAGAAAGATGAGAGAGAGAGAGAAAGAACCAGACATCATGCTGGTACATGTGCTGCCGGGGATCGAACTCAGGACTTCCTGCTTGAGAGTCCAATGCTTTATCTACTGTGCCACCTCCTGGACCACATGGTTCTTTCTCATTTTTTTTTTTTAAGAATTCAAGGACAAAGGGAGTAATAATAAAAAGCCATCTCTATTTTCATCAGTTCTTGGATACATACTGAGGGTAAGACACTGTACTAGTACCAACGATAGTTCTTTCCTCCATCTCAGTGGTAGTAGTTTCTATACTTCCTCAGAGAAAGAGGAGGAAGACATTAAATGAACATTAAACATCTAGTATGCTATGTATAGCAAAAGGTAGATTTAAATAGTTAACTTTTAGTAGAAATAACTATTAGTGATAGAATTTGCTTACATGGCAATTTTTTTATTGTACATTATTTTGTTTTCAGCTCAGACGAGGGATGGGTTGAAAGAACAAACATAGTGATAGCTGTCAGGTAAAGTTATATATCTTCAGTATCACTTATTTTTTTATTATCTTTATTTATTTATTGGATAGAGACAGCAGTCAAGGGAGAAAGGAGAGGTATAGGGGAAGAGAGACAGAGAGACACCTGCCGCACTGCCTCACCACTTGCAAAACTTTCCCTCTACAGTTGGGGACTGGGGGCTTGAACCTGGGCCCTTGTGCATTGTAACATGTGAGCTTAACCAGGTTCACCACCACTTGGCTCCTCACTTTATTATTATTATTTTTTATTATTGGATAGAGACAGAGAAATTGAGAGGGGAAGGGTAGATAGAGAGGGATAGAGACACTTGTAGCCCTGTTTTACCACTTACGAAGCTTTCCCCTTGCAGGTGGGGACCAGGGGCTTGAGCCTGGGTCCTTGTGCACTGAAATAATGTGCACTTAACCAGGTGCACCAGCACCTGGCCTGTTAGTATCACTTTATTGAGGAAATGTTGATACACAAGATTGTTGTTTTCATAGGGGTACAATTTCACATTTTCCCAGGATAGGTGTCAAAACATCTCAGGCTCCACCAAATCATTATCCTTCTCCACCATAGGATATTCAGCTCCCAGCCTATCAGAGCCTTCTGAGTCTCTGAATCTGCTCTGGATAAATCACAGTCTACTGAGGTTTTACCCTATGTTATACTTTGCTGTGTTTCTTCTTTTCTTTGGTCCTACTTATGAGTGAAATTATCTAGTAGTGAGCCTCTTTATGACCCATCCTACTCAACATGATTTTCTCCAGTTCTATATATGCTAGAGCAAAAGGAAAATTTTAGCATTTCTCATAGCTATATAGTATTCCCTCTTTAGTCACTCATCTGTTGTTCAACATTTGGATTGTTTCCCAATTGTATTACAATTAGTGCTGCTGTGAACATGGATATGCATAGATCTCTTTGGATTAGTGCTTTGAGGTATTTTAGGAACTGGATCAATTTACATCCCTTTTTCTCTGCTTTGTGGCTAGCAGTTGTTTCCATCCTTTTCTGATATAGACAATTCTGGTGGGGGAGGTGGTGTCCCATTGTTACCTTGATTTTCATTTATCTGATAATCACTGACTTTGAACTTATTTTTTTTATATGCCTGTTGGCTGAGTATCTTTGGTCTATTCAGTTTTTCCCCCCATCTTAAACATGCTGTTTCTTTAAATTGTTGTTGCTGAGCTTTGTGACTTCTCTATATATTCTGCTTATTAGCCCTGCCTCCCCTTTTTTTGTTGGATGGCACATAAACATTTTAACCCCTCCAGTAGGGTATCTTTGGTGATGGTTCCTTTTCTGTGCAGGAGCTTTTCATTTTGATGTAATTTTACTGATTTATTTTTGCTTTTGTTTTCTTTGTTGTTGAACTTGCATCTACAAAGATATCTCTAAAGCAGACATCAGGTAGTGTCCTGACAATTTTTTTTTCCACAGCACTGCTCAGCTCTAGTTTATAGTGATGTGGGGGATTGACCAATGTTTTCTTCTACACATCTTATGGTCTCCTTCTGATATCTAACTCTGGTCTATTTTATGTACTTATTTTTGGATAGAGACAGAGAAATTGGGGACGGGGGTAGACACCATAATGGTTATACAAAGAGACTCATGTCTGAGGCTTCAAAGTCCCAGATTCAGTTCTCCACACCACATAAGCTGGAGCTAAGCAGTGCTCTAGTTGAGAGAGAGAGAGAGAGAGAGAGAGACTAAGAGAGAAGGGGGAGATAGAGACACCTGCAGTCCTGCTTCACCAACTCCTCCTGCAGGGGGGGATGAGGGGCTTGAACCTGGGTCCTTGTTTACTGTAATATGTGCGTTAACCAGATGTGCCACCACCTGCCTCCTCTCTGATCTATTTTGACATACGTGTTCATCCAGGTGTGCCATCATCCAGCCCCTTGATCTGTTTTGAATTGATTTTTGTGCATGGTGACATGATTTTAATCTTCTGTATGTAACTACCCAATTCTCCCAACATCATTTATTGAAAAGACTCTCCTCTCTTTAATGTTCTAGGTCCTTGTGAGGGTCTATTTCTGGACTCTTATTTCTAGCCTACTGATCTGAGATAATTTTAGATTATTATAGCCCTGTGATGTAGTTGTGAGGCAAGCAAGGGTTAACTTCTCAAGAGAGAGGCTAAGGGTTAACTTCTCAAGCTGAATAAGAATTCAGCTGGAGATGACCTTTCCCCTCCCCTCAGCATAGAAGTACTTTCTGCTAAGCAATCAGCTTGACCTTGGTCAGCTGCCAGTGAATCCTCTATTCTACCTGAGAGAAGGGTCTGTTAGCAAACCCTGCTGATAAGCAAAACAAAATGTGTTCTCTTCATGTAGCATGACAGACAAAACAAAACAGACAAAAACCTGTTAAGTTTGTTGCTATAAGTTACTATGGGAAAGCTGATAACTGTACAAAAGGGCAAGTACCACTGTACTCAGGGCCCAGTTTTTTGGAGCCCAGCTAGGTCTGCTGGCATAATAAACACTACTTCCTGCATTAAGGCCCATCTCTCTGCCTGTGAATCTGATAATAGTTGTAACTAAGAAAATGTGATGCCTTTTTATTTATTCTTTTTTTTTTTTTAAGATAGTGACCGAGACAGAGAGGAAGAGGGAGAAACAGGGACAGGTACTACAGCACTGAAACATCTCTCAGTGGGGGTTGGGGAGCTTAGCTCAGGCCTGGATCATGCACATGGCAAATCAGGCATGCTATTCAGCTGAGCTAACTTGCCCCTACCCCTAAAAAAAATCACTTCATTGGCAGTTGGGCAGTAGCACAATGGGTTAAGCACACATGGCGCAAGGCGCAAGGACCAGCATAAGGATCCCGGGGGCTCCCCACCTGCAAGGGAGTCACTTCACAAGCGGTGAAGCAGGTCTGCAGGTGTTTATCTTTCTCTCCCCCTCTCTGTCTTCCCCTCCTCTCTCCATTTCTCTCTGTCCTATCCAACAATAGTGACAGCAGTGTAACTACAACAATAAAACAACAAGGGCAACAAAAGGGAATAAATAAATAAAAAACCTAAAAACTTTTTAAAAAATCACTTCATTGAGGGAAATAATGATTGATAAGATAGTTATTGTCATGTATGTACAGTTTATCTCCCTGTTATCAGTGTACAGTGTGTACAGATGCCTTTTTGAGAAAGTTAGATGTTACTTAAGTTAAATGTTACTCTTCTCAGTTTTACACTTAACTGCTCAGAAAGATGAACTGGCCTCAAGTCATGCTCAAGGGGTGAGGATAGTGTTTTTTTTCTTTACTAGGGGTGGAGGGCAGATTAATGGTTTCCAATCAACAGTAAAATATAGTAGTTTGTACATGTATAACATTTCTCAGTTTTCCACATGACAATTCAACCCCCTCTATGTCCCCTCTGCCATGTTCCAGGACCTGAACCCTCCCCCTACCTCAGAGTCTTTTACTTTTTTTTACATGATCAACTTTGTCTACTGCTCCACCTCCCAGATCACTTTACTTTGGTGCAGTACACCGAACCCACTCCAAGTTCTGCGTTTTGTTTTCTTATTTTTCAACTTCTATTATTATTGATTTAATAAGGGTCAATAAGATTGTGGGATAATGGGTATAATTCCACACAGTTCACACCACCAGAGTGCCATATCCCATCCCCTCCATTGGAAGCTTCCCTATTCTTTATCCCTCTGGGAGTATGGACCTAAGATCTCTATGGGGTGCAGAAGGTAGGAGGTCTGACTTCTATAATTGCTTCTCCACTGGACATGGGCATTGAAAGGAGAGAGAGTAGAGAAGATACCACAGCACTGGTATACTGCTTATGAAACTTTTCCTGATGCTGTGCATGGTATTCCCATGCAGTATCTGGGGGCTTAAACTCAGGTCCTCATGCATCTACTGAGTGAGCCACTCCTAGATTCCAGAGGCTCATATTCCTTTTACTGTATCATTATCAGCAAGAAAGATTTTTTTCTTTTTCATTATTTTTTAATCTTTATTTATTGGATAGAGAAAGTTAGAAATTGAGAGGTAAGGGGGAGATAAGAGTCCAGGGAGATAGAGAGACACCTGCAGCCCTACTTTACCACTTGCAAAGCTTCCCCCTTGCAGGTGGGGACCGGGAGCTTGAACCTGGGTCCTTATAACATGTGCACTCAGCCAGGTGAACCACCACCCAGCCCCAAGATCTTTTTCTTTAGGATTATACTGACTCAAGTATGGATTCCTGAACACAATGTAGGAAACAAAATCATGAATTAACCGTATTAAAACAGAACACTTTGGTTAATTCAATAAATTGTGTTGTCTGAGGTGTCAAGAGATTTGGGTCACAGGTAGTGTTGGTATGAAATTGTGAAAGAAAATCACAAGAAGACTTGCTATCTATCAGCACTGTATACTGGCTTATAGTCTGTTGAGATGACAGGAAGTTTGTTCTTTCTGTTTTTTTACTTTTCTCTTACTCAGTGTTTCTCTCACTCTGAACTGCTTTTTAATTTTATTTATTTATTTACTTGACACTCATTATACTACTAATAATTCGTATCTTTCTTTACTGGCTCAGGCAATGCAGAGCTGTAACATATCCTGTTTTCTTTCTTGTTTTATTTTCTTTCTTTTTTTACCAGAGTGCTGCTCAACTCTGGCTTATGGTGGTTTGGGGGATTGAACCTGGAAGCGTGTAGCCTCAGGAGTTAGTTTTTTTTTTTTTTTTCATAGCTATTATGCTATCTCCCCTGCCTCTCTATCTTCCCCTCCCCCCTTAATTTCTCTGTCCTATCCAATGGGGGAAAAAAAATGGCCACCAGGAGCAGTGGATTGAGTCCCAGTGGTAACCCTGGAGGAACCCCTCCCCCCCAAAAAAAAAAAACATATTAAATTCTCTTTGCTACATGGTAAAATTCCAGGTTAAAAAAAAAAAAGTTGAGTAAGAAGATGTCAATGAACTGATAAGAGTCTGGAATAAAATGTCAAGACCATATATAGTTTAGTCCCCCACCCCCACCCCTCCTTTCTTTTTTTACGTCAGCTCTTTTATCTTGCTTTTGCTTCATCAGTGACCTTCTGCTTTGCTATTTCTCAAATATGTCAAGGGTATTCCTGTCTAAGGGCCTAACTTTCTTTTTTCCTTGTTGCTTTTTCCTAGAGACATCCTCTAACTTGCTCTCTTACTTTCTTTAAGTCTTTTTAAATGCATATACCTTTGTCTATCTGTTTTATTTCTTAACATCATCTGGCATACTATATAATCGGTCTACCAGGATTTTAAATTCAACAGGAAAAGGCTTTTAATTAGTTCAGTTCTAGAGATGAAATGAAAAAAAGAAGCCTTTTCTTTCTGTGCCCACCTTTCTATTTAGTTTGGTTTTGGTTTAGAAAGCATCCTGTTTAACAATTTCTAAATAAGGATGGATGCATATAATTGAAATGAAATAGGCAAAAGAAATATTAGATAAATATGATATAAAAATTAATTTTATAAAATCTCTAGGTCTTCATTATTTTATCTTTAAGATAAATCTACATTCATATTGTCACCAATCTCTTGCTATTTTTCTATTTTTGTTACATTGTTTCTTGCCACTTTCTATTTTATTTTATATTTATCTATTTATTCTCAACGTTCTTTCAATTTTTTTAAACTGAGCATAGCTCAGCAGCTCTAGCTTATAGTGGTGCTGGTGATTGAACCTGGTAGCTTAGAGTCTCAGGCATGAAAGTCAGTTTGCATAACCATTATGCTATCTATCTAGCCCTCAAACTTTCTTCTTAACTACTAGTTTCTTGATAATCAGCTTGTCCTTGCTTTCTTTGTTTGCTAAACATATGTTCTTTGAGTTTTTCTGATGGTTATACCACTTAGTTGACACTTTCAGGTCATCTTCTGTATACTGCTTTATATATGCAGCTTGTGTTTTCCATCTTTTAAATATTATTTATTTATTGCCTACAGGGCTATTGCTGGAGCTTGTTGCCTGCACTATGAATCGACTGCTCCTGGAGGCTATTTTTCCCCTTTTGTTGCTCATCATTGTTGTTATTATTATTGCTGTTATTGCTGTTGTTCGATAGGACAGAGAGAAATCGAGAGAGGAGAGGAAGATAGGAGGAGAGAAAATGTGATGCCTTTTTATTTATTTATTTATTTATTTTTAAGATAGTGACCGAGACAGAGAGGAAGAGGGAGACAGGGACAGGTACTACAGCACTGAAACATCCCCGCAGACCTGCTTCACTGCTTGTGAAGCGAACTCCCTGCAGGTGGGGAGCCGGAGGTTTGAACGAGGATCCCTGAGTCGGTCCCTGCACTTTGCGCCATGTGCATTTAATCTGCTGCGCTACCGCCAGACCCCCTATTTATTTACTTTTTCTGTTGCTAGAGCTTGTTGCCTGCATGGTAAATCTACCACTCTTGGCAGCCTTTTAAAATTTTAATTTAATTCAATTAATTAATTAATTTTTAATATAAATTTAGAGGGAAGGAGATAGAAAGGGAAACACAGAGGTACCTGCAGCATTGCTTTACCCCTCCTAAAGCTGCTTCCCTGTAGGTGGGGACTTGGGGCTTGAACCTAACTCCTGACATGGTAATGTGTGTGCTCTGCTATATTTTCCATCTCAGGTGTCTTATAAGAGCTGTGGGTCTTAGGCAATAAAATACACTAAATTCACAGCTCTTATAAGACACCTGATGGAGATAGAAGTCTGAATTCTGAAAAACTTTCATATAATTCTATGAGTCACTGCTATTTTTTGTAATTTTTTTACTATCTTTATCTGTTGGATAGAGACATAGAAAAATTGAGAGGGGAAGAGAAGATAGAGATGGAGAGAAACAAAGAGACACTTTCAGCACTGCTTTACCACTCATGAAGCTTTCTCCCTGCAGGTGGGGACTTGGGACTCAAACCTGGGTCCTTTGTGCACTGTAGCATGTGTGCTTAACCAGGTGTTCCACCACCAGCACCCCCCCCCACAAGAGTCACTGCTATTTTTAGGCTGTCCTTTGTTTTTGCCTTTATTTGTTTTATTATTACTTTTTTTTACTTGAGTATTGCTCAGCTCTGGCTTATGGTGGTGCTGGGACCTTGAAGCCTCAGTGTCCTTTTGCAAAGCTATTATGCATCTTTCCTACTTTTAATTTATTTTATCTTATTTTTTATCATCTCCAGGGCTTCACTGCTTTGGAATCCTCTCCCCCTTCTTTTTTTCATATACAAAGAGGGAGAAACAGCATAGTATAGAAATATCTTTCAGTGCTGTAGTACTTTCATATGGTACACCAGGTACTCAACACCTGGGTCACATGCATGGTAACGCCCTCTCCCAGGTAAGCTATCTCACTGGTTTCCAAGCGTCACTTTTAAAGGATTTGGTAAGTGGGCAGGGGAGATAGTATGATGGTTATGCAAAAAAACACTCATGCCTGAGTTTTTGAAGTCCCAGGTGCAGTCCTCTACACCACCATAAGCCAGAGCTGAGCAAGGCTCTGGTTAAATACAATCAAGAAAAATGCTACTTTAGATATTTAAGGTCCAATCTAAGTAATTTGGAGAACTTTTTCTTGAAAAATTAGTCAATGGCATTGTTTCCTATATATAAGTAAGTCCTATTTTCCTTTACAGAGAAGAGTCCTGCCAATTGAATGCTGAAGTTTACAATTTGAGTAACCACAGTAATTTATACTAGTAAGCTGTATGCTATAGTAATGAGGCTATACGTGTTTAAAAGTATACAAATCATCATATTGCTTTTCACTAGTCATTTCTGAAGTTACAAATCAGTTAAAGATTTTTTTTTCTGGTTTTCTTCTTATGAACAAACACATAGCCTGGATTTATTTCAATGCAGCTATTTAAAGAGCCCTTTAGGTAAAAAGTGGTAATAATCCACACGCTTGTATTAACCCCTAATGTTTTCATTTATTTGTTTTAAAATTGTAGGAACTGAAACCATTTTTTATGAAGGAAGTTGGCAGTCAATTTGATGATTTTGTGAGCAATCTCATTGAAAAATCAGCAACTTTAGACAATGGTGGGTGTGCACTTACCACCTTTTCTGCTTTTGATGGAGAGAAAAACCATAGAGCTAAGTAAGTATGAGTATTTGTTTTGTTTAATGCAAACATCCATTCTGGTGTATTTCATGATCAGAATATAGATTACAATAAAAGTGACTACCACTTTTTATTATCTCTGTATTGCCTAGAACAAATTAACTACTTGTAGAGTAGGTTTTTTTCATTTAGTATATGAGTTATAACAAAAAATGCATTATATATATACATACATATATTTAGTGATGCTAACCATTAAATATTAGTCAACACTTGCTAGTACTCTACATCTAAACCAAATAATGATCCTGTGAGGTGGGTCTGCATGTTACAGAATAGGAAATGAAAGCATGTGCCAGTTAAATGGGAATGTTTTAACTTGAGAACTAAAATACGTTTTATAAAACTTAAATGGGTTTTTAAATGTATATTTATTTATTTGTTTATTATAAAGACTTGTTTACTTATGAGGGGATAGAGGAAAAGAGAGGAGGAGCCATAGCATCATTTTGACATATGTGTGCTTTATTCAATGTGCTACCTCCCAGGCAGTGTTTGTTTGCTTGTTTGATTCTTTTTAGAAACTGAAGTTATTTAACCTAGAGATTTAGTGGTATTTTTAGATTCCTCAGAATCTTTTTGGGAGATTGGCATACATATATATATATATATATTTTAATATTTTATTTGTTAATGAGAGGGATAGGAGGGGAGAGAGGAAGAGGTAGTTGGTAGATATAATCATCATAGAAATGTATATTATGAGCTGCGATAGATAGCATAATGGTTATGCAAAGACACTCTCAAGACTGAGGCTCAAAAGTCCCAGATTCAATCCTCTGAACCACCATAAGCCAGAGCTGAGCATTGCTCTAGTCAAAAAAAAGAAAGAAATGTATATTATGAATCTATGCATGTTGGAAATAGGAAATTTTTAGTACATATTAGTCAGATATAAAGAGTGGAAATAAAAGAACTTTAAAATACCATTTTGACATTTGAAATAGTTTCTGTATTCCTTAATTTTGATGATCTTTTGCTTGCCTAGAAAACAGCCACTTCTAGTAGATTTTCAAAAATACACATCAAATGTTTGCTGTAGCTGTACTATTTCTAGTGGGAATTTAAACCTGGAGTCTGTGCTCTACACCACATCATTAGCCAGCTTCTCAACTGTGCTCTGTGTGAAGCTTGCAATGAAATTCAATACAATTAGTATATATTGTATCATATGTGTGTGTGTGTGTGTGTGTGTGTGTGTGTGTCTGTGTGTGTGTATCCATCCCCTTATTGCCATCTAGGGCAGTAAAAGGAAGGCCATCAGAGACCAATGTAATTAATTTGTTCTGCTATGCTGTGCTTTGTTTAGTTTTTTTTTTTTTTAATGCCTTTGTGATCTCTGCCAAGTAATTTTGACCACTAGTAGCTAACAGAAGTGTTGGCAGTCTTTCAAAATGCCTAAAATAGATGATAATGCTAAATGTTTAAGTATGAACTTTTAGTAATTGGAGACACTTTTAAGAAGCTATTGGAGGACTCTGGCATTAAGGAAGGTGGTGAGTCTCATAAACATCAGTGAAGTTTGGGAAGACAAACCAGTAACATGAAGTGTAGTAAAGTGTGACTGGAGACCTGTCTGTGAACTTACGGTTGATCAGGAGGAGGAATAGTGATTGTGAATGTAATGCCCAGCATACATTTCCATCGGGGCTAGGCTGTTTAGCCCTTTGAGTGATGGTCCAGCTAAGGAAGCTTAACACTTCCTCTCTGACCAGATACGCAGATCCCTACCAGAAGAAGTAGATAAGATAGACACAACAACATAAATCCCTCACCATGGTACATGGGTTATATTAAATTATAGAGGGTGAAATGTACTGACACCTATTTTATGAAAATATAAATGTGCCCTTGTGACAGCATCAGTTTTTTTTTTTAAAGAAAAACTAATGGTGGAATGAGATTTTTTTTTTAAAAAAATATTTTATTTATTTATTTTTAATGACAGAGAGATAACAGAAAGCTACCAGAGCACTGCTTAGGTCTGGCTTGTGGTGGTGCTGGGGATAGGACCTGGGACTTTGGAGCCTTAGGCATGAAAGTCTTTTGTATAATCATTATACTATCTCCTCAGCCCACAACAGTCTTGTATATCAGCACTACCTCAGTAAAATACTGAAGTTGAAAAAATTGAATTGATCAACTGGTTTAAATTTTCTCTTTTTAAATGTTTTATTGTTTGTTTTTTACCTTGCTGCCATGACTTCACTGGGGCTTCATGCCTGCATGATTCCACTGCTTCCAGTAGACAACCCTCTCCCCCCCAGATAGAGGGTAAAAGGCAGAAAGGGAAAATAGAAAGGAGGAAGAGAAATACCACAGTACTGCTTCACCTCTCCTGAAGCTTACCCTTTGCATGGTGCTCTCATGTGGTGGCTGGGGGGCTTGAACCTCATGCATGGCAGTGTGTACTTTACTGGGTTAGCCTTTTCCCTCTATGATTAAAAATCTTATAGTACTTGATTATTATGTGTATATCTTATATTTATACCTTGTTTTAATTCATGCTTTTCCAAGAGATCTGCGAGCACCTCCAGAACAAGGAAAGATTTTTATTATAAGGCGATCTCTCTTAGAGTGAGTATTTTTTGTTTAATTTTGTTAAGACTAGCTTGAATTTTAGAAGAAATCAAGTTATTCTGGTTGTTAGACTCTGCTTAATCTATGAATGTCTTAATGAGTTTATTTATTTATTTATTTTTTACCAAAACACTGTTCAGTTCTGGCTTAAGGTGGTGCGGGGGATTGAACCTGGGATGTTGGAGTCTCAGGCATGAGAGTCTGTTTGCATAACCATTATGCTATCTACCCTCCGCCCTT
Organism: Erinaceus europaeus; assembly: GCF_950295315.1. Lineage (NCBI taxonomy): Eukaryota > Metazoa > Chordata > Mammalia > Eulipotyphla > Erinaceidae > Erinaceus > Erinaceus europaeus. Next base: position 43,196,370 of record NC_080170.1, read on the forward strand.
AATGAGTTTTTTTAAATAAATTAAGTTTGATACTTCTTTTTGTTCCTTGGCTGTCTTTTGCTTCTCTGATATTCCAGTTCTGTATCAACTTTCAAAGGAGTTGGAGATAAGAGTGATTACTGATAAATCCTTTGAAGTTGTGCTTTAGAATATAAATTGCACAAAAATCTAGAATAAAAGTTATCTATTTTTTTTTTTTTTGCCTCCAGGGTTATTGCTGGGGAAATCCGGTGCAGCACTATAAATCCACCACTCCTGGCAGCCATCTTTTGTTTATTTTTTTAAATTTATTTATTTCAGCAGGACAAAGAGAAATTGAGAGGGAGAGAGATAGAAACCTGCAGACCTGCTTCACCCCTAGTGAAGTGTCCCTGTTGTAGGTAGGGAGTGGGTCCTTAAATCCCAGTCCTTGCACTTAATACTATGTGTGGAGTTAACTGGGTGTGCCATACACTTCTCCCCCCCAAAAAAAAAAATGTTTGAAGAATTCCGGGAGGTGTGGCCATGGAATAACTGGGACCAAATCACCTCTCCTCCCAAAACAACAAATAAATACAAGAGACCCAACTGAAGTCATAATCTACAGCTGAAAGTTCTGTGGCCTCAGGTGGGTGCTCCAGTGTGGTTGGAGTGAAAAGGGGTGCGGGCGTGGGTTGAAGAACAAACAGTAAAGTCAAATCAAGAGCTCTGGGCAGGACTGGCATGCCATTTTTGATGATTTCACTTTAAATGCAGCAAGCAACATTGTTCCTAGTGTTGGAAGAGACAGGGGTTTAAAACCTCTCAGTCTTTAACTTGGGGGCCTTAGCCTTCTGAATTCAAGGCAATGACACAGCATAAAACACCTGAACAGACATCTTCACCAATGTACCCTGGAATCCCACCTCTCCAGAGCCCTGCCCCAGTAGGGAAAGAGGGACAGGCTGGGAGTATGGATCAATCTATCAATGCCCAGGTCCATCGGAGAAGCAATTACAGACACCAGACCTTCTGTACCCCATAATGACCCTGGGTCCATGCTTCCAGAGAGATAAAGAATAGGAAAGCTTCCAGTGAAAGGAATGGGATATGGAACTCTGGTGGTGGGAAATGTGTGGAATTTCACCCCTCTTATTCTATGGTTTTGTTGATATTTTCTATTTTACAAGTTAGAGAAAAAAACAAACAAAAAATGTTTTAAGAGAGTTTTGGGGGTTCAGTAGTGGTGCACCAGGTTAAGCACACATAGTACAAAGCACAAAGACCAACTCAAGGATCCTGGTTTGAACCCCCAGCTCCCTACCTGCAGAGGGGGGTCACTTCACAAGTGGTGAAATAGGTCTGCAGGTGTCTCTCTGTCTTCCCCTCCCACCTCAGCTTCTGTCCTATCCTATAAAGTGGGGGGGAAATGGCTGCCAGGAGTAGTGGATAGCCCCAGTGATAACCCTAAAGACAAAGGTGTGTGTGTGTGTTTTGGTATTGCTTTCTTGCTACTGTTTTCTTCATCTCTTCTTTTGCTAGCTAGCGTAGACACTTCAGTTTTTTCAGATCTACTTATTTTAGAATTCTGATTTTGTTTAGTTTATGAAATAAATACTAAGTGGTGTAAATTAATTATGGCAATCTCAGCTGTGAAATGAACATTATTATTAATTTTAACCTTTTAAAATTGTTTTAATTTTTGTTAGTGGTCTAATAATGGTTTACAAGATAACGGGTGAAGTTTCACACCGCAATTATCATGAAAGCTCTGTGCTCCCCATGATTACCACTATAATTCCTATAATCTAGAGATGGTTCAGTCACTTTTTTCTCTAGCTAATGCATTTCATTTTCCTATATTCCATATATGAGTAAAATCATGTGAAATTAAAATTAAAGATGTACTTTGCTTAGGTAATATCACCTTTGTAATGCACACTACGTAAGTATTAGATGACTGTTATAATAATATGCATTAGTACAGATCATCTGAAATATGACTGTGTTGGCAAAAAAGCATCTTAAGTGTCTTAATGTGGTTTTCTTAAAATAATGCATATTTGGGGGCTCAGCGATGGCACAAATGTTACCACAGGCAAGGATTTGGATTTGCTCCTCACTTGCGGGGTGGGTGGGGGTTGGGGGGAGAAAATTACAATGTGCAAAGACCTGGGTTTGAGCCCCCGGTCCCCACCTGCAGGGGAAAGCTTTACGAGTGGTGAAGCAGGGCTGCAGGTATCTCTCTATCTCTCTCCCTCTCTATCACCCTCCTTGATTTCTAGATGTCTCTATCCAATAAATAAAGATAATGATAAATAAAAAAAAAATTAAAAACTATTTCTAGGAGCCAGTGTCATTTTATCGGAAGATCCTTATCCTTTGTTCTATCAAGTTTTACCTTAGTTTTGTTAATAATTTTTTAGTCTGTGACTATTATCTTGAGATATTTTTGAATGTTAGCTGGGAATTTCTGAATTTCTTTGAACTCTTTACTATGTGGTATTACAAAATAACATTATTAACTTTATTTGTTTGGACTGCATTTACAGTGAACTGTTTGACGTGGACCACATCAGAACAATATATCATATGTTCATTGCCCTCCTCATTCTCTTTATTCTCAGCACACTTGCAGTAGATTACATTGATGAAGGAAGGTAAGACAAGGAGGGACTGTTTGATATGAGGTAATGAGAGTTGTGAATCTATATAACTTACCAACTTTTCTACTTTAATATGTACTTTCGGTTGATACTAAAATAAGTATTGTGTTGGAATTTAAGGTTTAAAAATGTCATCTCTGGAAGTCAGGCAGTGGCGCAGTGGGTTAAGTGCAGGTGGCGCAAAGCACAAGGGCTGGCACAAGGATCCCGGTTCAAGCCCCCGGCTTCCCACCTGTGGGGGAGTCGCTTCACAAGAGGTGAAGCAGGTCTACAGGTGTCTTTCTCTCCCCCTCTCTGTCTTCCTCTCCTCTCTCCATTTCTCTCTGTCCTATCCAGCAACAATGACATCAATAACCACAACAATGTTAAACAACAAGGTCAACAAAAGGGAAAATAAAATAAATATTTTTTTAAAAGTCATCTCTTTTTAAATATAAAGACTAAAGTATAACTTTAAAAATGATTTACAAGATAACAGGGGTGAAGTTCCATACTGCACTTATCATGAAAGTTCTGTGCTCCCCCCCATGATAACCACCATAATTACTATAATCTAGAGATAGTTTGATCACTTCCCCCCCTAGTTCATGCATTTCATTTTTCTATATTCCATATATGAGCAAAATCATGTGAAATTAAAATTAAAGGTGTAGTAATTTACATACAGACTTACGTATTTTATTAGAAAATTAAGTTTTGGGGCTGGGAGGTGTTGCACCTGCTTGAGCACACATGTAACAGTACTCAAGGACCCAGGTTTGAACCCCTGTGCCCACTTGCAGGAGAAAAAATATTTATGTATTCCATTTTGTTGCTCATTTTATTGTTGTTATGATTGGTGTTGTTGTTGGATAGGACAGAGAGAAATGGAGAGAGGAGGAGAAGACAGAGAGAAAGACAGATACCTGTAGACCGGCTTCACCGCCTTGCAGGTGGGGAGCCAGGGGATCGAACCGGGATCCTTATGCCAGTCCTTGTGCTTTGCACCATGTGCTACTGCCCGGCCCCCCGTACCTATTTTGTAATGAAAGTCATCTTTTGTATAAGTGATTGCTATCTAAATACTATAGTGTAACTTTGCCACAGAACATCTTCGAGTTTAAAATTACTAATGTGAGTATCCAATCTTTGAGAAGTTCAGAGTCTTATTAATTTAAGTTCTTATATGTATAAAGATCATATTATGTTAGGGGTTTTAGAAAATTTATTGTTGAGACACTGTGAACTAGGGCTAGATTAGATAGCATAATGGTTATGCAAAGAGACTCTCATGCCTGAAGTTTCAAAGTCTCAGGTTTAGTCCCTGCACCACTATCAACCAAAGTTGATCAATGCTCTGGGAAAAATAAAAGAATAATAAAATATTTAAAAGAGGAGGTCAGGCAGTAGCGCAGCGGGTTAAGCACAAATGGTGTGAAGCGCAAGGACCTGTGTAAGGATCCAGTTTGGAGCCCCCCGGCTCTCTACCTGCAGGGAGGGGTTGCCTCGCTAGTGGTGAAGCAGGTCTGCAGGTGTCTCTCTCTACCCCTGTCTTTCCTTCCTTTCTCCATTTCTTTATCCTATCCAACAATGACATCATCAACAACAACAACAACAATAATAACCACAGAAAAGATTTTAAAAAACAACAACAATGGCAACAAAAGGGAAAATATGGCAATGGATTCATGGTGCAAGCACCAAGCCCCATCAATAACCCTAGAGGCAAAATATCTATCTACCTATCTATCTATCTATCTATCTATCTATCTATCTATCTGTAAATATATATATATATACTGTGAACCAAAGGCTTAGAGCCAGCTAGCTAGCTCCCTTTAGTGCAATGAGTACATCTATGACTAATATATTGCTATGTTTCCTATGGTTGAATGTTTTTCATCTGAAAGGTTTTGTTTTTATGAATCAGTACCTGTTAGAAATTCAATTATTTGTTCTTCTCTTGTGCTTTTTCTTTTTAGGTTGGTGCTTGAGTTCAGTCTTTTGTCTTATGCTTTTGGAAATCTTCCTGTTGCTCTGTGGACATGGTGGGCCATGTTCTTTAGTACACTTGTAATTCCCTATTTCCTCTTTCAACGCTGGGCCAGAGGCTACAGTAAGAGTTCCCATCCAGTGGTCCATTCTTTCATCCATGGATTACTTTTTACAGTCTTCCAGATTGGAATTCTAGGTGGTGGACCACTATATATTATATTAGCATATACACTGTCACCAGCTTCCCGATGCATTGTTATATTTGAGCAGGTAAACATTTGACTAATTAATGCCTAAGGCAATCTTAGTTAAAATAGTAATGATAAAAGTACTGTTATTCTGTTATTTCAGTTGTATTGGATAAATTTTTATATCTGATTCTTGATCCTATTATCTCTTAAGACTTAGTCTAGCTAAGTAGTCTCTGATTCTTAGTAATTAAAATAAATACATTGAACTGTTCTTTATGAATCTGAATTTTATTCTTGTGTATTTCTGTAAATACCATCTACATCATAAAATGCATCAATCAAAATAGGAGGCTTTTACTTTCTTAATTTGTGATATACCTCTAATAGTGCTGTTTGACGATAAATTAAGAGTTGACTCTTCATCTCCTTTATTTCGTAAAAGTGACATTGAATCGATATATGCAGAATTAAGAATTTTTTTCTTTTTTTGAATTCTGTGTGTGACTGTAATTTTGTACTATTCAGGGGCTACATAAGAAGATAAGACAACTGGGAGTCGGGCTGTAGTGCAGCGGGTTAAGCGCAGGTGGTGCAAAGCACAAGCACCGGCATAAGGATCCCGGTTCAAGCCCCGACTCCCCACCTGCAGGGGAGTCGCTTCACAAGCGGTGAAGCAGGTCTGCAGGTGTCTATCTTTCTCTCCCCCTCTCTGTCTTCCCCTCCTCTCTCCATTTCTCTCTGTTCTATCCAACAACAATGACAGCAATGATAACTACAACAATAAAACAACAAGGGCAACAAAAGGAATAAATAAAAAATAATAATAATTAAAAAAAAGAAGATAAGACAATAGTGGAGGGGGGAAATAAGATAATAATGGAAAATCCATGTTCCTCCCTTTATTTTGTAGATTCGTTTTGTAATGAAGGCCCATTCATTTGTCAGAGAGAATGTACCTCGTGTACTAAGTGCAGCTAAGGAGAAATCAAGTATGTAACGCTGTTAGATTACTAGATTATTGATAGATGTTTGAACTGTTGATGTTTATTGTGATGGACACATTACATGCTGTTGATGTTTGGCTTTTGACTATATAGGGTCCATATTAATTTGGAAAACTTTCATAGCATTTCCTAATTGTCACTATTTTTCCTTTGTCATACAGTTTAAAAGTTTTTCATTATCAGACTCTTATAACTTTGCACTAATTATTATGAAATGTCAGTAGATTCATTACACACATGGGTGCTTACTCATCTTGAGTTGCTACTTCAGACTTTCCAGCTGAGTTTAGTGGGATTGCTACTAATCAGTTTAAAACTAAGAAGTTGTGGGAGATATGGACAGAACAAGCTATGGGAAGTAGTTTTAATTTTTCCACATTTTATTTTGTACTTTCTTATTTTCCTTGTTAGTTTCACTGAAAGAAATTAAAGAGCCTTTGATGCTATGCAAAGTTTTCCTTTTTCAGGTACTGTTCCAGTACCCACAGTCAACCAGTACTTGTACTTCTTGTTTGCCCCTACCCTCATCTATCGGGACAACTATCCCAGGTAATCACCTATACTATGGTGTAGAAATATGCTGGGTATCCAAAATGTGGCTTGAGTGAGGTGGGGGAAATGGGCAGCATGTCAGTAGAGACCTATTAAGAAGGTTGGGGGTCAATAGCATAATGGTTTTTCAGGGACTCCCATGCCTGAGTCTCTGAAGTCCCAGGTTCAATCCCCCCACCCCCACCATCATAAGACAGAGCTGAGCAGTGCTCTGATTAAAGAGAGAGAGAGAGAAGTATTAAGAATATAGAATGAGTTTTGGTTTTTAACTGGCATAGACTGGAAGCCTCAGATGGTGATTCTAGCTGATTCAATGACAGTAATTCTTAAATTTTAAAAAATCATGTTTTAAAACAAGAATGAAAAAGGGGGGGAACTAGAGTATCACTGGCACATCTGATGCCAGGGATCAGACTTGGAACCTCAGGCTTTTAATTCTAAAACCCTAGCTACTGCATTTCCAGGCTGCCCAGTGACTGACAATTCTTGTGTACAGAATTATATAAGCATTTCATATAGAAAAATTATGTTTGGTGTCATCTGGGAAGTGGTGCAGTGGATAAAGCATTGGGCTTTCAAGCATGAGTTTCGTCTTGAGTTCAATCCCTGGCAGCACATGTACCAGAGTGATGTCTGGTTCTTTCTCTCGCCTCCTATCTTTCTAATAAATAAAATCTTTTTAAAAAAAGAAAAATTGTGTTTGTGAGAAAGTATTGTGAGGATTTTATTAAGATGCAGGCATTCACTTTGTTTAGAAAACTTTTTTTCTTTAGTAATCTTAAAAAACATTAGTTTTAGTTATTCACTTACTGGATAGAAACTGAGAGAAACTGAGATGGAAGTGGGAGATCAAAAGGAGAAGAGAAAGACACCTGCAGCACTTAAAGACACCTGCTTAACCACTTGTGAAGCTTCCCCCCGTGGGTAGATACCAGGGGCTTGAACCCAGGTCCTTGAACCCGAATCCTTGCATTCAACCAAGTGTGCCACCACCTGGCCCCCAAAACTTATTTTCCTTTTTACTCTTTAGGACTCCCACTATAAGATGGAGTTATGTTGCTATGCAGTTTGCACAGGTAAATTTGTTTTTAACTGTCTTTTATATGAATGATAGGAGAGTTCTCATTCATAATTAATCTACTTACAGGGTTGATATATTCATATTTACTGGAAATTCTAGAACTCTCTGAAGTCCTTTAAACTATTTCTAGTATAATAAAATTCTTACTTAAGTAACTAAATTTATGAAGTAAGCTCTTTATAGGCTTCATATAACAGGGGAAATCTTTCTATAATGCCACTTGTTAAAGCACTGGGAAAAGGTATGCTAGCAAGGAGGATGAGTAGGATCTATGATGGATTATCCAAAGTTTGGCAATTTGCATACTAACATTAAATGGAATAGTTATTTAAGCATTAAGAGTGATGTACTTAAAAAAAATTACCCTCTTGCTTTCCTTATCAAGCGCTTATCATTATATTTTTGTTCTTTTTCAGGTTTTTGGTTGCTTTTTTTATATGTATTACATCTTTGAAAGACTCTGTGCCCCTCTGTTTCGAAATATCAAGCAGGAGCCCTTTAGCGCTCGTGTCCTGGTGCTATGCATATTCAATTCCATCTTGCCAGGTAATATGGGTACTGGTTTGTTTGGCCATTCATCAAGTTGCAAGGAAAACAGGAAATAATTGTGTTTGAGCACCTCTAATTTACCCGCTTTTCTCTTATTTATCCTTCTAGCATAGGGGTAGGGAACCTTTTTTCTACCAAGAGCCATTTGGATATTTATAACATCATTTGTGGGCCATACAAAATTATCAACTTAAAAATTAGCTCTTAAAGTTGCTATTAAAACAGCTTCTTGGCTTATTGAATTTTGAGACCTGCCTGTATGTAGTTGCCTTGGCATGGCCAGACCAAATGATATACAGTTCAAGGGTTGGACAGTACTCTATCCTTGCTCTAATAGGATATGTGTTACATAATATTCTTTCTTTACCAGCAAGCTGCAATTTTTTGGAATTGTTTCTTAGAGCCAACCAAAGTGCTAATGAGCTTTGTTTCATAAATGTCACTCTAATATGAAAGGTTTCTCCAGACAGTAGGATAGATACAAAGACATGGAATGTATTGGAATAACAACCTCATTTATGGAGGATGACTACTATGCTGGTAGTGGAGTGGGGACACAAACATAATAGACATGTGAGCTGGATATTTGTTTTGAGGGGATTATTATTATTAATATTTATTTATTTATTCCCTTTTGTTGCCCTTGTTTTCTTGTTGTGGTTTTTGATGTCTTCATTGTTGGATAGGACAGAAAGAAATGGAAAGAGGAGGGGAAGACAGAGAGGGGGAGAGAAAGATAGACACCTGCAGACCTGCTTCACCGCCTGTGAAGTGACTCCCCTGCAGGTGGGGAGCCGGGGCTTCAAACCTGGATCCTTAAACAGGTCCTTGTGCTTTGCGCCACATGCACTTAACCCGCTGCGCTACCGCCCGACTCCCTGAGGGGATTATTTTATGCTTTGTGGATATTTTCCCTCATCTTGGCCTCTAAAACTAGGTGCCAGTAACATATTCATACCCTATTAGCTGGAACAATGACAAATGTCTCAACTAAACCAGATTACCAGACGTTCCCAGGAAGTGGACAAGACTACCCCATTTTTAAATTCACTAGTTTAGAGAAATGCAGTGGGGTCAGATAGGCAAGACCTTGGAAGCTTAAAATGTCTAGACATTTCTTTTCTTTAAAAAAAAAAGTCTGAGCCATTTGTCACCTTTAAAAATCTGCTTGAAAAGTTTATTGTTTTAGAAAATTAACTTTCAGAAGAACGACCTAGACTAGGTAAACTACAATAGTGACTTTTATTTTGCACACTAATCCCTGATGAACAAATGGTGACATATAACTAAGCACTTGGTATTTAAACTACTAGGAAAAGCCCTTATTGTTAATCTTATTTTTAGGTGTATTCATCATGTTCCTCTCCTTTTTTGCCTTTTTGCACTGTTGGCTCAATGCCTTTGCTGAGATGTTGCGCTTTGGTGACAGAATGTTTTATAAGGTAAGGTATACTTATCTTTCTTTTCACACTTTGTGTCCTCATTGTTAAGTATTTTAGTGTTGCTGGCTACTATTATTTATTTATCTATTCCCTTTTGTTGCCCTTTCTTTTGCATTGTTGTTGTAGTTATTATTGCTGTTGTTATTGATGTTGTCGTTGTTGGATAGGACAGAGAGAAACGGAAAGAGGAGAGGAAGACAGAGAAGGGGGGAGAGAAAGATAGACACCTTCAGACTTGCTTCACTGGCTGTGAAGCGATTCCCCTGCAGGTGGGGAGCCGGGGGCTCGAACTGGGATCCTTACTCCCGTCCTTGTGCTTTGTGCCACTTGTGCTTAACCCCCTGTACTACCGCCCAACTCCCATTGGCTAATATTTTTTAATATACAAATAATTTTTATGTTACATAAATATTTTAACCAATAATAAGTCTGAAATTCTGATACATATTTAGTTAGCAAAAGCATTATATTTACTTCTAATACTTGCATTCTTATTATATAATATGTAGTTTCTTTTTTATTATTAATAGTGTATAATACATAGTTTCTACTGGATTTGTGAGGACACATTTGTAATTATAGTAGGAAAGCTTATGTCCAGAGACTTTGCTGACTTCATTCATTTGATATTGGTTGGTACTGTAGGGGTGACCTCAGAAAAGTATGCAATTTAAGATTATTGAAGAATTCATGAAGGAAGTCACTGTTCTGCCCTTTGTTTTTGAAAGATGTTAATACTACTTAAATAGTATTCTTACTCTTCCAAAGTTTGATTTAGGTTCTAGAGTAGGTCTAGAGTGGTACATAATCTTTTTTTTTTTTTCCTTTTTGTTGCCCTTTTTTTTTTAATGCTACTCCCCTCTCCCTCCCTGCCCCAGTTTGTTTATTTATTTACTGTTTATTCATGAGAGAAAAAGGGGAGGAGAGAGAACCAAAGCATCACTCTTGCAATTGTGATGCTAAACATGGTTTTTCCTTGTATTTTTTTTTTTATTGTTGTTGTTGATGTCATCGTTGTTAGATAGGACAGAGAGAAATGGAGAGAGGAGGGAGAGACAGAGGGGGAGAGAAATAGAGACACCTGCAGACCTGCTTCACTGCCTATGAAGCGACTCCCCTGCAGGTAGGGAGCCGGGCAGCTTGAAACAGGATCCTTCTGTTGGTCCTTGAGTGTGTGCTTAACCCGCTGTGCTACTGCCCAACTTCTTTCTAAAGCCCACTAGAGTTTACCACTCTAGAAGGAGAAAGTTGTTTACCACTCCATTCTCAAAAAGTAAATGTGGACTGCAAATTTTAGATGTCTGATTCTACTGGTCTGGTTGAATTAGTGGGGAGTGCGATATCAAGAAGCACCAGGATTTGGAGGTAGCCATCATCTCACTCCTTCTACAATCTCTGTATTGCTACATACCAACAAAGAGCTTTCTCATGCTGGTATTCTACTTAGTCTTTGTGACTATGGAATTCTCTCTTTGTGCTTTGGCAAGTTAAGAGGATTTACTGAATGTTATTTTGATGGATGAACACTAGATTCAATGATTCTGCATGTTACGTATCTTCATGATAATTTGATAAAGTGATTCTGGAAGTATAATCATAAATGGAATTCACATTGTTATATTGAACACTGGTATCTAAAATGCCTAAGACTTTTCTCATGTCAGTATGAATTAATTTATCATAGTGTAGTAGTATTATGCTATGTATTTTCTTCGGCAATATTATGTAGTTTTTGCTTTGAGTTTATAAGCGTGTGAATATGAATATATAGAGATATATAATTGTATACTTTTACTCCCTCCCCTAGGATTGGTGGAATTCTACATCATATTCTAACTATTATAGGACTTGGAATGTTGTGGTTCATGACTGGCTGTATTACTATGCTTATAAGGACTTTCTGTGGGTAAGCAGTAAGAATTAGCTAATGTTTAAGAAGTGGAGGTTGTTTTCTAGAAAGTATTAATATTTTGCAGCTTGAAGAAAGGAGTTGCAGTTTGATGAACCAGAGTGTTCATCAGGCATGGTACATGCTTTGCTTTGAGTGTTACCTAGACTTGAGCCTCAGTACCATAAAGGAATAGCATGGCACCAAAAGGAGCTCCAGTGGTGTGGTATCTCCTTTTCTGTTTCTTTATTTGAATGAAAAAAATATTGGCCCAGGAGACATGAACTCATACCCATATGAGGTCCTAGCTCTGCCAAAAAAATTTAAAAAGGAAGTTATACTTGTGGTTTTCAGTTCTATTGAAAATTCAATTATTCTTAATGTACTTTAAAAATAGTTATTTATTTGATACAAAGAGAAATTGAGAGAGAGGAGGAAGATAGGATGAGAGAAAGAGATGCCTGCAACACTATTTCACCATTTCCAAAGCTTTCCCCCTGCAAGTAGGGACCATAGGCTTGAATCTGGCTCCTTGAGCGTTGTAACGTGTGCTCAACCAGGTGCACCACCCCCCAGCCCCTCTAGTACACTTTCTTTTTTTCTTTCTTTCTTTTTTTTAAATTAATTTATTTATTCCCTTTTGTTGCCCTTGTTTTATTGTTGTAGTTATTATTGTTGTTGTCGTTGTTGGATAGGACAGAGAGAAATGGACAGAGGGGAGGGGAAGACAGAGAGGAGGAGAGAAAGATAGACACCTGCAGACCTGCTTCACCGCCTGTGAAGCGATCTAATACACTTTCTATCCCACTTAGGAGAGTACTGCTTAGAGACCAGTATGTAAGTTTTAAGTCTGATACCATGCTTTAATCTTATGGTGGCATTTGGAAGAGTTGAAATCTTCTTCTAGCGTTTGCCCTTCTTCCGTAGCCAGTCAACAGCGTCAGGTTGAGCCTGATGTAATCCACCAATAAGGGATCATTGCTAATGAATGTTAAAATAAATAATCTGCCTCTAGCTTTTCTCATTAGCTTTACGATGTTTATTTCTTTGTTAAAAGAGAAACACCTATGTGTGAAATTTTTTTCCAGTTATATATCTTTAACATAAAAAATTTTATTTATAAAAAGGAAACACTGATAAAACCATAGGATAAGATGGGTAAAACCATAGGATAAGAGGGGTACAACTGCACACAATTCCCACCACCAGAACTCCGTATCCCCACACATCCCCACCCGATAGCTTTCCTATTCTTAAACCCTCTGGGAGTATGGACCCAGAGTTATCTTTTATCTTTCCAATCAGTAGTATATCTTTGAAATATTCTTTAGAGCAGAAGTATGTAGTAATGCAATATAACTGAATTTCATGGTTGATTAAGAATTATCAATTGGGGGCTGGGGAGATAGCATAATGGTTCTGAAAAAGACTTTCATGCCTGAGACTCCAAGTTCCCAAGTTCAATCCCCAGTACCACTATAAGCCAGAGCTGAGCAGTCTCTAGTTCTCTCTTGCCCTCTATCTCTCCCTCTGATTGAAATAAAATAAATAAAATATTTTTTAAAAAAAGAATTTTCAGTTGGACCACAGATTTTGTTAAGCATTTGACTAAGTGACAGCATATTGTGGTGCAAATAACACATTATTTAATATTCTGTTACTTAGAAGTATAATTTCAAGGGGCCAGTCAGTGGTGCAGCGGGTTAAGTGCACAAGGACTAGCACAAGAATCCCAGTTTGAGACCCTGGCTCCCCACTCAGAAATGGTGAAGTAGGTCTGCACATGTCTATATTTCTCTCCTCTCTCTTCCCCTCCTCTCTCAATTTCTCTCTGTCCTATCCAACAACAGCAAGGGCAACAAAATGGGGGGAAAATGGCCTCCAGGAGCAGTGGGTTTGTAGTGCAAGCACTGAGACCCAGTGATAACCCTGGAGGCAAAAAAAAAAAAGTATAGTTTCAAAACTTTCATTTTTTTCCTCCTTGTTATCACTGGGACTTCACCATTCTGGTTCAGATTTTTCAAATAGACAGAGAATGGGATGGTGGGTGGTAGTACACCTGTAGACTGCATATGTTACCATGTATTCAAGCCCCTGGTCCCCACCTGCAGGGAGGAAGCTTCATGAGTGGTGAAGCAGTGCTGCAGGTGACTGTTCTCTCCCTCCTCTCTGTCTCCCCCCTTTCCTATTCCTCTGTCCTATTAAAAAAACAAAGGGGATCGGGTAGTAGTGCAGCAGGTTAGACGCATGTGGTGTGAAGCACAAGGACTGGCGCATAAGGATCCCAGTTTGAGCCTACGGCTCCCCATATGCAGGGGGCTCGCTTCACAGGTGGGAAGCAGGTCTACAGGTGTCTATCTTTCTCTCCCACTCTCTGTTTTCCCTTCTCTCTCCAGTTCTCTCTGTCCTATCCAATAACAATGACATCAATAACAACAATAGTAATCACAACAATAAAAAAATAAATAAATAAAGATAAAGAAGAGAGAAAGAGAACAACTATATGCCACCAAGCTAGAGAACCTGGAAGAAATGGACGATTTCCTAGATAACTATCAACTTCCAAAACTAAGTAAACAGGAAGTAGATAACATGAACAAGCCCATCACAGCTAATGAAATTGAAACAGTTATCAAAAATATTCCCAAAAATAAAAGCCCTGGACCAGATGGTTTTACAAATGAATTCTATAAAACCTTCAAAGAAGAACTAATACATCTACTTTTAAAAGTCTTCCAGAAGATTGAAGACACTCGAATACTCCATTCTAGCTTCTATGAAGTCAACACCACTCTGATACCAAAAGCAGACAGTCACACAACCAAAAATGAAAACTACAGACCAATATCTCTGATGAACATATATGCTAAAATATTGAACAAAATTCTAGCCAACTGGATACAGCAGTATATTAAAAAGATTGTTCAAAAAAAAAAGATTGTTCATCATGACCAAGTGGGGTTTATCCCAGGCATGCAAGGTTGGTTTAATATACGTGAATCAGTCAACGTGATCCACCACATCAACAAAAGCAAGACCAAAAGCCAAACGGTCATATCAGTAGATGCAGAGAAAGCCTTTGACAAAATACAACATTTCTTTATTATCAAAACACTACAAAAAATGGGAATAGACAGAAAATTCCTCAAGATAATGGAGTCTATATATAGCAGACCTACAGCCAACATCATACTCAACAGTGAAAAACTGGAAGCATTTCCCCTCAGATCAGGTACTAGACAGTGATGCCCACTATCACCATTACTATTCAACATAGTGTTGGAAGTTCTTGCCATAGCAATCAGGAGCAAGGAATTAAAGGGATACAGATTGGAAGAGAAGAAGTCAAACTCTCCCTATTTGCAGATGACATGATAGTATACATTGAAAAACTTAAGGAATCCAGCAAGAAGCTTTGGAAATCCATCAGGCAATACAGTAAGGTGTCAGGCTACAAAATTAACATTCAAAAGTCAGTGGCATTCCTCTATGCAAACACTAAGAAGAAGTTGAAATCCAGAAATCAATTCCTTCTACTATAACAACAAAAACAATAAAATACCTGGGAATAAACCTAACCAACGAAGTGAAATTATGAGTCATTACTCAAGGAAATTGAAAAAGATACAAAGAAGTGGAAAGATATCCCATGTTCATGGGTTGGAAGAATTAACATCATCAAAATGAATATACTACCCAGAGCCATCTACAAATTTAATGCTATCCCCATCAAGATCCCAACTACATTTTTTAGGAGAACAGAACAAATGCTACAAATGTTTATCTAGAACCAGAAAAGACCCAGAATTGCCAAAACAATCTTAAGAAAGAACAGAACCGGAGGCATCACACTCCCAGATTTCAAGTTGTATTATAGGGTCATTGTCATCAAAACTGCTTGGTACTGGAACATGAATAGACACACTGACCAGTAGAATAGACTTGAGAGCCCAGAAGTGAGCCCCTACACCTATGGACATCTAATCTTTGATAAAGGGGCCCAGACTATTAAGTGGGAAAAGCAGAGTCTCTTCAACAAATGGTGTTGGAAAAAATGGGTTGAAACATGCAGAAGAATGAAACTGCACCACTATATTTCACCAGATACAAAAGTAAATTCCAGGTGGATCAGGACTTGGATGTTAGACCAGAAACTAACAGATACTTAGAGGAAAATATTAGCAGAACTCTTTTCCACATAAATTTTAAAGACTTCTTCAATGAAAGAAAAAAGAGAGACACACAACAGCACTGAAATTTCCTTCAGTGTGTTGCAGGCCAAGCTCAAACCTAGGTTGTGCCCATGACAAAGCAAGCTTACTGTCTTACTGGCCTTGAGGCTAGCTTTTTTTGTTTTTTGAAAAAAAGTTTTTAAAATAATTATTTCTTTTTAAATAATTTAACTTTATTTAATTTGATAAGATAGAGAGGGGAAGGGGGATGGAAAGGAAAGAGACACCTGCAGCATTGCTTCAGCATTTGTGAAGCTTTCCCCCCTGTAGGTGGGGACTGGGTCCTTGTACATGGTAACACATACACTTAAGCAGGTGTACCACTACCTGGCCCCTAAAAGTTTTATTTTCATGAGAAAGAAGCCAGAACACTGCTTTGCTTTGGCATGTGTTGGTGCTAGGTATTAAACTTGGAGCTTCTGTGTCTACCTGCTATGTTATTTCCTCTGCCTTACAAGTTCCTCCCCCCCCCACCCCCCCATCCCCCCACCCCCCCGGTTATTGCCAGGGCTTGGTGCTGCACCATGAATCCACTGCTCCTGGAGGCCATTTTTTCCCTTTTTGTTACCTTGGTTGTTTTTCCCATTGTTGTGGTTATTATTGTCGTTGTTATTGATGTCATTGTTGTTGGATAGGACCGAGAGAAATGGAGAGAGGAGGGGAAGACAGAGAGGGGGAGAGAAAGACACACACCTGCAGACCTGCTTCACCGCCTGTGAAGCAACTCCCCTGCAGGTGGGGAGCCGGGGGTTTGAACCAGGATCCTTCCGCTGGTCCTTGTGCTTTGCGCCACGTGCGCTTAACCCACTGTGCTACTGCCTGACCCCCCTTTTTTAAAAAAAATGAATTAATGTTGGTGTTGTTACTATGGAAATGGAAATGATGCCTAGCCAATCTACTACAGCATTACTCCATAAGATTGAGATTTGATGTGTTTGGGAGCTGGGTGGTGGCGCACCCAGTTAAGTGCACATAGTACTACTAAACACTAGGACCCAGGTTTGAGTCCCCGTTCCTCACTTGCAAGGGAGGGGGCAGTGCTTCACAAGTGGAGAAGCAGGTCTGCAGGTGTTTGTCTTTCTCTCTCCCTCTCTCTCTTCCCTTTCCTCTCAATTTCTCTCTGTCCTGTCTAATAAAATGGAATGAAATGGCTGCCAGGAGCAGTGGATTTGTAGTGCTGTCATCGAGTGTCAGCGATAACCCTGGAGACAAAAAAAAAAAAGAAAGGAAAGTACTGGTAGGTATCTATTATATATTTATCAAAAAATAATTTGATGTTTCTATTTATTTTCAAAATACTAAGTCAAGCATAGTGTCTTAAGGTATATTATTTTTGCATATATGCCCAGATTTTTCAACATTTACTTTGAACATGTATCATTTTGATAAAATCAAAACTTATGAACTCATGCTTTTTAAACTTTCCTACATTTGAACTAATCCAAGTAAGTTTGGAAAATCAAGTATAATTAAATAGGTGCTTTTAGCATGTGATAATTATGTCTTATGTAATTTATTTTTAGGCACTTCTCTAAAACTGCATTTTATTATCTCCCTTTGATCCTAGTTTTTCACAAAAAGATTCAGATCAGCTGCCATGTTAGCTGTCTTTGCTGTGTCTGCTGTAGTGCATGAATATGCCCTGGCTGTGTGCTTGAACTTTTTCTATCCTGTGATGTTTGTCCTCTTCATGTTTTTTGGAAGTAAGTATCTTAGCCTGCTGTGAATAATAAAATATATAAAAGCAATGTAGAAAACTATGAAATAACACATGACTTTTCTGACAACCTGACAGTACTATTATCACTTCCCGCCTCCCCCCCATTCCTTCCTTCCATAGAGCACTGCTTAGCTGTGGTTTGTGGTGGTACCAGGGATTGAACCTGGGATTCCGAAGCCTTAGGCATGAGAGTCTGTTTGCATAACCATTATGATATTTACCCCCACCCAATATTCCCATTTCAGGGCTGCTGTGCAGATGTCCCCCAAGGCTCTGCCACTCTACACAGAGTTACGGTAGCCTTAAGTGCTCTCCCCAAGGCTCTGCCACTCTACACAAAGTTACGGTAGCCTTAAGTGCTCTCCCCAAGGCTCTGCCACTTCCCACAGAGATATATGGTACTCAGGTGCTTTCCCCAACCCATCCTGTCCCAACACGTCACTCCTGGGTGTTGACCTAAAAAAGCCCTCCTACTCTTGCCCCCCTCGCTCTCGCTCTCTTGCCCAGTGGTGCGGTAGCAGGGGACGGGGGATGGCCATTTTTTGGCTGGCTCCACGTGGCCTGAACCACCCTTCTGACACAACAATAAAGGATTTTGTTTCCTTTGTTTCATACCTCTCTGCTGTGTGCTGCTGCCGCCACCCAACTACACAGGACAGTGCTTATCAGATAAATAAGTACATTGATTTTCATTAACTAAACAAACTCCATTTGAAGATCCATTGAAACTCCATTTCAAGATGTTAACACTATGGAATAGGGAAATTTACTTTAAAAAATTTGGTATTGGGGTAGGTGGAGGCACACTGGGTAAAAAGTGCCTGTTACCATGTTAAAGAGCCTAAGCCCCACCTGTGGGAGAGAGCTTCTTGAGTAGTGAAGCACTGCTGCAGGTTTCTTTCCTACCCTGCCGCCCCCTCCCCAATTTCTCTCTATCCTGTCAAATGAAAAAAGAAATAAAATAGCTACTGAGAACTGTGTAGCCACTGCCTTTGTTTATTTATTGTTGTTATTTTCTAATAGAGGTAGAGAGAGAGAGAGTTAAAAGCACCAATCACAAGGCTTCCCCCGTAGGTGGGGGTCTGGGGACTTGAATTTAGGTACTGTCACTCCTCCCCCCACCTATTTACACTAGTTTGGCATGTCACAAAACAAAATTTCCCCATTCTTAAACTGTCAGTGTTCAGCCCCTGAAAATAAACTGCACCTTTTTTTGGAGGTGGGGTGGAGAGAAGTTAGAATATGAGTATGAGATATATTTTGACCTGCTGTTAATATTTTGATTTCCAGTTAATCATTGGTTAATTTCAACATTCAAAAAAAATTAACGAGAGACTCAGAGTTCACTCTGGCATATTCAGTGCTACTGGGAATCTAGGTCAAGACATGGATATACGCAAGTTTGATGTTCTACCTGTTATACTCATCTGCAGAGCCACTGAAGCTTCATTTTTATTTATAGGAACACTGCTAGAATAAAACATGTATATATGTAACTAAATGATTACAGCAGATATCTGAGGTTCCTCATCTCCTGGAACATTGTTTTGATAACTTCACATTTTTTATTTTCTAACTTTAGTGGCTTTCAACTTCATTGTCAATGATAGTCGGAAAAGGCCAATCTGGAATGTTTTGATGTGGACTTCCCTTTTCTCTGGCCATGGGGTTCTCCTATGCTTATATTCTCAAGAGTGGTATGCACGTCAGCACTGTCCTCTGAAAAATGTGAGTTACTTATCAGGCTGCAGTGGGGAAGAAAAAACCTGTGTGCCCGTTGTGAGGGTTAGTAGATCTTATTTAAAGGGAAGGAGAATAATGGAGATTATCAATTTATGTTAAAAGAGAGAAAAAAATTCACTTATCATCCGTTCAAACTTCACTGTCTTTAATATTTTTTTCACACCGAGTTGTGAGTTCTTGGGTATCATCTGCTTTCCCTCTTTTACTGCTAGTTACTTTCTTTTTCTTAATTCCTTCTGTTTTCCTTATCTTGAAAATGTAAGTGATCACCAGTGTTTTCCCAGTGATTTCATTACCT
Source organism: Erinaceus europaeus (assembly GCF_950295315.1). Classification (NCBI taxonomy): domain Eukaryota; kingdom Metazoa; phylum Chordata; class Mammalia; order Eulipotyphla; family Erinaceidae; genus Erinaceus; species Erinaceus europaeus. Next base: position 43,215,668 of record NC_080170.1, read on the forward strand.
CTAGAATTTGTATCTTTCATCAGTTCCTTCCCAAAGTAGTAGACTTTTTATGAAAATATATAGCTAACTCATATGTCTAGGATCCCATTCCCCTGGATTATTTTGTTGCTGTCTTTCCATAATTATGTAAAGTCTTCAACTTTCAGGAATTTAGATTTTAATTGCATATGGGTAAACACCCAATATTAGGTGGTTCCCTTTGGCTACAGCTGCCTGAGTATTTCTCATTGGCACCTATAACTAAAGATAACAATCACATCAGTCTCTTTCCCAAAGCTTTTCCTTTCTGTCCTCCCTATCTCATTGTGTTGATCTAATGCTCCTCCTGTTTATTTTTGTCTATTTCTTTAAGGATGATACAGGGCTTCTTAAATTGTTAGGTGAATAAGTGGTAATCTTGTGCCTGTGTATCAGCACACATCCTATGCAGTGGTCTCCTAAACCCTGGTCCTGGGTGTTCCCAGCCCATTCTACCAACTCACACCCTTAACTGATACTGACAGAAATAAACTGTGGGCTAGTCACTGGGTGACAGACCCTGCAATTATTACAGAGCAGATGTTAGCGGTTCTGATCTAAAAAATGTTTACCTATTTCCTTTGAATCCTCTTTGTTTTGAACTATCTGCCTAGGAAACTCTGTTCAGTACATTTCTTTTATACTCAGATTTTACCCCCTCAGTTTTTATTTTACTCAGATCCAGTTTAGTGTTTTTTATTTTAATTTTTTAATTTATTTATTTACTAGGTCACTGCTCAGCTCTGGATTATCTCTGGATGCAGGGGACTGAACCTGGGATTTTGGAATCTCAGGCATGAGAGTCTCTTTGCATAACCATTATGCTATCTACCCCCACTCAGATCCAATTTGGATACAAATTCTTCCATGTAGCTTTTTGAAATTCCTGCTCTAGTCTCCTTCCTAATTCTGAACTTTCATAGTTCATTTGTTTTTCGTTTAGATAATTTATTAATTTTAAACTTTCTCCCATAGTATATTTTATCATCTGTAATTAAGCACCATTTAGATATTATGCCACTAAAAGCAGACTTTGCTAAAATAAGATGTCAGACACCAGAAGAGGTTGCACCTGTTTGGAATTGTGTTAGACATTCATGCAACTGTACAACTTTTACTGCACTTTAAAAGCTTTATGTAAAGCTTCTAAAGTAATACATCTGCGTTGTAGATAAAACATACTAAACATCTTTTAAACTAGGGAACTGCTGAAAGGTTACCAAATTGTTGATAGGCATTTAGATATGTATAACATTAACATGATCAGTTTACCCTCTTAGCCACACACTCAGCCTACTCTTCCATTCTTTTTTCTCTTGAAGCCTACATTTCTAGATTACATCCAGCCACGTTCCTGGACTTGTCGGTATGTGTTTTAGAAGCCTATTTTCTTCCTTGACAATGAAGATTGGATATTCTCCCTGCTTTGGAGCCAGCACCTGTTTCCTGCTGTTTGTGAAGTTATCTGTGCTATTTGGATCACTTTGGGCTTTACAGATGGCTCATTCCATTCCTAGGTCTCTGGAAGATGAACTGTTGGAAGTTTACTAGGATCTTGTACATTTATGTAGTCTTTTCCCCCTGCCCCTTTATTGGAAGAAGAGAGATTTATAGCTGATATAATGATAGTTCTTTGCTGGGTCAGCAGCTACATCTTATGTCTTCATCTAATTGAAGACTGACCTATTTTCTTGGCTGCTAAATTAGGCAAAACACTTAAGAAGACATTTTATTATCTCTGGCTTGGAATTTTAAAGCATGTTGTATGACTATTTAACTACCATCTGGAAAAGAATAGAGCATTTTGCTATTTCTAGTAGAAAAAAAAACATTTTTCAAAGGTAATCTTGTTATATACTAATTTGTGCATTTTTTAAAAGTTCAAATCTATCCAGTTTTAGTTGTTTGCTATACAGTATAGGTTATGATTTCTTTGAAACAAAATATACTTTTCATCTTGAATATATATCTGTAATATATATTAGAAGGAAGACAGGGGAGAAAGTAGCACAGGACAAAGTAAATCATTTCCTTTTAAAACTTCCAGAGTTTTTAAGAAAGAAAAAAAGGTCTTGCATAATTAATTATATGCTTATTAACAGCAGCTGGGGAGATGACTTAACAGGTAGAATACAGGACTTGAATATGTGGGTCTTCAGGTTTGACCTCCCGCCCCAGCACTGCATATGTCAGAGCTGAATGATGCTCTGGCCTCTTTTATAAAATAATCATTTTATCTTGTAACTTAATGTGGAAGTAGCTTTTTTGTTGGTTTAAACTTGAAGGTATTAAAGACACTTTCAGAAGTATCCTGTGGTGCAGTTATTTTTTTGTCTAATAAATATCAATGAATTGTTTTGCTAACAATAATAAGTCTGTAACTTAAGTATTAATCACCTCCATTAGTGTTAAGATTAGTCAAGACCCAGAAGCTGGCTTCTGCACTTGCTCAGTTACTATACTTTTGTGGTGTGGTATACTCTAGATGAAACAAATTAATATCTGATAATTTTGAAGAAAATGTATTCTACTATGTAATGTTCCTATATTATATCACTGCTAATATAGTGTTGTAGTATGTAGGAATTACTTATCTGGGGCTCAGCTCTAACTGATGGTGGTTAGGGGGATTAAATCTGGGACTTCACAGCCGTAGGCATGAAAGTCTTTTTGCATGAGCACTATCCTTTCTCCCCCACCTGGCTTGACTACATATCAAGCCTTAGAAAAGGTATCAGAGACTATGTAGTTCAACATTCTGCCCTCCAAAAGTAAGGCTTCTGAATTACTCAGAAGATTATTTTATTTAGAATTGCCAACTTAAGAAACTTTCATACTGGTAGTATTGTAACAGCCCTACTGATATCTATGTTTTGGAGGCTAGGAGATAGCATAGTCTTGAGCTTTTATGCCTAAGACTTCAAATTCCAGGTACCGTCCCACTGCCATATACCAAAGCTGAGCAGTGCTCAAGAAAAAGTTTGAGGCAATCTTTGTTGGAACTCTCTTAAGTCAAATTTCAGCAGAATGAAGTGCCACTCCAAAGAGTTTATTCTCACAAAGGTTTTCTACATGTTCCAAGCAGTAATGGCCTTACAGTGATAATGCAATAGTCATGAAGTCAAAATCTCTAAACAAGATCAATTTAATATGGTTTGTAATTTCTGGCACCTTTATTAAAAACTAAAAGAATTCAATCCCCTGAAATACACACACACACACACACACACACACACACACACACACACACACACACTTTAATAAAGGATCTGAGAAAGATGAGTTTGCCTTTGACTTGGTTATGAATGGACCAATCTACTGGAAAAGAAATAGAAATTTTAGATGTTTGTCATTGATAGAACTTCACTGCTTTTTAAAAAATTTTTTATTTTATTTATTTCCCCTTTTGTTGCCCCTTTTTTTGATATTGTAGTTATTATTGTTGTCGTCATTGTTAAATAGGACAGAGAGAAATGGAGAGAGGAGGGGAAGACGGGGAGAGAAAGATAGACACCTACAGACCTGCTTCACCGCCTGTGAAGCGACTCCCCTGTAGGTGGGGAGCTGGCTCGAACTAGGATCCTTATGCCAGTCCCTGTGCTTCGCACCAGGTGCACTTAACCTGCTACGCTACCGCCCGACTCCCTGAACTTCACTGATTTTATGCTGATGTTGATTTGTTACTTGTTGGACTACTCAAGGCTATTTAAAAAAATGCCTTTGTGATTTTATTTTTTTGTTCAAGATTTTTTAAATGCTATATGTATAACTATAGACTCTTTAGAATGCTAGGACTAGCCTAAGAAAATTTATGAAACACTTACATAACCACTTTCTATGAAAGAATCTAATTACATACCCATGGCTTTATTGCTAGCTGCTTTTAGCAAGTCTTTTCTTTAAACCACTTCTTTCTTTAGACAAAGTTAAATGAAAAACTTTCACTAGCAAATGTATTTCAGAAATATTTTTTTCTCCATTGCTAATAGGTATGAAAGTTACATTCAGTTATAAATAGTACTTTTTACCATCTGAAAAATAAGTTTAGAGTTTCTTATATTGCATTACAGTAACTATTACCCAATAGAACAACTAAAATCTCTTAGAAATGTGTTAGATATTTTTATTCTCAATCCTGGTGAATTTTATCTACTATCCCCTAGGTAATGTTATTTACTTAGTTAGAAGTCAGCAACGTGGGAGTCGGGTGGTAGAGCAATGGGTTAAGCACACATGGTGCGTAGCGCAAGGATTGACGGTAGGATCCCAGTTCGAGCCCCCAGCTCCACACCTGCAGGAGAGTCGCTTTACAAGTGGTGAAGCAGGTCCGCAGGTGTCTTTCTCTCCCCCTCCTCTCTTCATTTCCCTCTGTCCTTTCTAACAACAATGACATCAAAAATAACTACAGCAATAAAACAAGGGCAATAAAAGGGAATAAATATTTTTTTAAAAAAGGAAGTGAGCAACCTTTCACCTGTTGCTAACTACATTTAAAAGTGGAAAAATATTTTCCCTTTTCAGTAACTGCAAAATTAAAAGAAGGCTAAGAAGGTATAATGTGTAAATATTCTATATTTACAAGCATGTAGAAGCAATCTATTTATTACTAAGCAGGTAATTTTCATCATAATTTAAGTTTTTATTTGCCTGAAAAAAATTAAATCCTAAAGACCTTACAGAAAGCTTAACAGAACATTGTTAATGGTTGGCCATGTGGCTACATAGCCTAAAAAGATGTAATCTATGAGTTATTGAAGTTTTTATGCAAACAAAAACCTTTGTTTTGTGTGGCCATGTGTAATTCTGAGTCATGTCTACTGCTTTGTGTGTGAGAGAATCATGAAAGTAAAGTAATGCAACTACAAACCAGGTGGCCTGATGTCATGAAGTAATGGAAATGTCTGTTTTAGTTATGAAACCTTAACAAAATACATTTAAGCCCAGCTTGCAAAATGGATAAACTATACTGCTGGTTGAGACAGGGGTGGTTCTCAGAGCCCTTTCTGTTTGGCATTGTCTCCTACCCCAAAATACCCAGTTTGAAAACCACTGGAGGGGGGAGAGCATAGACTTGTGATTAAAGTTAAGCTTACTTAATAGCAATTTGGCACAAAGTTGCTGAATTTATCAAAATCACAGTTTTTCTCTTCTGTAAAATAGAAGTAATAGCTACTGAATAAGATTGTTATAATGCAGTAAGCTCTGGCAGAAATAGGATTTTGTTTTCTACCTATCTTATCTACCCACGTACCACTCAGTTCTGACGCTACTGAACTTGGGACCTTTGGTGCCTCAGGCATGAAAATCTTTTTGCATAACCAGTATGCTGTCTCCCCAACTGGGAACTTGTTATTTTTCATTGGAATCCTTTAAAAATGTGAATGGTCATGGTCTGGGAGGTGGTGCAATGGATGGGGCACTGGACTCTCAAGCATGAGGTCCTGAGTTCAGTCCCTGGCAGTACATATACTGGAATGATGTCTGGTTCTCTCTCTCTCTCTCCCCCTCTCTCTTCTTCTATCCTTCCAACTGATAAATAAATAAAATCTTTTTTAAAATGTGAATGATGGGGAGTTGGGCGGTAGCACAGCGGGTTAAGCGCACGTGGCGCAAAGCGCAAGGACCAGCGTAAGGATCCGGGTTCGAGCCCCCGCCTCCCCACTTGTAGGGGAGTCACTTCACAGGCGGTGAAGCAGGTCTGCAGGTATCTGTCTTTCTATCCCCCTCTCTGTCTTCCCCTCCCCTCTACATATCTTTTTGTCCTATACAACAACGACAACATTAATAACAACAACAATAATAACTACAACAACAATGAAAAAGAACAAGGCCAAAAAAAGAAAAATAAATAAAATTTTTAAAAAGTGTGAATGATGGGGCCCAGGGGGAAGTGCAGCAGGTTAAGTACACATGGTGCGAAGCACAAGGACCGGCCTAAGGATCCCAGTTCAAGTCCCTGGCTCCACACATGCAGGGGCATCACTACACAAGTGGTGAAGCTATCTGCAGATGTCTATCTTTCTCTCCTCTCTGTTTTTCCCTCCTTTTCTCCTTTCTCAGTTTCTCTCTGTCTTATCCAACAACAACAATAATAACAAGGACAACAAAAATGGGAAAAATGGCCTCCAGGAATAGTGGATTCGTAGTGCAGGCACCAAGGCCCAGTGACAAACCTGGAGGCAAAAATAAATAAATAAATAAAAGGGAATAGTTTGGGTTCCCCAAGAATGTAAGCTTTTATTTCAAACAAACTCTAGGACAACATGACTTGGTAGTGCACAGCCTTTGTAGGCTGATACAGTAGACTCCCACAATAGAGTTGACAAGAATTAGCAAGAGGGTTGAGGAGACAGCAAAAGAGTTCATTTATGCTATCAAACAGTTAAGTCAAATATTTAATGTGTATTCTTAAAGTTTTGAATTTATGCAGAAGAAATAATTTTCTTAGTGGAAGATAGTTCACATTTTTGTTAATAAAGTTTAAGTGAGATTGCAAATTTTCATGTAATTTACATTATATAGTTTATACACATATACTTCCTATCTTGTACATTGTTTCATGTTCTCTAGGCTTCGTGGTCCTGAGTGTGAAGGAACTAAGATATGAATTTTTTTTTTATTTATTTTCCCTTTTGTTGCCCTTTTTTTTATTGTTGTTGTTGTAGTTACTATTCTTGTCATTGTTTAGATAGGACAGAGAAATGGAGAGAGGAGGGGAAGACAGAGGGGAAGAGAAAGATAGATACCTGCAGACTTGCTTCACCGCCTGTGAAGCAACTCCCCTGCAGGTGGGGAGCTGGGTTCACAGGCGGTGAAGCAACTCCTCTGCAGGTGCGGAGCTGGGGGCTTGAACCCGGATCCTTACTCTAGTCCTCACGCTTCACACCACATGCACTTAACCCACTGCGCTACCGCCCAACTCCCGACATGAATGTTTTGAAGATTAACATTAACTTTTGTAACTGGCTGATTCCTAATATCACAAGTGTTTTCACTGAGTAAAAGTATTAGAATACATTTTATAGATGAAATAAGACATGGCTGCTCTAGTGGAAACAGGGAGAACAGAACATTTTTTCTTGGTCCCACCCATATTCATCTAAAAATGTAATGCCTAGTTTCAAAAACCAATAATGACAAAAATCAGCAAGTTCTAGATTACCAGGAAAACGGCAATCTGTATAATTAGTAAATCCTTAATAATGTTTCTATGTATATTTACTTTTTAAAAAATACATTTATTTTAAAGAAAAGGGAAAACAGAAAGCAGAACTTGGACTGGATTTGGTATATTGCACCAAAGTACAGGACTTTGGTTTGTGGTGTGGTGTGTGTGTGTGTTGGGGGACATGATGGTAGAGGAGGACCGAGGTGAGGGGTTAGAGTGTTATGTGGAAAACTGAGAAGTGTTACGCGTGTACAAACTACTATATTTTACTGCCGACTGTAAATCATTAACTCCTCAGTAAAGGAAAAATTTTTTAAAGTAAGATTTTTAATTTAATGAGACACACACACCAGAGCACTGCTTAGCTCTGGCTTATGGTGGTGCTGGAGACTGAACCTGGGACCTCAAAGCCTCAGGCAGACAGGTCTTACATAACCATTGTGCTATCTTCCCCATCCCAGTGTGTCTACTTTCTAGTAGCTAGTTTCAATTTGATAAAGTGCTAATTTCAGAGCAATAAAAGTTTTTAAAAAGGGAAAAGTAATTGCCTCTGTACTCCTTTTTTCTAAATGTTTTCTTTTAAAAAAATTATTATCTTTATTTATTGGATGGATAGAGACAGCCAGAAATCGAGAGGGTAGGAGAGATAAAGAGACATACCTGCAGCACTGCTCCACCACTTGCAAAGCTTTCCCCCTGCAGGTGGGAACCAGGGGCTTAAACCCGGGTTTTTGAGCACTGTAACATGTGCACTCAACCAGGTGCGACACCACCCGGCCCCGCGTGTTTTCTTATTTCTATATTACCAGTCACGATTCTGCTGTCAGTATGCCCTCCCTCATGGAGTACCAACACTTATGAGTATACTGCCTGTGTAGTGGTCTTATGTCTTAATTTGAGGAATAACATTTACTAGTGAAGTTCATGTAACTTGGCTAGTTTTTAACATCACTAATATTTTTTATTAAATGTTGGTTGTTTTATTTACCTGTGCAGTTGGTACACTCAGTTGTTATAGAGATGCAGCTTGAATTATTATATGTTAATGTTGCAGTTCTTGGGTAAGAAGAGAGTTCAAGTCCATCGAGGCAGTTTCCATTGCTTATAGCTCTCAGATCGTGCATGAAATCATAGCATTCTGAGATCTGAAAAAGTGTCATAGAAATTTGAATTTGTTTTAAAATCTTTCCTATCGTCATAGATGTGTTTTGTTCATTGTTCTTTTCCTGAATTCCTCTATCCTTGTCTAATCACTGGCCCATCATTCTTAGTACAAACTTTATTAGATTTAAGATTTTTTTAAAACTTTAAATGTGTATATATATGGCAAAATACTGCATGTGAAGAATGTGGCAAATAAATATACTTGGGGGAAAAAACTTGTCTTTTTTTTAAAAAAAAGATAAATTCATTCACTTTATTAGTTCATGTTCATAAATGGTTTTATTTTTTCTTTGGTGGTGCTGGGGACGTGTAAATGCATTAATTTCACCACTCCCGGGCTATTATTCTCATTCTTTTCATTTTTGACATATATAGAAGGAGAAGGGGCCAGGTGGTGCATCTGGTAAAACAGATATGTTAGCATGCACAAGGACCTAGGGTCAAGCCTCCAGTCCCCACCTGCAGGGAGAAAACTTCATGAGTGATAAAGCAGTGCTGCCCATGTCTCTCTTCCTCTCCCAATTTCCCCATCCCTCTCAATTTCTCAAGACGAAAAAATATGGCTACCAAGAGCAGTGGATTCATCATGGGTCACCAAGTCCCAGTGATAGCCCTAGTGACAGTAAAGAAATAAGATGACATGGACTTTGATTTTTTTTTTTTTGCCTCCAGGGTTATTATTGCTGGGGTTCAATGCCTGCACTATGAATCCACTGCTCCTGGAGGCCACCTTTTTCCCATTTTGTTGCCCTTGTTGTTGTCGTTATTGGTATTGTTGCCATTGTTGTTGTTGGATAGGACAGAGAAATCGAGAGAAGAGGGGAAGACAGAGATGGGGAGAGAAAGACACCTGCAGACCTGCTTCACCACTTATGAAGCAACTCCCCTGCAGGTGGGGAGCCAGGGGCTCGAACCCAGATCCTTACGCCGTGCACTTTGTGCCACATGCACTTAACCCGCTGTGCTACCGGCTGACCCCTGGACTTTAATTTTTAATAAAATCTTTAAAAAATTCTGGAGGTTGGGGCCAGGTGATGGTGCACCTGGTAGAGCATACACATCACAGTGCACAAGGACCTGGGTTCGAGGCCCCTGTCCTCACCTGCAGGGAAGACAGCTTCATGAGTGGCAAAGCAGGGCTGCAGGTGTCTCTCTTGTCTCTCTCCCTCTCTATGCCCCTCTTCTTTCTCAATATCTGGCTATCTCTAGCCAGTAATAAAGATAATTAATTTTTTTTTAATTCTGGAGGTTGTTGGATAGTGGCATACCAGATAGAGCACAATCAGGGTTGAAGGCCCTGGGCCCCACCTGCTGGTGAGGAAACTTCGTAAGTGGTAGACTATTGCTGCGGGTGTCTCTCCACCCCTCAGAAAAGAAATGCTGCGGGGTGGTGGTGGTAGAGGGAGCTGGAGGGTTGGGCGGTGATGCACCAGGTTAAGTGCATAATACTAATAAGTGCAAGGATCCAGGTTCATGCAAGTGGTGAAGCATGTCTGCAGGTGTAAATTTTTCTCTCCCCATCCTCTCTCAATTTCTCTGTCCTAATAACAAAAGAAAGGTCTCCAGGAGTAGTGGATTCGTAGTGCAGATACCGAGCCCCAGCAATAACCTTGACAACAATAAATAAATCTGTTCATTAAACAGTGTACCTTTTCAGGAGCTGGAAAAAAAGTTTTGAAGCAAGACATTGCTTCCCTTATTACCTCCATACAATTTCATTTTAATAGGAATCTATTCAGTACAACTGACACCAGAGAATTCTCTCCATAGAAACATGTATCTTAATCAAGAAGTACCTCTATTACCCTTCACAATCTGCCTGACAACTGCCAGAGGGGGAGGCTAGGGAAGTCCCTTCAGAAGGCATACATGCTGTATTTTCTGATTCAAGTATTCATTTGTTGTCACCAGGGTCAAAGTTGGCAATGTGGCAATTTTATTTTCAAATTTACTGTGTGCTGCTCTTTTAGGCACTGTATTTGGGCCCCAACTAAATTCATAATTCTTTTTTTGGCCTCCAGGGTTATTGCTGGGGCTCAGTGCCTGTACCATGAATCCACTGCTCCTGGAGGCTATTTCCCCCCTTTTTGTTGCCCTTATTATTTTTTTTAACGTCTTATTGCCAAGTTTATTTCCTGCTACTTCAGGTCATTTTACTGTACCTTGAAAAGGAGCTCGTGTTTGTGTGTTTTAGCCTGGGAAACTTTTTTTCTTAGGATAGACAGAGGCAAGAGAAGAGTGAAAGAAACAACAGCACCTAAGCTTTCAATGCTGTGGAGACTGGACTTGAATCTGGGTTTTGCACATGGCAAAACAGTACACTATCCAACTAAGATATTTGTTCCTCGAAACATCTTTTTTATTATTTTTTATTTTTTTTGTTGCCATTGCTTTTTATTGTTGTAGTTATTGTTGTCGTTGTTGGATAGGACAGAGAGAAATGGAGAGAGGAAGGAAAGACAGAAAGGGGGAGAAAAGACACCTGCAGACCTGCTTCACCCCTTGTGAAGGGATGCCCTCTGCATGTGGGGGGCCGGGGCCTTGAACCGGGTTCCTTATGCAGGTCCTTGAGCTTTGCGCCACCTGCGCTTAACCCGCTGCGCTACCGCCCGACTCCCACTTTTTCTGTTTTTTAACCAGAGCACTATTCAGCTATGGCGTATGGTGGTGCAGAGGATAGAACCTGCAACTTTGGAGTCTCAGGAGTGACAGTCTCTTTGCATAATCATGGTGTTAGCCACCCCCACCCTCCTTCTCCCAGTACTGCTCAGCTCTGGTTTATGGTGGTGCACCCTTATTTTTTTTTTTATCGTTTTGGTTATGTTTATTATTGTTGTTATTGATGTCGTTGTTGGATAAGACAGAGAGAAATGGAGAGAGGGGAAGAGAGAGAGCGGGAGAGAAAGACAGACACCTGCAGACCTGCTTCACCGCCTGTGAAGCGACTCCCCTGCAGGTGGGGGGCCCGGGGCTTGAACCCGGAGCCTTGCGCTTAGCGCCACGTGCGCTTAACCTGCTGCGTTACCGCCTGCCCCCTAAATTCGTAATTCTTATAACACTGGGATATCAGTCTGTGAAATATAACATGAGGTGGCACATTCAGTTGGCAAGATCACTTTATTCCCTATATAGCCTCATACAATGAGAAAAGTGAACTTACTCTATTAGGTCTGTCAACACCATGTCCCAGGTACAGTGCTTTGCACTAAAGATACACTTGTGATCAAGACAAGAGCACACCAATGTAGAATTTGAAAGATTCAGCTTGGGGAATTCCCTTTAGAGTGTAAAACAACACCAGAAACTGTCCTATTGGGTAGTGCTTGGCTGAGCTGAGCCAACCACTCATTAGGAAATGAGTTATGGAAATGATTTTCGTGCCTGAGGCTCTGAAATCTTAGGTTCAGTTCCCTATACCACCTTAAATCAGAACTGAGCAGTGTTCTGAATTTAAAAAAAAAAAAAGTTAAGGATTTAATCATCAGCACGCCTACAGCTTGCTTCTCCCTGTGCCAGGTTTGCAAGCTGACTGGCTCTTCTGAGAGAACGTAGTGTGCACCTGAGAGCCTGGACCCTACAGCTGAACAAAGCGGCCCCAGCAATGGGAATGCTGTCACCGACAGACCCGGAACAGGCCCTTCCTTACCTGACAGGCACCCGCAGTTTTGACTACCCACTTTCCTCCCGAGTCCTGAAAGATACACAAAACCCCCAGCCCCCACAGAAGGATGGACCGATGGGAAAAGCAGTCCAGAGACGTTTGCTTAAACCCTGCAGCTCTTCAAGTTGCGTGAAGTATATATAAAAATATAAAATAAAAAGGCCCAGAGTCAGGACTCTCCAGGACTGGATAGCGCCTACACAATGCGCCTGCGCACAGACGCCAACCCGCAGGTCCACCTGGGCCCTACCGCGCACCTGACGTAACCCTCGCGTCACTTGGCCTCGCCTTGATGCCAACTCGCGGGCAGAAACCTCTAGGTCCAGACTCGATGAGACCGGCGGGTTAAAATTTGTATTTCTCTGTTGCTATTGAGTCTCTGCTGTGATTTTAAACTCATCGACACCTCCCCTTCCGCTGGCACCGCCGAAGACAACCCAAGATTGAACATCTCTAGGACGCGGGGTCCTGCGTTTCCATGACGACGCGCAGGCGTCCTGCGAGATGGCTTTAGTAAAAGGTGTCTGAAATGTAACTGACGGGTGTTAAGTTCAGGAGTCTGTTTCTTGTTGCTTGAGCTTCGGAAACACCTTGAACTTCGCCTGTGCGGTGGTAGGAGGAGGTGCTGCAGTAGATAAAGCTGCGGGGCCGGGAGCGGGGATGAGGGGATTGAAATTCACCCCACCTCCACGCCCCGGAGCAAGAGGCACCCCGCTGGCATCAGTGGATGCGACCCGCAGATTCCTTGAAGGGTCATCCCCCCCCCCCCCAACCGCGGCTCTCCGGGTCGTGTCGGGGATGCAGGAGTCCCTCTGTGCGTGAACAGCAAACTCTACACAGCACCACTTAACTGGTCTCCTTTGTTTTGCTTGCAGGATGAATGGGGTCGCCCTGCCAAATCCTAGCAGGTCGATGGTGAGATGCTAGGTTAACTTTTCAGAAGGAGTTTTCGAATTACGACAGTGTGTGATCTGGGGCATCGACGGTTATGTCTCTCCCGAAAAACTCTCTGAGCTCCATCTCAGTAGCCGAGGGCAAAAAACTGAAAGTCTCTGTAACCAAGGAAGAGACAGGTAGAATTCTTCCATCCATAAATAGTTATGACCATAGACATAAGGCATAATCCCTTCACTGTTTTCCCTTATTCAGAAATCTTGTGATACATTGTTTTAATTAATAAATTAATAATGGTTTGATTTAATAATGATTAATAATTTAACCTTATAAGATAGCATGGGTATAGTTTCACACCCCTCACACCACCAAAGTTCTGTGCTCCCAACTCTCAAAGATAAGCTCCCAAGTTTTCCCAAGGTCTTGGAGGCGGGTTACATATTTATTATTATTAATATTTTTACATTTTTTAAGTTGGGGCAGTCTTCTACTCCATTGTGTGTTTAGCCCAACCCGCATACCCCAAATGCTGATCAACGAGGTTTTTTTTTTTGCCTCGGCTGTCGCTGGAGCTCTATGCCTGCACTACGAATCCACTGCTCCTGGAGGCCATTTTTTCCATTTTGTTGCTCTTGTTATTGTTGCCACTAATGTTGTATAAGAGAGAGAAATCGAGAGAGGAGAGGAGATGGAGAGAAAGATAGACACCTGTAGACATGCTTCACCGCTTGTGAAGGGACCGCTCCTGCAGGTGGGAAGCTGGGGACTCGAACCGGGATCCTTGCCCCGGTCCTTGTGCTTCATGCTATGTGTGCTTAACCCGCTGCGTTACCGCCCAACCCCCAGAATGATGAGTTTTATACTGATTCATAGTCACACATTAAAGCATCAGTAGTTATGTGCAACCAGATCTCAAGTGCAAGACTATTACAGTAAGAATCAGATGCATCCATTATATTAAAGCTTCTTCCAGCTCACTTTCATCCTGTTTGGGGAGATAGTACTAAATTCTCACTGTGTCTGTGTTTGTCTCTTTCCTCTGATATTCTAACTCTGTGATAAACTTTCAAGAGAACGAAGAAGATTTGACAATGTGAATTTCAGAACTTTTGATGATTATACTTCCATAATGAAATTACATGAATTCCATGCAAGGGACACAGAGTAGTGAGAATGTCAGTCCACTTTACTTGGCAGTCACTATAGGAGATCATATGTTGGGAAAATATCATATCTTTATGATTTTATTCCCTTTCAAGATGAATAGAACACTTTGTACTGTTCTCATCCCATCAATTAGCTTAGATTACTTCACTCTGACAATCCTAATTGTACTTTTACACCCAAATCAGATTTTTTCACTATAAATTCTACAGTTCAATTATACTCACTTTTAAATTCCTATCCACTAGGCTACCAGGGAGTGCAATCACTATTTTATTTACTTGGAAAACTTAATAGTTTGACAGCTTTGAGAAGAGGAAATCTGTTATTTTACAGAGAGAAAATAAGTATTTCTATCATCTTAGTGCTATACTATTTAACTTGCAGTGAATTTTCAGCTTCAATTTGGAATAATGAAGATTCATCCTTATTTTAAAAGTATTTGTTTACTTATCATCAGATGTATATAAACAAAGCCCAAGCATCACTCTGGCATATCTGGTGCTAGAGATCTAATTCAGAAGTTAGCTTAGATTACTTCACTCTTTCTGATAATCCTAATTGTACTTTTACACCCAAATCAGATTTGGGTATCTGGCATTCTGTTCACTGTATCACTTCCATGGCCACTGAAAGCTTATATTTATACTGAATTTTTGAACATATATCTGATGTAAGTGTGAATAGAGCAGGCAATATGTTTATTTTTCTGACTAGATGACATTCAACTTTTTAAATGTTATATGTTACTATTACTGTCAGCCAGAAGGACATTTCTTTCTGTTAGAAACATATATGTAAAATTGATGGGAATCTTCAACTAAATGAATTAATTCTTAATTCCTTAGGTGATCTTTAATTTTATAAATGTTATGTGTTGGGGCCAGGCGGTGGTGTACCTTGTTAAGTGCACACATTTCAGTGTGCAGGGACCCACATTTAAGCTCCTGGTTCTCACCTGTAGGGGGAAAGTTTCATGAGTGGTAAAGCAGGGCTTCAGGTTTCTTTCTGTCTCTTTCCTGTCTATCTTCCCCTTCCCTCTCAATTTCTCTCTAACTCTATCTGATAATAAATAAATAGTAAAAAAAAAAATGTGTTGGAGAGGGGGAGATAGCATAATGGTTATGCAAGCAGGCTCTCATGCCTGAGGCTCTGAACAAAACAAACAAAGTAAATGTTATGTGTTACTGTTTTTCAGAAGGATCTTTCTCTGTTAGAAACATGTATAATTGATGAGAATTAAAACTAAATAAAAATTTAAAACTATAGCACTATTAAAACTAAATAAAAATTTAAAACTATAGTACTATTAACCACTATTTTCCTAGGACTTCCTGAACTAAAGGAGAAAAAATGTATGGTGGATTGGTCAAAACCCCTACCTACTTCCCTTCAAAATGAGTTTATCCCTGAGGAAGTCCTTCTTTCTTTGAACGCTGCAGCCAATGCTGGTCCTTGTCCTGAAAACTTACTGCCTCCTAAAAAAACAAAAACCCCAAAGGTATGTATGTACATATACTTTGGAACAGTTGTATTTGTAATATTAAGTTAATGGAATATTTACTGAGTATATGTTACATATTCTATAATGTTGTAAAATACATATTTTTAATATTTTTTTTTAGATTTTATTTATTTATGAGAAAGATAGGAGGAGAGAGAAAGAACTAGACATCACTCTGGCACATGTGCTGCCGCTGATGGAACTCGGGACCTCATGCTTGAGAGTCCAGAGCTTTACCATTGCGCTATCTCCCGGACCATGGCTCATTCATTCTCTTTTGTTGCCTTTGTTTTATTGTTGTAGTTATTATTGTTGTTGTTGTCGTCACTGTTGGATAGGATAGAGAGAAATCGAGAGAGGAGGGTAAGATAGAAGGGGGAGAGAAAGACCATCTGCAGACCTGCTTCACCGCCTGTGAAGCGACTCCCCTGCAGGTGGGGACCCGGGCTTGAACTGGCATCCTTACACCGGTCCTTGCTCTTTAACCTGCTGTGCTACCGCCCAACTCCAGTAAAATATTTTAAATTTAATTTTCTATTTTGGAAATTAAAATCATTTGCACAAATATTCCAGGGCATATGCTTGAGTATTTTCATTAATCTATTTTTATGTGATTTACCTAAAGATAATTATTACTTTTACTCATTTCTTATTCACTGTTGAGTTGTACTAGTCTTATTATTTCTCTATAATATTTGTTATAATTATTACTTTTACTCATTTCTTATTCACTGTTGAGTTGTACTAGTCTTATTATTTCTCTATAATATTTGTTATATTATATATAATATTTATCTATAATGTACTAGTCTTATTATTTCTCTACAATATTTCTGCAAAAATTCTGATTTTTTCTTCTAGCTATGCAAATGCCCTGCATGTAGGTTCCCTAAAGAATTTGTAGATTTTTATTTGAGAAGAGCACCCTCTGCTGGATATTCATGTTTTTGCTTTTTCTCAGGGCACTCTACCTCGCACTGTTGACAATGTCTGGCATCACCCTACTCGAAGGAATAAGTTCAGATACCTGATTGACCATCCTGTTTCCCTGGAAAAGGCTGGGAGGTAAGAAAGGATGCTAGTGGACATGATGTGCAGGAACAGAGACATTTTCTCCTTTCATATTATTTCCTTGTCAGGGGTAGGAGAGGGAAAAATCTTAGAATTATAGTTGGCATGTATTTAATTTTTTGGCAGAGCTGGGACCTTATACATGTGCAGTTTCATTGCACCCAGGACAGCACAGCACCTATGTGTCTGAGTTACATGCATGGCAAGGCACACACCCTCCCTAGTGAACTATCTATCTCTCCAGTCCCAAGAATCATAGATTTTAAAGCTCATTGTTTTCTAGATGACTCAGAATAATATCTGAAGAGTTTTCAGGACCTTGTGTATGACTTTCATCAGTAAAATGTTCTATAATTGCTTTTGGTTTGTTTAAATTCACCCCATGATGCCTTTATGCTCTTATCCCTTTCATTCCACATTTCTTGTTGTACACAAGTGGAACAGACAAGATCAGACAGACCAAATGCCTTTGGTGGCTCTTTTACTTGTTCTACAAAAGAGCAGGAAGCTAGAGCTTCATAATATAGAAAACCTTGAAAAACAAGTGCTTCATGCCTGTTTCTCCTCAAAGGAACCTGAGTCTGTATACTATCAAATATATATATCAAATCAGCAGATACTTTTTGTTGTTGTTGTTTAATATTTGATTTACTTATTTATTTATATATAAACAGAAATTAAGAGAGAAGGTAGAGAGAGAGAGAGGGACACAGAGACACAGACCCACAGACCTGCAGCACTATTTCACTGCTTGTGAAGCTTCCTCTCTGCACGTGGGGAATAGGGGCTTGAATCAGGATCCTTGCACACTATACTATACTAAGTGTACTACTCAGCTAAGTGTGCCATTGCCTGACCCAACTATGATGTTTTTTAGATCTTTCTTTCTTTCTTCATTTCTTTCCTTCTTTCTTTCTTTTTTAATTTAAGAAAGGAGACATTAACAAAACCATAGAATAAGAGGGGTACAATTCCGCACAATTCCCATAACCCGATCTCCATTTTTTAAATCTTTATTTACTGGATAGAAATAGCCAGAAATCAAGAGGGAAGGGGGATGATAGAGGGACAGAGAGACATGCAGCACTGCTTCACCACTTGCAAAGCTTCCCCCCTACAGGTGGGGACTGGGGGCTCGAACCCAGGTCCTTGCGTGTTGTAATACATGCGCTCAACCAGGTGCGCCACCACCCAGCCCCCCAACTATGCTTTTTTAAGATCATTCTTATTTTTTTTTAAAAAGATGTTATTTTATTTATTACATATAAAACAGAAGACAGAGGGAGAAAGAGAGAGAGAGAGAGAGTTAGATAAGAGCACCACTTAGGTACATATAATATCAGGGATTGGACAGGGGAACCACAAGTCTTGGCATACTATCAGTTGAGCCATTTCCCCAGCTGCCCTGTAAATATTCTAAATGTCAGCATTTCCCCTGTGAAGACTGTAAGATCATGACCTTCTTATTGTGTACATATAGTCCACTTGTTAGTTGCCTCCCTGCATGCCCCTTAGTGAAATAAACATGTGAAGGAAATGTTTACATTTACCTGGCATGGACAGGGTATTTAGTCTTTCTAGGTTCCATTTTCTCATTTGTAAAAAGAGAATAATAGACTTGTTCCATTTTATTTGCCTTCCAGGGATACTACAAAGTGCCAATGAGATAATGAATGCAAAAGCACTTATAAAACTATCTAGTGCTATTTAAATGCAAGATGCTATTACTCAGCTATAGAAGTGGAACTATTATGAGCTATGGAACTCTTCTTTAAAGTCCATAGAAAGTGGCAGAAATGCGGTCTGTTGATGTGTGTGTGTCCGTCCAGGGACTTTAGAGTCATAAAGCATCTGTGTATTATTTTATGCTTTCACATCATGGTTACAATTACTAGTATTAAGAATTAATGGCTATGATATGTTTGAAGTACTTTAAATAATAATTAACTATGCATCCATGTATCTAGAACTCATTTTGCCTCACTGAAAATATACCTTTTGACCAATATTTCCTTATTTCCCCTTCCAACATCACTCCCTTACCTCATATATGTGAGGTTATGTGGTATTTGTCTTACATCATCTGACTTATTTTACTCAGCATAACATTCTCCAGGTTCACACATGTTATCATAAATGGCAGGATTTCTTTTTTAAAGCTGTATATCATGTGGTGTGTGTGTGTGTGTGTGTGTTTGTGACTGACTCTCTCTCTCTCCAGTAATTTGTTGTTGGATACATAGTTGTCAGCACTAGAAAATATTCAAGGGAAATTGTGGAAGATGAGAACTGATAGTTTAGGAAGATAGCTCACTCAGCAGACCACAGGCTTCATATGTGAGAGCCTCAGGAGTACTATGCTAATGGAGAGCTTCATAGGCAGTGGAGCAATGCTATGGTGTATCTTCTCCCTCTTCTTTCTCTCCTTTTCCCCTCTTCATTTCTCACCCTCTATCTGTAAGAAAGAAGAGAGGGTGATATATGCAGGCTTTATTATTGCTGAAATGAGATCCTTGATGATGTGAGCAAAATGATACCAAGACCTAAATGAAGGAAATAACCCTGGGGAAGAGAATATATATGAGATTGAAGTAAGGGAAGGTATTTGATGTGAATGAAGAATTTAAAATGAATAAAAGGATGGAGGTGGAGGAGAGCAAAGGAGAGTAGTTATGTGGCTCTGTTTACCTTCTACCAGGGTAATGTGTCTGTGAACCTCACCCACTCTTATTTCATGCCCAGACAGAGCATTTATTTTGTAAACATTTTTCTCATTTTTAGGGATATTTCTTTCCTATATGATATTAAATATGTTAAAGGAGAGACAAGAGAGAATGCAGTTTGTCCCCCACGTCCAGATCATCCATCACAATCACACAATGGCGTTATTGTGCCCCACAAAGTAAGTAAAACAGTTGACAATTTCTTCTTTCTTTTCTACTTTAAGAAAGATTATTCCCCCAAAACAAAGCAATTGTCATACTGTAGGTTTCATGGAAAAACAGGAAAATATGTCATGACTTTTCTGACAACCTAATGACAACCTGCTTTGCTTATCAGTTTCCATGTAGCTTCTTTATTATTTTAGAGAAGGCATGCGTTTAGTAGGAAAAGATTAAATAAAGCGAATTTTAAGCCATTTTCAAAATCACACTATCTACTTTAATCTAGAAAAAAACCTATAGGAGATATATATCTATCTATCTATCTTAGAGTGTCAGGAGACAACTCACTTGGTTGAGTACATAATACTCTGTGAAAAGACATAGATTCAAGCCCCAAATCATCACATGGGAGCATTGTGCAAAGGGCAAGCTTTGCAAACAGTGAAGCAGTGTTGTGATGTCTCTTCTCACTCTGTCTCTCTCCCTCTCTGCTTCTTTCTTTTCTTTCTTCTCTTCCCTTACCTCCCTCCCCTTCCTCTTTTCTCTCTTTCTTTCTATCCCAGAGCACTGTTCAACTGTGGCTAATGGTGGTATGGGAGACTGAACCTGGGACTTTGGAACTTCAGACATGAGTGTTTGTTTGCATAGCCATTATGCTCATTTCTTAACCTCTGTGTAAAAAAAAAAAAAAGTCTGCTAGAGTGGTGGAATTGTGGAGGCATGATAATCTAGTAAAAAAAAATCTGATGTGAGAGATTTTAAAAAGAAGAAAAAAATGGCTTAAGCCTGTAGAATTCTGATTTTTAAAATGTTGCTAAAGTGAATTCTAATTTTTTAAAACTTATTTATTTATGAGAGAGAACCAGAACATTAGTCTGACCTATGTGGCTGGGTATCAAAGTTGGGACCTTATGCATGCAAGTCCAGCACTCTGACTCTGCACAATGTCCCTGGCCACTAAGGTGAATTTTAAATTCCTATAAAATTTGAAAGAGTCACTCAATTTCTGAATATATGGGACATATATAATACTAAGGTTGTTGGGTTTTTTTTTTTTAATACATGTTCAGCTAAAGGTTTCTTTTTTTTTTAATCTATATTTTTTCATTCTTATCACTTTTCCTTTCTTCTTAAGCCAAAGAGACTAGGAGATACTTTGATTCCTGAAGAGTTTCATATTGTGTCCAATACAGGAGTTACAGGTTTGGAGTGTTACGATGAGTAAGTATGCTCTGTACTGAATATCTGATAAACTGAACTGTTTCCTCTTTGACAGAGATAAAGAAGCTGAGAACAGATCACTTGTGTCTTTAGGCTATATCTGCACCAAAATGAGGGAACATTTGATTTGTAATCCTAATATAACTTAAGACATTGGAAAGATCTTACTTTATAAAGCTTTGGCGGGGGAGGGGGACAAGCAGATGGTGGCGCACCTAGTTGAGTGCTCATGTTATAAAGTGCAGGGACCCAGGTTTGAGCTCCCAGCCTCCATTTGCAAGGGGAAAGCTTCATGAGTGGTGAAGTAAATTGGAAGTGTCTCTCTCCCTCTCTATCACCCCCTTTCTTCTCGGTTTCTGGCTGTCTCTGTCCAGTAAATAAAGCTTAAAAACGGGAGTCGGGCGGTAGCACAGTGGATTAAGCGCAAGGACCCCATCCCGGTTCCAGCCCTAGGCTCCCCACTTGCAGGGGAGTTGCTTCACAGGTCGTGAAGCAGGTCTGCAGGGTCTATCTGTCTCTCCCCCTCTCTGTCTTCCCCTCCTCTCTCCATTTCTCTCTGTCCTATCCAACAACGACATCAGTAACAACAATAATAACTACAACAATAAAACAAGGGCAACAAAAGGGATAATAAATAAATAAATATTTTTTAAAAGATTAAAAAGAAAAACTTGGAACTTTAGTGGTGAAATTATTATCTGTATTTTCCTGACATTTAACTTTGAGGAATATTTTTGGCACCAGCTTTTTAAAAAAATAATATACACTCTCTTATTTCAAGACTTCAATACACTGTGATTCTGAAGTTTTATAACCTCTTCAGAAAAATTTTAAAACGTTCATTACTTTTATTTTAGTCACAGATAAAGAGGGAGATAGGCCAGAGCACTGCTTAGTTCTGACTTAAGGTGGTGCTGGAGGTTGAACGTGGGACCTCGTTGCGTCATTCACCTAACTGTTGATGTAACTGGTCTTAGAACATCCTTCTACCTACCTACCTACTTTCCTTCCTTCCTTCCTTCCTTCCTTCCTTTCGTTCCTTCCTTCCTTCTCTCTTACTGTCTCTCCCTCTTTCTTTTCTAGAGAAAATAAAGAATATTTTCTACATATTTAGAAATGTAATTTAAATTTCTTTGCTAAAATGTTTTAAATGGTTAATATCATTACATCTGTGGCAAACGCTAGAAGAAGATTACATCTGTGTTTATAGATGTCTGAGGCCTGTTAGGTTTCATTTTGCATGCAAAATCATAGACATTTTGATTACTGCCAAAATTTTCAATTTCATAGTTCTGAGATCCTATTGTAATAAATGAGAATGGACCAGATGGTTTTCGTACAGTAACATTCACCTGTTTATTTTATTGCAGCAAATATACTACTCTCCTCACAGATAGTGAAAACAGGTTATTGCTCTTCCCATCCATGTAAGTACCATTTGTTTTTTAAATGTTTCTCAGAAAAAATAACTATATACAATATAGATCTATTTCATTTTTACCTTATTACACAAGAGATACTGAAGTTACACCAGATACCCATAGCAACAGTT
This sequence comes from Erinaceus europaeus, assembly GCF_950295315.1. Classification (NCBI taxonomy): domain Eukaryota; kingdom Metazoa; phylum Chordata; class Mammalia; order Eulipotyphla; family Erinaceidae; genus Erinaceus; species Erinaceus europaeus. Next base: position 43,237,970 of record NC_080170.1, read on the forward strand.
GCCCACAATTCTGTTTTCTAATCATTGTCTTCATTTATTTAATTACATGTTCAATTTCTATACATAACAATATTTAAATACTAAAATATTTTAAATATTTAAAATTTTTAATTGATGTTGTTGTAGTAAATAAAACAACATTTAACATGAAATCTACCCTCTTAAATAGAAATGTATACATATATATTTGTCTTCAGGGCTTCATGTATGTATGATTTCACTGCTCTAGACTACTTTTTCAGAGAGAGAGAGAGAGAAATAGGCAGACACTACAGCACCAAAGCTTCCACTGGGCCAATAATAGTCCTGTGTGGTGTTTCCCAGGGATCAAACCTGAATTGTGTGCATGGCGAGGTAGGCACACTATCAGGTAAGCTAGTCAGAATTTCAAATATGCAGGACAGACTGCTAACTAAAAGCACGATGTGTTGTATGGCAGATATATATATCATTCACCTTGAGCACTTGAAGCTATATGCCCATTGATGATCACTTGCCATTTCCCCCCATTTTATAAGAGACTATTTTTAATACCTCACATAAATGGCATATGCAGTATCTGTCTTTCTGTGTCTGACTTATTTCATTTAGTTTAATGTTCTCCAAGTTCGTCCATGTTATTATGTAGTACAGAATTTCTTTTTTCACCTTTTTGTGGATCAGAGGCTTCCTACATGCACTATTCCACTAGTCCTGGGCTGACTTTTTCATTCAGATAGAGACAGAGAGAAGGAAAGAGACCCCAGTACCAGAACTCCCCATGGTACCATGGCACCTCCCATGTGGAACTGAGATTTGAACTGGGGCCACACATAAGCAAGATACTTGCTCTACCTTGTGAGCTATTCTAGCCCAAATTTACTTCTTTTAAAGAGTGAATTATATTTTTATGCATATGCCACATTTTCCTTATCTGGTTTTGCATGTTTGTGATTCCACATCTTGGCTATTGTGCATAATGCTATGCTGAATATGGGAAAACTGATATATCTTAAAAAAAAAAAAAAACAGTACTGCTCAGCTCTGGCTTATGTTGGTGTAAGTGACTGAACCTGGGACTTTAGAGCCTCAGGCATGAGAGTCTCTTTGCATAACCATTATACTGTCTACCCCCCCCCCAAAACTGATAAATCTTTGAGACTTTGACTTCACTTCCGACAAATGCTCTGAAGTAGGATTGCTCTATCATATATGAACTATTTTTATATTTTGTGGCTGAGGAGATAACTCAGCTGATAAAGCACAGAATGGCTATTTTAATAAATAATAATAAATAAATTTAAATAATAAATAAATTTTTTTTTAGTAAATCATATAGGTCTGCCACCTTAATCTTTTAGGAAACCTAATAAGAGAGTGGAAGTGGTCCAGCTGAATGATGTGATGGATACAATGCTAGAGAGGGCTGGTGTAGAGATTCAGGAGTATGCAGGACCAACCAAGGTAATTGTAAAGACCACTCTAACCTATTGGTTAAGAGAGTTCACTCTGATAATAACATATCTAGATTAGAATCCTGACCCTACCAGTTATTAGCTGATGACCTTGCATATGTTGTTTGATATATTTGTGCCTCAATTTCCTCATCTATAAATTAGAGATAATAGTATCTACCTCTTAGGTTTGTTACAGAATTAAATGATATAACAAATGTAAAAGGTTTGGAACAGTGTTTGGCATGTGCTATATGTTGGGTAATTGTTAATATAGTATCTCTACTTCTCCTTTCTTCTTTATTTTTTTTTTTTCTTTTTTACCCATAGCACTATTCAGCAGTGTTTATGGTGTTATGGGACTGATGGGACCTCTCAGCCTCATACATAAAAGTCTGTTGCATAATTATTGTATTGTCTTCCCACCCAGAACTACAGTACTATTTTTATGTTTATTTATTTTATTTTAATAAAATTTATAATTTTTATTTATTATTTATATTTATTATTTAGGGGGTGATAGTGAGGGAAAGAGATAGAAAGACACCTGAAGCTCTGCTTCACCACTCGCAAAGCTTTCCCCCGGCAGGTGAGGACCAGGGGCTCAAACCTGGGTACTTGGGCATTGTAAGATGTGCACTCAACCAGGTGTGCTACCATCTGGCCCCTGTAAAATGTTCTTTAGTGTTGTTTTGTCTGACATTAACTCATGATGAGATTCAGATTTTGTTTGGCAGATAAATTATAGAAGGGATGTTATGACCTTACTACATCTTATGAATGATATAGGATTAGATGTGGATGTAAGATAATATACTATTTTGTATATATATGAAAATATGATAACTTTTCAAATAGGTTTACTGACAAGACTGTAAATTTTGGTTATCTTCTTCCAGATTCACAAATTACTATATTTATTGAAGAAAGAACAGAACATTTACAATACAGTATTTCATGAACTTATTCGACAAGTCAGTGTGGACTGTGCAGATAGAGGAGAACTATTGTCCAAAATCAGGTTAGAGCTATTCTCTGACACAATAAGGTATTTCTGGAATATTTACTGGAGTGCTACTGGAGTATTTGGGTTTCCTTCTGAATTTTATATTAGAATTATGTGTATATCTGCTTTTGAGACTGTCACAAAAGTACACTTAATGTATTCCGTTAACAGCAAAGAACCTATGTACATTCCTATCATACTTTCTATAGTAAAAAAATATATTACAACAGTTAAGAACTTCCTCAAGATTTCTGTTTACATGCTTGGCTCCATGTTATTTTATGATTGGGAATAAAGTGGTATGTGAAATAGTGGAAGAAGTATATATAGCTCTGGGGCCAGGTGGTGGTGTACCTGGTTAAGTGATCACCTTAGAGTATACAAGGACCCAAGTTCAAGCCCCTGTTCCCCACTTGTAAAGGAAAGCTTCACAAGTGGTTAAGCAGGAAAAAGAAATAAAGAAGTATATAGCTCCTGGAGACATACCAATCTGTCTTTTAAAATTATTAGTGATTAATAGTAGGTTACAAGATTGTTAAGATTATAGTGTATATAGTTCCATACCACACCCACCACCAAAGTTCTGTGTCTCCATTCTCCCCTCTCCCAAAGATAACCACTAGTTTTCACAAGTCTTAATAATTTGCTTGCTTCCTTTTTTTTTTTTTCCAAGTTCATGTGTATCAGATCTCTAGATTCTACATATGAGTGAAGCCATTTGGTAGTTATCTTTTATCTCTTATTTCACTAAGCATAATCACCTCCAGTTTCATCCATTTTGTCCCAGAGAACACAATATCAAATTTTTTGTTTGTAGAGTAGTAGTCCATGGAATATATATCCCATAACTTCTTTAGCCAGTTATCTGTTGAAGGGCATTTAGGTTGCTTCCACCCTTTAGATATTGTGAATAATGCAGTTATGAACAAAGGGATGCATATGTCCTTCAAATCAATGTTTGAGTATCCTTTGGATAAATGCCTACTACTGGCAATGTGCTCTGCTGCATAATTCCAAAAATGGTGCCAGTTGTTACTAAGTATGGCTTCTTAAGTCCTGAGAATCTCTCCTTTACCCCTTTTTCCATCCATTAACCAAACATGTCTGCATTCACCTGTGGCTTAGTTTTTGAAGCTTAGAGTTTCTGAAGAAATCCCAGTTGTAGTTTGTTGAGTTTTCAGGTGGTTTTCATTGTTTTATGTTGTTTATCAGGAGAGCAATGTGAGGCAGCTATTACTCCATGACCACACCTGTAGAAGTCTCCCAATCTATTTTTAGATCATCATCATCTAGGTGTATGACCTTGGTAAAAAAAAAAAAAATCTGAACCTTTTCTTTTTTCTTTTTGTCTGTAAATGAAGGTAATAGTTAGTGGGAATTTTTTCATTTGCTTTTTCATCACCTAATGATATTTATTTAGAATCTACTATATGTCTGTTCATTAGTTCTTTCCTTAACATTACTTCTCATCTCACATATTTTTGCTTCCTTTCTTTGTTCATCTGCATGATGTTTTGTTTTCCCTCTTTCTTATGCAGACAGCGGTATGTACAAATGCTTGATCAAATTGTACGACAGATGATTGATTTCTACAAAGACTTGGTAACTCAACGAGTGATGGATCAGCGTATCTTAGAAGAATTGTATAATTTCAAAAATGTCATCGAGGAGTTGACTAGGTAAAAATCTGTGATTACTTTTTATTCCTGGATTCCCACCCTCCAATCTTCATCACTGCAGGCTGACCTCTTCAGATAGAGATATCATCAGAAGGGGGCCAGGCAGTGGCACACCTGGTTAAGCGCACACTTATGGTGCACAAGGACCCAGGTTCAAGCACCTGGTCCCCACCTACAGGGGGAAAGCTTTGCAATTGATGAAGCAGAGCTGTAGGTGTCTCTCTGTATCTTTCCATCTTTATCTTCCTCTCCCCTCTCAATTTCTCTGTTTCTGTCCAATAATAAATAAAAATAAATAAAAAGAGATGTCATCAGAGGGAGAGAGGAAAAAATACCAAAATACTGAAGCTTCCTCTGCTGCAATGGAGATTGGACTCAAACCTGGGTCATAATCATGGAAAAGCAGGTATCTTTGAGGTTGGGTGATGGTATACCTGGTTGAGCACAAGTGTGCTTAAGGACCCAGGTTCAAGCCTCCATACCCCACCTACATGGGGGAAGCTTCACAAGTGGTGACACAGTGCTACAGGTGTCTCTCTTTATCTCTTACTAGCTGCCCTTTTCTCTTGATTTCTGTCTGATGCTTTTAAAAAAATTTTATTTATTTATTTATTTATTTATTCCCTTCTGTTGCCCTTGTTTTATTATTGTAGTTATTTTTGTTGTAGTTATTGATATTATCATTGTTGGATAGGACAGAGAGAAATGGAGAGAGGAGGGGACGATAGAGAGGGGGAGAGAAAGATAGACACCTGCAGACCTGCTTCACCGCCTGTGAAGCGACTCCCCTGCAGGTGGAGAGCCGGGATTCCAACCGGGATCCTTATGCCGGTCCTTGTGCTTTGCGCCACCTGCGCTTAACCCGCTGCACTACCACCTGACTCCCTCTCTTTTTATACAAAATAAATTTTATATAAAAAAGGAAAATAATGGGAGTCAGGCGGTAGCGCAGCGGGTTAAGTGCAAGAATAAAAGTGGCAGTTCAGAGGGTGGAAAAGAGCAACTTCAAGACCTTGCTGTCAGCATTTTCCTTCACTTCCCCCATGTCTGCATTCTGCCTTTCCTAGCCAGCTTGATTACATTGCAAAAACCTAGTGAGATTCTATCCAGATGTACACTGGGTTTCTTGATTTGGATTAACAGGCAGAAAAACTAGGAAGAGGGGAGTTGGGCTGTAGCGCAGTGGGTTAAGTGCAGGTGGCGCAAAGCGCAAGGACTGGCATAAGGATCCTGGTTCGAGCCCTGGCTCCCACCTGCAGGGGACTCTCTTCACAAGCGGTAAAGCAGGTCTGCAGGTGTCTGTCTTTCCCCTCTCTGTCTTCCCCTCCTCTTTCCATTTCTCTCTGTTCTATCCAACAACAATGACAACAACAATAATAATAGCTACAACAATAAAAAACAACAAGGGCAACAAAAGGGAATAAATAAAATTTTTTTAAAAACTAGGAAGAGGTGTACACATGATGACTGAGGAGATAACTGATTATAAATCTGATTGCCTGGGTTGTAAATTTTTGTCTTTAACTGAGAGTACAAAATGTCTTTGCTGGGAGTTGGGCAGCAGCGCAGCGGGTTAAACACATGTGGGGCAAAGCGCAAGGACCGGTGTAAGGATCCCAGTTTGAGCCCCCAGCTCCCCACCTGCAGGGGAGTCGCTTCACAAGTGGTGAAGCAGGTCTGCAGGTGTCTATCTTTCTCTCCCCCTCTCTGTCTTCCTCTCCTCCCTCCATTTCTCTCTGTCCTATCCAATGACAGTGACAACAATAATAACTACAACAATAAAACAACAAGGGCAACAAAATAGAATAAATAAATATTTTTTAAAATGTCTTTGCTTTATTCCAGAGAACTATGTCTGGTTCGGGCACATGATATAACATTAACAAAGGAAGTAGAGAAGGCCCATGGGGATTTGGCACAAGCCCTTTTGGATGCGGAAAAGAATTCCAGGTGAGTTATTAAATGTCAGCCAGTTGTTCTGCCATACTTGCTTCCCATCTTATTTTAACAAGCGTCATTTTATAGAGGCATTTGAAGTTTTCTTTTTATGATGACAGTGTCTGAAGGAATTAATATATGCTCTGTGCACTGTTGTAAATAGACATCTTGTGAATATCTTGGGGGACCAGCAGTGGTGTACTCAGTTAAGTGCATATATTGTCATGTGTAAGGATCTGGATTTGAGCACCTGTTCCCTACTGCAGGGAGGATACTTCATGAGTGGTGAAGCAAGTCTGCAGGTGTCTTATCTCTCTCTCTCCCTATCTCCCTTCCCCTCTCAATTTCTTTCTGTCCTGTCCAAAAAAAAAAAAAAAGGGTTGAGGGGAATGGCCTCCAGGAGCCATGGATTTGTGGGTCAGCTCTGAGCCCCAGCAGTAACCCTGCTGGCAATTTAGATAAATAAATATTTTGTAAGAGAACTTTTCAGGGGTGTACCCCTAGAAGTGAAATTGCTATCTTTGAAAATATGTATCTTTACATAGTTGTTTCTTCCCTCCTTTTTTTTTTTTTTTTTTTAAACCAGAACACTGCTCAGCTCTGGCTTATGGTGACGCAGGGAATTGAACCTGGGACGTTGGAGCCTCAGGAATGAGTATCTGTATAACCATTATGCTATCTACCCTCCACCCCACATAGTTGTTTCTTAATTTTTCTTTTAGAATTGTAGAAGAGTACCATGAATTATATACATTGCAAAGAGGAAGGATGGAAACTGATATTAAACAGCTAATGGCTGAAAGAGATATATGGAGCTCAGCCACATATGAATTGGCTCTAAAGGTTGGTTCATCTGGACTCATAACTAAAACTTTTCTGGCTGGATATAGTTCCACTTTCAGTTTTCTGTGTTCTAGACAAAGATTTTTGTGCCACTTTCCCTTAGAATGGCCTGACTTCATCTAAGATGAGATGCTTCCTCCTGAAATAAACATACCCAAGAAGAAACTGTCCTGACAGTAAATATATGAGAAGCAGGTCTGGGAGACTGGCATATTTAGTATGGGGTAAAATGAAGACCAGAGCTATTTTACTTTAGATGGCCAACTCTGGGTAGAACTTTCTGGAGAAGAATAAGGTTTCGTTTTAGATTATCCCCCAAATGCCTTTCCAATGGGAAGTTGCTGGTCCCAGTTTGGGCACCAGATGCCACGCTAGCTTCGTGGGCGGGAGAGAGACAATCAGGGACTCATGGCTGAGCTGGGAACGCAGTTCAATGTTTATTGACGAGCAGGGATGCAGTTCAACAAACTAATCTCTAATCACAATCCTATCCTATATATCTTCTGAGGCGGAAGTGTCAGGAAGAGGAAGTACGTAGGATAGGGGGTGGGGAGAAGGAAAAAGCACAAGAACCAGTAGGGATTAAACCAGTGAAAACAATGACTATGTAAATAGACCACAGCGTTAAGCAATACAAGCAAACCTAACCTGATGATCAAAACAGAAGGTCTTATAAGTAGAATTTAGAAGCATATCAACAGGAAGTGACAACTAGAATGTCAACTCCCTGAAAAAGACATTTTGTTCGTGAATATATGCATAGAACCATCCATTGAATGTCTGTATAACTGATTCAATAAATTAGTGGTTTTTAAGGTATAATCAAAGGGTCCCTGGGTAATGAGACCAGAACTAGTTTCAATGTAGTGCCAAAATGTCATTTCCTCTTTTCACTGTCATTCTGTTATCTGGGGAGGTACCTGAACTGAGAGGTGTACAACTTAGGTTCTAACCCAGCTCTCACTACAATGGGGGAAGTTAGGTGCTGTGATGGTTTTTCTTTCTCTCCCTCTGTCTCTTTTTTTCTATCTGAAAATGTCAGCGCAGAGTGATAAAGCCCCAGTGACAACTATAACAAGAAAATGTGTACTATTGCAGGTTGAAGTTAAATGTCTATTCTGTTTTTTAAATATTTTTAAAATACAGATTTCTAATTTTTGAATAGACACAGATAAATTGAGAGGGAAAAGGGAAATAAAGAGAGAGAAGAAGAGAGAGACTTCACTGTCCATGAAGCTTCCCTCTGCAGCTAGGGACTGTGGGTTTGAACCTGTGTCCCTGCGCACTGTAATGTATGCACTCAGTCAGGTGTATCACCTTCCAGTCCCAATGGCTATTCTGTTAAGGCAGATGTTTTAAAAGACTTATAAAATAGTCTTTTCATTATTTTGTTTGTTTTGGAAAATATAGCTGTTTTTCATAAAAATAATTTTATTAATATAGTAGAGAACATTATATTTCAACAAGTTAACATATATATTTTTAAAATTATTTTATTTTATAATGTATTAAATATAAATAGATGCAATACATATACACACACAAACTTTGGAGTTCTTGGCAATTTTTAAGTGTGTAGAGGATTTTGAAGAGGGAATTTTTTTAAGAAGCTTGGCTACATACTATATTTCAGTTTGTTTCCAGCTCAGTAATTTTAGAAAACATAAAATTTGTGATTCAGATTAGCTCATAATGAACTTACAAAACAAACAAAAGCAAAAGAAGTAGCCAAACTGTTTCTTAAGACTTTGTGAAGCTATGGTGACTATTATTGAGAGGATAAAGGACACAGAACTTTGGTAGTGGGTGCAGTCTGGAACTATAAGCTGTCATCTTATAATTTAGTAAACCACAATTAAATTGCTAATAAAAAATTAAGAAACAAATTAGTTCATGGCTTACGTAAGGAATTGTGATTGAGTTAATAATGGTCCAATGATAAACTAATATATGAAAATGGCTTTGGTTTAAAAATAGTAATTTTTTTAATAGGTAATTGAAAAAAATAGAATCATACTGGCTAAAAAACTTTACCTCAATGAAAAAGGCTGGAATAAATATACCAAGCATTTCATCATATTGCTATCAACCAAGGTAAAGTTCTATTGATTCAGATTATGGGAGAAGAGACTCCAGGTGCTGAGGGTTGAGTTTATAAGAAGTTTTCACCGAATGTAGAGATTTTAAAATTTAATTTTATGTTTGTACTTTATTGTGGGCAAAAAGAAAAATTTAAGCAAAGGAAAATAAAGACTTTTACTTCATTATATTTAGGTTAATCCTAATATAAGCAATATACCTTAGTAACACTATAAATCTTCTTTATAGAATTGTCCTATTAGTGCTTAAACTTAAAAAATACAAGTAACTATATTCACTGAAATAATTACTGATATACTGTATGCAATTTTATGGGATAATTTAGTGAGCACATTAGTTAGAAAAGTAGATAAGTGACATTTAATGTGTTAGTACAAACTGAGTCACACCATTTATACTGGCCATTTCACTTAATTATCATTTATTTATTTTTATGAGAGAGAATTTCCAGGACACTGCCCTGGTCATATGTGGTCCTAGGAATTGAATATAGGGCCCCCTACACTCTACCTGCTGAGTCATCTCTCTAGTCTATTCACTTAATTCTTATTATAATTCTGTGAAATACATATTAGGGTTTTAACTTTATAAATAAAGAAACATTATGTTGGTGCTGGGTAGTAGTGCATCCCATAGTGTGCACATGTTACAAAGCACAAGAACTCTGGTTCAAGCCCCTGGTCCCCATCTACAGAGGGAAGCTTCACAAGCAGAGAAGCAGTGCTACAGGTGTCTCTTTCTCTCTCTCTACCTCCTCTATCCCCTCTCAGTTTCTCTTTGTCTTTATCCAAAATAAAGAAAAAAGAAAAAAAAAGAAAGAAAGGAAAAGAAAGAAGAATTCATCTCAGATATGTTAAGACACATCCCAGGAGTCAGGTGGTAGTGCAGTGGGTTAAGCACACATGGTGCAAAGCACAAGGACCTGTGTAAGGATCCGGGTTCGAGCCCCCGGCTCCCCACCTGCAGGGGAGTCGCTTCACAAGTGGCGAAGCAGGTCTGCAGGTGTCTATCTTTCTCTCCCCCTCTCTGTCTTCCCCTCCTCTCTCCATTTCTCTCTATCCTATCCAACAGCAATGACAGCAATAACAACAACGATTAAACAGCAAGGGCAACAGAAAGGGAAAAAAATGGCCTCCAGGAGCATTTTGTTGTAGCCACTGAGCCCCAGCAATAACCCTGGAGAAAAAAAAATATCCTCCAAGGTTATGTAGCCTGAAAATGACTAGAATTTTCAACTGGTTCTTTTTGACTTTGAAATCTGTGTTCTTTCCATTGTGCTGCCTTTCACACATTTCAGTGTGGAAATTGGGCTCACATTGTAAAGAAAAAAAAGTTTACCCCTAAAAAGAGATTATGTAGGAGAGAGAGGAATATTTTTTCAATTTCTTGTTCAGTTTTTTTTTTTTAAGGATTTATTTTATATGAGAAAGATAGCCATTTCCCCAGCCTTGATCCATTTTTTTTTTTTAATTTACCAAAGCACCGATCAGCTCTGATTATAGTGGAGCGGGGGATTGAACCTGGGACTTTAGAGCCTCAGGCACTAGAGTCACTTTGCATAACCATTTATGCTATATACCCCCACCCCCTTGATCCATTTTTTATGGCTGTTTTTAGAACAGGGGTGGAGAACATCCAGCCCATGGACCATATATGGCCCGAAAAATCATTTGGTCTGACCCTGGCAAGGGAACCACATCTCTTTCCTTTTATTTTTCCTTCCCTTCCTATCCTCTTCCTCTTTCTTCCTCTCTTCTTCCCCCTCCCATCCATCCATCCATCATCCATCCAACCACCCATCCATCCTGCCTTCCTCTCTCCATATATATATTTGTCTTAATGACGAGAGAGAGAGAGAGAGGAGAGAGAGAGAAAAGAGAGAGAGAAGGGAGAGAGAGAGAGAAGAGGGGAGAGAGGAGAGAGAGACCCCAGAACACTGCTTGGCTGTGGGTTATTGCTGGGGCTTGGTGCCTGCACTACAAAGCCACTGCTCCTGGTGGCCATCTTTTTCCCATTGTTGCTGTTATTGTTGTTGTTGCTGCTGCTAATGTTGTTGGATAGAACAGAGAGAGAAATTGAGAGGAGAAGACAGAGAGGGGGAGAGAAAGACACCTACAGACATGCTTCACCAATTGTGAAGCGACCCCCCTGTAGGTGGGGAGCCAAGGGCTCGAACTGGGATGCTTGTCCAATCCTTGTGCTTTGCACTATGTGCACTGTGTGCACTTGACCCATTGTGCTACTACCCAGCTCCCTATCCTGGGACTTCTAAGCCTCAGGCATGAAAATCCTTTGCAAAACCATCATGCTATCTCCCCTGCCCAACCACAGCTTTTTTCATAGTAACACTAAGTGCTAATTTTTAAATTAGTAGTGCTGAATGACCCACAGGTAATGTTATAAACACCTAAATGGCCCTCGATAGAGAAAAGGTTCATCATTTCTGTTCTAGAATTATATTAATAATGACCTAGGTTATATTAATCATTGCTTATTACATAAATACACATAAAACTTGTTTGATTCTGTGCATTCTATCTAGGACACAGCAGACCTTGCATTGTTGCAGAAGATAACACAGAAATGGAGAAACATGATGACTAAATTTAAACAGGAAATAGACCAAACTGAAAAGTCTACTAAGGAAACACTGCAGTTTATTAAGGAAGGTGTTATCAAGTGGCAGCAATTCTTCAAATACTAGTGCGTTTCCAAGGATTGAGTTTTCTTTATTGTACTACATCATATCTGATAACTAACTCAGTCTAATTGTCCCCCTGGTCTCTTTGCTTCTAACATTCTCTAACCTTGTAAATATTCTAAAATTATTTGCAGATGGTAATAAGCATCTCTTAAAATGGTACATTCAACACTGAACAGGTCTGAATTTCTAGAGCTCATTCTTTCTGTAGTCCATTCTGAACTTGTTTTTCAACTGCTGCTCCCATTTATACCACCTTTTCATTTCTTTTTATTTATCTTTTTTTGTAATACCAAGTCAACTTGGGTAGGGGGAGATAGTATAATGGTTATGGTTCAGTCCTTCACACAATTATAAATCAGAGCTGAGCAGTGCTCTAGTAAGGTAGTATTAGTAATAATAATAATAATAATAATGGTTTGGTGGTGATACACCTGGTTGAGCACACATGTTGCAATAAGCAAGGACCAGGCTTCGAGCCCCTAGACCCAACCTGCAGGGGAAAGCTTTGGGAGTGGTGAAGCAAGGTTGTAGGTGTCATTCTGTCTCTCTTCCTCTTTATCTCCCCCTTCCCTCTTGATGTCTGGCTGTCTCTATCCAATAAATAAAATTATTAAAAATAATAATGATAATTTTTTAAAAAGCTAGGACATGTGACACTGTCTGCAAATTTACAGTCAGTAAATCTAAGAGTTCAGTAAGACAGTGGTACTTAGGGGAAGATTGATTATGATTGGATAAAATACTTTGTAGCCATTAGAGATATGTGACAATGGAAAAAGTAGCCTGTAAAGTAGTTTATTTTATAAATTGATGCGATGCTGGATAACCAAATTACAGCAAAGGTTAATGTGAATTTATACTTTCGATGCAGTCTGAACTCAAGGATTGCTAAGGTTTTTTTAAAGCTTTAATATGCTTTGTTTTTGGAGGGTAGGGTCACATTTTGGTACCTTTTCCATTTTTAATTGAGAGTATAGTTTTGTGTTTTCAGCCCCAAATTATTTTTTTAAATTTTTATTTACTTATTATTGGACAGAGAAATTGAAAGGGAAGGGGAACTAGTGAGGGAGAAAGACAGAGACACACCTGCAGCCCTACATCACCACTCGTGAAGCTTTCCTCCTGCAGGTGGGGACTAAGGTCTTGAACCTGGGTCTTTGTGCACTATAGTGTGTGCACTTAACCAGATGTGCCACTGTCTGGTCCCCACCCCAAATTCTTGAAAACAGAAACTGGTTTCTGAGGCTAGGCAATGGTGCATCTGGTTGAGCGCACATATTACACAATGCACAATGACCTGGATTCAAGTCCCCAGTCCCTTACTGTAGCGAGGAAACTTAATCAACAGTGAAGCAGTGTTGTAGATTTCTCTCCTTCCTCTCTACTTCCCCTTCTCTCAATTTCTCTCTGTCATATAAAATTAATTAAAAAAAATTTTAAAAACTGATTGCTACTGGCAGTACCTATTTCTACTGCTTGTTGGCACATTGGTAGGAGAGGAGTAGAGGTGGTGTGATTCTCTCCAGACACTTCTCTATCAAGAGCTTTTCCTTGAGAGAGTTCAGAAATATAAAAGGAAACTGTTACTGGGTAATTGGAACTCCTGACCTCATAATTGTTCAACTTTTGCCGTGTGTGTGTGTGTGTGTGTGTGTGTGTGTGTGTGTGTATGTAAATGTTTTGGCAGCTGTATTCAACAGAAATTATTCTTTTTCTTTTTTTTTTTACCAGAGCATTGCTCAGCTCTGGCTTATGGTGGTGTGGGGGATTGAACCTCAGGCATGGAAATCTCTTTGTATAACCATTATGCTATCTCCTCCACCCCAGAAATTATTATTTTTTTATTATTTATTTATTTATTTTATTTATTCCTTTTGTTGCCCTTGTTTTATTGTTGTAGTTATTATTGATGTCATTGTTGTTGGATAGGACAGAGAGAAATGGAGAGAGGAGGGGAAGACAGAGAGAGGGAGAGAAAGACAGACACCTGCAGACCTGCTTCACCGCTTGTGAAGCGACTCCTCTGCAGGTGGGGAGCCGGTGGTTCGAACCGGGATCCTTCCGCTGGTCCTTGTGCTTAGCGCCACCTGTGCTTAACCCGCTGCACTACCACCCGACTCCCCCCAGAAATTATTTTTATGATGATCTAGTTTTGAATTCCAAAGTCCCGGAGATCACCCTTCTAATACAAAATGATTCATGGCCCTATAAATTAGATACTCAGGTCTACCTAGAGCCTGAATTCATTTGCGTATGAGGAGAGGGTCTAGAAAGCATGCACGAAAATCCTTAAGGAATCAGCTAGGCACTGATACACCCAGTTTAGTGCACACATTACTATGGGCAGTGATCTGGATTTGAGCCCCCAGTCCCCACATGCAGGGCTGCAGGTTTCTGTCTTGATCTCTTGCTTTCCATCTCCCCCACTAAATTTCTCTCTGTCCTATCAAATAAAATAGAAGACAAAAATAAAAAGAAGGAAAAATGGTCACTGAGAGTGGTGGATTCATAATGCAGGTACCAAGCCCCAGCAATGGCCCTGGTGGCAATTAAAAAAAAAATTCTGGGAGTCGGGCTGTAGCGTAACGGGTTAAGCGCAGGTGGCGCAAAGCACAAGGACCTGCATAAGGATCCCGGTTCGAACCCCGGCTCCCCACCTGCAGGGGAGTCGCTTCACAGGCGGTGAAGCAGGTCTGCAGGTGTCTATCTTTCTCTCCCCCTCCCTGTCTTCCCCTCCTCTCTCCATTTCTCTCTGTCCTATCCAACAACGACAACAACAACAATAATAACTACAACAATAAAAAAAAAAAAACAAGGGCAGCAAAAGGGAATAAACAAAATAAATATTTAAAAAAAAATCCTTAAGGAAAACACATATATTACTTACTATATAGTGTATGGATTAATTATTTCCTAATTTTTTCCTTGTTCTGATACCCTTGTTCTTTTTCCTTTCAGTGAAAAAGACAATAAGGAAAATGGAGTCGAATTTATTATTTCTGACTTCAAAAAATGGCAAAAGGTAGGAATTTTAGTAAATATCTTGGTAACTGAAATACTGGTTGTTTACTTTTTTTTTTTTTTTTTGCCTCCAGGGATATTGCTGGGGCTCAGTGCTAGCATTACAAATCCATTGCTCCTATGGCCATTTTTCTTCCTTTCTCTTTTCTTTTCTTTCTTTCTTTCTTTTTTTTTTTTTTTTTGGATAGGACAGAAAGAAATTGAGAGGGGAGGGGAAGATAGCGAGGGAGAGGAAAAGACACCTGCTGACCTATTTCACCTCTTGTAAAACAACCCCCTCCAATCCCACAAGTGGGGAGCCAGGGGCTCGAACTGGGATCTTTGTGCAGGTCTTTGCACTTCATACTATGTGCGCTTAACCTGGCGTGCCACTGCCCCTGCTTGTAAACTTTCCATTTCATATCTACAACTGAATCACATCTCTTTAAAAAATTATCCTAAATAGAAAAAGATACAAAGTGGAAAGATATTCCATGTTCATGGGCTGGAAGAATTAACATCATCAAAATGAATATTCTGCCTAAAGCCATATACCAATTTAATGCAATTCCCATCAAGGTTCCACCAGTTTTTAAGAGAATATAACAAAATCTACAAACATTTATCTGGAACCAGAAAATACCTACAGTCACCAAAACAATCTTGAAGAAAAAGAACAGAATTGAAGGCATCATACTCCCAGATCTCAAACTATATTACAAGGTCACTGTAATAAAAACTACCTGGTATTGGAACAAAAACAGACACAATGGCCATTGGAATAGAATTGAGAACCTAGAAATAAGCCCCCACATATATGTACATCTAATTTTTAAAAGGGGGACCCAAAATATTAAATGGAAAAAGGAGAATCTCTTCAACAAATGTTGGGAAAATTGGGTTGAAATGTACAGAAGAATGAAACTGAACCACTACATTTCACCACACACAAAAGTAAACTCTAAATGAGCCAATGTCTTGGATGTTAGGCCAGAAACGATCAAATTCCTACAAGAAAATATTGACAAATTATTTATGTTTTATTAGTGATTTAATATTGATTTACAAAATTATAAGAAAATAGGCATATAATTCCATACAGCTTCCACCACCAGAGTTCTGTGTCTCTTCCCCTCCATTGGAAACTTCCTTTGTTTATTCCTCTGTGATTATAGATGAAAATTCTTTTAGGGGTACAGAAGGTAGGAGTTCTAACTTGTGTAACTACTTCTCCACTGAACATGGGGCAGAATTCTTTTTTTTTTTAGGAATAGTGTGTGAATTTTTTATCTTTATTTATTAGTGCATAGAGACCAAGAGAAATTGAGAAGAGGAGAGGGAGATAGAGAAGAAAAGAGACAGAGAGACACCTGCAGCCCTACTTCACCACTTGTGAAGCTTTCCTCCTGCAGGTGGGGACCAGGGGCTTGAACCTGGATCCTCGTGCACTGTAATGTGAGCACTTAACTAGGTGTGCCACCATCTGGCCCCTTTTCTTTTACATCTAAATTGTATAGGTATCTTCAATGATACAAATCCAATTGCAAGGAAGACTAAAAAAGTAAACCTATGGGACTACATCAAATTAAAAGGCTTCTGCACAGCAAAATAAACCACCACCCAAACAAAGAAACCCCTTATAGAATGGGAGAAGATCTTTAAGTACCATACATCAAACAAAAGACTAATAACCAAAATATATGAAGAGCTTACCAAAGTCAGCAGCAAAAAAATAAATGACCCATCCAAAAATGGGTAGAGGATATGAACAGAATATTCACCAAAGAAGAGATCCGCAAGTCCAATAGACATGAAAAAAATGCTCCAAGTCATTGTCACAGTACATGGAGACCCAAGTTCACCAGTCAGAGCCATAACTGCATATGCCAGAGTGATGCTTGGTTCTTTCTTTCATTAAATAAATCTCAAAAAGATTTATCTGCAAGACTTGAAACCATAAAATACATAGAAGAAAACATAAATGATATACTCTGTGACATTAAGTCTTTGGGTACTCAATCAGCAAGGAAAACTAAACAGAAGTAAATAAATGGGACCATATCCAACTAAAAAGCTTCTGCCCATTGAAACTATTATTAGATGAAAGTAGCATACATATGACAAGGGTTATTATCCAAGGTATATGAAATAAAAAACACATGATTTTACTCATACATAGGTGGCCCACAAACATATGAAAAAATACTCCACTTATCATTAGATAAATGCAAAGTAGGGGCCAAGCAGTGGTGCACCTGGTTAAGCACACATGTTACAATGCAGTGTGCAAGGTCCCCAGTTCCAGCCCCTGATCCCCACCTGCAGGGGAAAGCTTTATAAGTGGTGAAACAGATCTACAGATGTGTCTCTGTCTCTTTTCCACTCTTATCTTCCCCTTCCCTCTATTTATGGCTGTCTCTATCCAATAAGTAAATAAAGATAAAAATTTTTGAAAAGAGAGAAATGCAAAATAAAACCACTATGAGATACCACCTCACATGTGTGAAAGAAGCATACATCAACAAAACAGGAAATGACAAGTGTTGGTGAAGATTTGGAGAAAAAGCAACTCTGAGACACTATTGATGGGAATGCAAACTGGTGCTCGGGATTGAATTTGGGGCCTCTGAGCCTCAGGCATGAAAGTCTTTTGAATAACCATTATGCTATCTCCCCAGTTCAGTCTTAAAATCATAAGCCATTACCAATCACTGAGTTAAGAAATGGGAAAAGATAGAAAAAATAATAACATTAAAAAATATATAAAACCCAGGAGGCCAGTTAGTGTTGCACTGACTAAGCATATACATTACCACACGCAAGGACCTGGATTCAAGCCCCTGCTCTCTAACTGCATGGGGGATGCTTCACAAATGGTGAGCAAGTACTGCAGGTCTCAGGTCTCTCTCCCTCTCTATATTCCCCTCCCCTCTCAATTTCTCTCTGTGCTATCAAATAAAAAACAAAACAAACAAACAAAAAACAGTTCACTGGAAGTGGATTGGTACTGCAGGCTCTGAACCCTAGCAAAAAAATAAAGTTCAAATGATGTAAAGACGATTAAACGATTTCTAAGTGTTCAGGTCAGTGGTGTTCAGTACATTCACAGTATTCTGCAGCCATCACTTCCTGCCCTGTCTGGAATTTTTTCATCTTCTCAAAGTGAAACAAAAGTCTCTAAGTAATAACTCCTTATTTCCTCTCCCCACTGCTGGTCCCAGGAAATCATTGTTTTCTGTTTCAATGAAGTTGACTACTCTAGACACTTCATGTAAGTGGATTTCTATAGGCTAACTGATTTCCTTCAGCATGACCCTTAAAGTTCACCCATACTGTAGCAGGTATAAGGATTTCCTTCTTTTTAAAAGACTAACTATACCTAAGGGGGCCAGGAAGTTGTGCACCCAGTTAATTGCATGTATCACCATGTGAAAGGACTGGGGGTTGCTGCTACCCATCTACAGGGAGGGCACTTCATGAGCAGTGAGGCAGATCTGCAGTTGTGTATCTCTCTCTCTCTTTCTCTCTCCCTCTCTCTCTCCCTCCCTCCCCCCACCCCTCCTTTCCTCTCTACCCCCTCAATTTCTCTCTGTCCTGAAATAAAAATAAAGGGGGAAAAAAAAAAAACCAAAAAGGGTCAAATGGCCGCTAGGAGTAGTGCTGGCACCAAACTCCAACAATAACCCCAGTGGTAAAAACAAAATTAAAAACTAATCTTCATTTTTGGACTCTCAACCATAATGAGGTCCTGAGTATATTGGACTCTCAACCATAATGAGGTCCTTGGCAGCACATTACTACAGTGATGTCTGGTTCGTTCTCTCTCTCATCCTCTCTCCTTCTTTCTTTCTCATTAATAAATAAAATCTTAAAAGAAAAGAAAATAAAAGTAAAAAAAAGCAGGGCGGAACTTGTGTACATATGTTAGAATGGAATGAAAAATAGACTCCACTTACTTGCATAAAGCTTATACTTTTACATATGTGCAAGTGAGCTGTATTTATGAAAAGCTTGTAGCTTCCTGTGTGATTCTATACAAGGCAGAAAATATACTTTTCCATACTTTACTAAACACCAACCAAAACATTTCTTTAAAAATGAAAACAAAACAAAACAAAACAAAACAAAAAGTGTCCTTACATCTGAAAATCAAGAACATTCCTACCAAATAAAAAATGAAGGCTGATGATGTGGAACTATACACTGTAATCTTACAATCTTGTAACCTACTATTAATCACAAATTTTAAAAAAGTAAAAAAAAAAGTTGAACAATAAACACAAATCAGCTCTGACTTATGGTGGTGCTGGAAATTGAACCCGAGACCTCAGAGCCTCATGCATGAAAGTTATTTGCATAACCATTATGCTGCCTCCCCAACCTGGAGATTTATACTCTATCAAAAAAAAGTAGTATAGACAAATAATAGGAATTATTTGCAACTGTAAAATAGCTAGAGTCACTGAGACATAAGAAACTGGCTAGATTTTGATGAGTTCACTAGTGAGTAATATGCTAATTTTCTCATTCTTTTTCACTCTAGATGCTGAATGAAGAAAAAGAAAATTATACCGGGGATTTATTAGTGTCAAAATATGATACTCTCAAGATTAGCAAACACTTACAGGAGAACTGGGTAGATATTGGGTTTGGAATATTTGGTCGCCACAGAAGTATGGAGGGGGTCATGCCACCAGAGCACGAGAAAATGGGAGAAATTGTGACAAACATAGGAAGACTTTATAATGAATTTGAAGAAAGAATAAATGGGGATAATGGTAAGAAAAAAAATGTTTCTTTACTTGATACTCTAAAACATTTCAACACCAGCTCATACTTTCAATCTACTTACTGCCCAATAAAAATAGGGGCTGACAAGGGAGCTCACTTGGGAGGGCATCTACTTTGTCATGCACATGGCCTACTTTCAAGCCTCCAGCCCACCGTGTGAGAGTAACACAGCACTGGGGGAAGCTTTAGTACTGTGGTGTTTCTCCTCTCTGTTTCACTTTTTCTTTCTTTCTGAAAAGTCAGTTCAGAGTAGTGAATCCTAAGTGACAAAAAAAAAAAAAACATACAGTTTAAAAAACCAGAATAAAGGGTTAAAAGTCATAAACATGACTTTCTTTGATATATAATCAATAAAGAGTATAATCTATCTATTTAGGTGTATAATTCCATGTTTTCAGTATATTCCTAGAATTGTGCAACTATCATTGCAGTCAGTTTTTGAATTTTTCGTCAAACCCTAGAAGAACCCACTCCCACCCTGTTAAGTCTACATTCTGTCTCCATAGACTTCCCTATTCTGGATTTTCATATGAGTAGAATCTATACCATGTTCTTTCTTTCACGTAGCATAATGCTTATTCTTAGTTTAGCATCTATCAGTATTTCATGTATTGTTATGATCAAATACTACTCCATTGTGTGTATTTATTATATTTCATTTATCACTTCATCCACTGACAAGCATTTGGGTTGTTGCCAACTTTAAAAAAAAAAATGATCTATAAAAAGGAAACATTGACAAAAACCATAGGATAAGAGGGGTACAACTCACAGGTTCTACCACCAGAACTCCGTATCCCATCTCCTCTTCTGATAACTCTCCTATTCTTTAACCCTCTGGGAATATGGACCCAGGATCATTATGGGGTGCAGAAGGTGGAAGGTCTGGCTTTTGTAATTGCTTCCCTGCTGAACATGGGCATTGGATATATATATATATAATATATATATACTTATTTTCCCTTTTTCTGCCCTTATTGTTTTTTTATTGTTGTTAGTTATTATTGTTGTAGTTATTGATGTCATTGTTGTTAGATAGGATAGAAAGAAATGGAGAGAGGAGGGGAAGACAGAGAGGGGAAGAGAAAGATAGACACCTGCAGACCTGCTTCACCACCTGTGAAGTGACTCCCCGTAGGTGGGGAGTCAGGGGCTTGAACCAGGATCCTTACGCTGGTCCTTGTGCTTTGTGCAACATGAACTTTTTTTTTTTAAATAATTTATTTCTTTATTGGGGAATTAATGTTTTACATTCAACAGTAAATACAATAGTTTGTACATGCATAACATTCCCCAGATTCCCATTTAGCAATACAACCCCCACTATGTCATTCATCATCTTTCATGGACCTGTATTCTCCCCACCCACCCACCCACCCCAGAGTCTTTTACTTTGGTGTAATACTCCAATTCCATTTCAGGTTCGACTTGTGTTTTCTTTTCTAATCTTGTTTTTCAACTTCAGCCTGAGAGTGAGATCATCCCATATTCATCCTTCAGTTTCTGACTTATTTCACTCAACATGATTTTTTCAAGGTCCATCCAAGATCGGCTGAAAACGGTGAAGTCACCATTTTTTACAGCTGAGTAGTATTCCATTGTGTATATATACCACAACTTGCTCAGCCACTCATCTGTTGTTGGACACCTGGGTTGCTTCCAGGTTTTGGCTATTACAAATTGTGCTGCCAAGAACATATGTGTACACAGATCTTTTTGGATGGATGTGTTGGGTTCCTTAGGATATATCCCCAGGAGGGGAATTGCAGGGTCATAGGGTAGGTCCATTTCTAGCCTTCTGAGAGTTCTCCAGACTGTTCTCCACAGAGGTTGGACCAATTGACATTCCCACCAGCAGTGCAGGAGGGTTCCTTTGACCCCACACCCTCTCCAGCATTTGCTGCTGTTACCTTTTCTGATGTATGACATTCTCACAGGAGTGAAGTGATATCTCATTGTTGTCTTGATTTGCATTTCTCTGACAATCAGAGACTTGGAGCATTTTTTCATGTGTTTCTCGGCCTTTTGGATCTCTTCTGTGGTGAATATTCTATCCAAGTCCTCCCCCCATTTTTGGATGGGGTTATTTGTTGTCTTGTTGTTGAGTCTGGCAAGCTCTTTATGTATGTTGGTTATTAAACTCTTATCTGATGTATGGCATGTAAAGATCTTCTCCATTCTGTGAGGGGTCTCTTGGTTTGGGTAGTGGTTTCTTTTGCTGTGAAGAAGCTTTTTAATTTGATGTAGTCCCATAGGTTTATACTTGCCTTAGTCTTCCTTATAATTGGATTCGTTTCATTGAAAATATCTTTTTTTTTTTTTAAAGTATTTGTTTGTTTATTTATTTATTTATTTATTTATTTTTTCCCTCCAGGGTTATTGCTGGGCTCGGTGCCTGCACCATGAATCCACCGCTCCTGGAGGCCATTTTTCCCCCTTTTTGTTGCCCTAGTTGTTGCAGCCTCGTTGCGGTTATTATTGCCATTGTTGACATTGCTTTGTTGTTGGATAGGACAGAGAGAAATGGAGAGAGGAGGGGAAGACAGAGAGGGGAGAGAAAGATAGACACCTGCAGACCTGCTTCACCGCCTGTGAAGCGACTCCCCTGCAGGTGAGGAGCCGGGGGCTCGAACCGGGATCCTTACGCCGGTCCCTGCGTTTTGCGCCACGTGCGCTTAACCCACTGCGCCACCGCCCGACTCCCCATTGAAAATATCTTTAAAATTTATGCGGAAAAAAGTTCTGCCAATATTTTCCTCTAAGTATCTGATAGTTTCTGGTCTAACATCCAAGTCCTTGATCCACTTGGAATTTACTTTTGTATTTGGTGAAATACAGTGATTCAGTTTCATTCTTCTGCATGTTTCAACCCATTGTTTCCAACACCATTTGTTGAAGAGACTCTGCTTTCCCCATGTAATAGTCTGGGCCCCTTTGTCAAAGATTAGATGTCCATACGTGTGGGGCCTCATTTCTGGGCTCTCAATTCTATTCCACTGGTCAGTGTGTCTGTTCATGTTCCAGTACCAAGCAGTTTTGATGACAATGGCCCTATAATAGAGTTTGAAATCTGGGAGTGTGATGCCTCCGGTTCTGTTCTTTTTTTCTCAAGATTGTTTTGGCAATTCTAGGTCTTTTCTGGTTCCAGATAAACATTTGTAACATTTTTTTCTATTCTCCTAAAAAATGTAGTTGGGATCTTGATGGGGATAGCATTAAATTTGTAGATGGCTCTGGGTAATATATTCATTTTGATGATGTTAATTCTTCCAACCCATGAACATGGAATATCTTTCCACTTCTTTCTGTCTTTTTCAATTTCTTTGAGTAGTGAGTCATAATTTTCAGTATATAAGTCTTTCACTTCTTTCGTTAGGTTTACTCCTAGATATTTCATTGTTTTTGTTGCTATAGAAAAAGGAACAGATTTCTGGATTTCAATTTCTTCTAACTTAGTGTTTGCATAGAGGAATGCCACTGACTTTTGAATGTTAATTTTATAGCCTGACACCTTACTGTATTGCCTGATGATTTCCAAAAGCTTCTTGCTGGATTCCTTTAGGTTTTTCCATGTATACTATCATGTCATCTGCAAATAAGGAGAGTTTTACTTCTTCTCTTCCAATCTGTATGCCTTTAATTCCTTGCTCCTGTCTGATTGCTATGGCAAGAACTTCCAACACTATGTTGAATAGTAATGGTGATAGTGGGCAGCCCTGTCTAGTACCTGATCTGAGGGGAAATACTTCCAGTTTTTCACCATTGAGTATGATGTTGGCTGTAGGTTTGCTATATAGAGACTCCACTATCTTCAGGAATTTTCCATCTATTCCCATTTTTTGTAGTGTTTTGATCATAAAGAGATGTTGTATTTTGTCAAAGGCTTTCTCTGCATCTATTGATATGACCATGTGGTTTTTGGTCTTGCTTTTGTTGATGTGGTGGATCACATTGATTGATTTACGTATATTAAACCAACCTTGCATGCCTGGGATAAACCCCACTTGGTCATGATGAACAATCTTTTTGATATACTGCTGTATCCGGTTGGCTAGAATTTTGTTTAATATTTTCGCATCTATGTTCATCAGAGATATTGGTCTGTAGTTTTCTTTTTTGGTTGTGTCCCGGTCTGCTTTTGGTATCAGGGTGATGTTAGCTTCATAGAAGCAGGCAGGGAGTATTCCAGTGTCTTCAGTCTTCTGGAAGACTTTTAAAAGTAGAGGTATTAGTTCTTCTTTGAAAGTTTTGTAGAATTCATTTGTAAAACCATCTGGTCCAGGACTTTTATTTTTGGGAAGATTTTTGACAACTGTTTCAATTTCATTAGCTGTGATGGGCCTGTTCAAGTTATCCACTTTTTCTTTACTTAGTTTTGGAAGTTGGTAGGTATCTAGGAAATCATTCCTTTCTTCCAGGTTCTCTAGCTTGGTGGCATATAGTTGTTCTTAGAAGCCTCGCATGATATGTTGAATTTCTGCAGTGTCTGTTGTGATATCTCCTCTTTCATTTACTATCCGATTTATTTGGGTCTTCTCCCTTTTTTGTTTTGTGAGTCTGGCTAAAGGCTTGTCGATTTTGTTTACTCTTTCGAAGAACCAACATTTACTTTCATTGATCTTTTGTATGGTTTTCCTATTCTCAATGTTATTTATTTCTGCCCTTACTTGAGTGATTTCTGTCCTTCTGGTTGCTTTAGGATTCCTTTGTTGTTCTTCTTCTATGTCTTTAAGATGTGCAATCAGGCTGTTCATTTGTGCCGTTTCTTGTTTCCTAATGTGTGCTTGTATAGCTATGAACTTCCCTCTTAGGACTGCTTTAGATGTGTCCCAAATATTTTGATAGCTTGTGTCTTCATTTTCATTGAACTCTCGAAACATTTTGATTTCTTCCTTGATTTCCTCTTTGACCCACAAGTTGTTAAGAAGTGTACTGTTGAGCTTCCACATTTTGGGACTGTTACTAATCTTTTGTTGATTGTTAAGTGTTAGTTTAATTCCACTGTGGTCTGAGAAGATGCTTGGGATGATTTCAGTGCTCTTGAATTGGCTGATGCTGTCTTTGTGGCCTAACATATGGTCTATCCTTGAGAATGATCCAGGTGGATTTGAGTAAAATGTGTATTCCAGTTTCTGGGGATGAATGACTGAAAATGTCCAATAGTTCTAGTTTATGCATCTCTTCATTTAGCTCCCTTATGTCTTTACTGATTTTCTGCCTCAATGATCTGTCAAGTTGAGATAGTGGGGTGTTGAAGTCCCCTACTATGATTGTGTTACTGTTAATATATAACAGTATATTGCTGTAGCTCTTTCAGTAGAAGTTTGATGTATTTAGATGGCTTCTCATTGGGTGCATAGATATTAATAATTAAGTCCTCTTGATTGACTGATCCTCTGAGCATTAAGTAGTGTCCATTCCTATCTTTTTTAATCTTATCTATTTTAAAGTCTATCATGTCAGATATGAGAATAGCTGTTCCTGCCCTTTTTTGTGGGCCATTGGCTTGTATGATAGTTTTCCATCCTTTCACTTTAAGTCTGTGTTTGTCTTGTTGAGTTAGGTGAGTTTCCTGTAGACAACATATTGTTGGGTTGTGTTTCTGATCCATCTTCCTACTCTGTGTCTTTTAATAGGTGAATTCAGGCCATTGACATTTATTGATATCAAAGATTGAAGATATTTTAACGCCATTCTTGTAGAGTTTTAGAGTGTTTTGATATATGTCCTATTTGTGGTGGTCTGGTTGTTTATAGGAGACCTTTCAGAACTTCTTTCAGGGCAGGCTTGGTGATGGTTGCTTCCTTCAACTGTTGCTTGTCTGAGAAGGTTTTGATGCCTCCATCTAGTCTGAATGACAGTCTAGCAGGATATAGTATTCTTGGCTGAAAGCCTTTCTCATTGAGCACTTGATAGATATCTTGCCATTCTCTTCTAGCCTGTAGTGTTTGTATGGAGAAGTCTGCTGCTAATCTTATGGGTTTTCCTTTGTAGGTGACTCTTTGTTTTTCTCTTGCAGCCTTCAGGATCCTTTCTTTATCCTTATTCCTTTCCATTCTAAGTATGACATGTCTTGGTGTCTTTAGGTCTGGGTTAATTCTGTTTGGGACCCTCTGGGCTTCTTGAATCTTTATGTCTTTGGTGTTGTCTAGACTAGAGAAATTTTCAGCTGTTATGGCCTGGAGAATGCTTTCTTCCTCTCCTTCTCTTTCTTCCTCTGGTAAGCCAATAATGCGTATATTGTTTCTTTTGAAGTCATCCCATAGGACTGTGTTGTTGTTTTCAGCATCTCTTAATCTCTTTTTGAGATCTCTTACTTCTTTTTTAGTTGTCTCTAATTCATCCTCAATCTTGCTAATTCTGTCTTCAGCCTCATAGATTCTATTCTCTCTGCCCTCTACTGTTTTCTGGAGTTCATCTATTTTATTGCCCTGCTGTGATACTGTTTTAGCTTGTTCAGCTAGTTGCCTTCTTAGCTCAGCGATTTCAGCTTTCAGCTCTCTAATAACCATGAGATAATTAGAATTTTCTTCCATATTCTCATTTTTTTTTTTTTGCTGCGCTACCGCCCGACTCCCTCAAATCCATTTTTATGATCACTAATCATGAATTTCTTTTTTTTTTAATTTTTTTATTTAAGAAAGGATTAATTAACAAAACCATAGGGTAGGAGGGGTACAACTCCACACAATTCCCACCGCCCAATCTCCATATCCCACCCCCTCCCCCGATAGCTTTCCCATTCTCTATCCCTCTGGGAGCATGGACCCAGGGTCATTGTGGGTTGCAGAAGGTAGAAGGTCTGGCTTCTGTAATTGCTTCCCCGCTGAACATGGGCGTTGACTGGTCGGTCCATACTCCCAGTCTGCCTCTCTCTTTCCCTAGTAGGGTGGGTCTCTGGGGAAGCTGAGCTCCAGGACATATTGGCGGGGTCTTCAATCCAGGGAAGTCTGGCCGGCATCCTGATGACACCTGGAACCTGGTGACTGAAAAGAGAGTTAACATACAAAGCCAAACAAATTGTTGAGCAATCATGGACCCAAAGCTTGGAAAAGTGGAGAGGAAGTATTAGGGAGGTACTCACTGCAAACTCTAGTGTACTTCTGCTTTCTTACTTTGTTGCCATACTCCAAACTCAGTCAATTTCTGCTTTGCGTTTCTACTTCTTTTTTTTTTTTTACATGCATAACATTCCCCAGATTCCCATTTAGCAATACAACCCCCACTATTTAATTCATCATTTTTCATGGACCTGTATTCTCCCCACCCACCCACCCACCCCAGAGTCTTTTACTTTGGTGTAATACTCCAATTCCATTTCAGGTTCGACTTGTGTTTTCTTTTGTAATCTTGTTTTTCAACTTCGGCCTGAGAGTGAGATCATCCCGTATTCATCCTTCTGTTTCTGACTTATTTCACTCAACATGATTTTTTCAAGGTCCATCCAAGATCGGCTGAAAACGGTGAAGTCACCATTTTTTACAGCTGAGTAGTATTCCATTGTGTATATATACCACAACTTGCTCAGCCACTCATCTGTTGTTGGACACCTGGGTTGCTTCCAGGTTTTGGCTATTACAAATTGTGCTGCCAAGAACATATGTGTACACAGATCTTTTTGGATGGATGTGTTGGGTTCCTTAGGATATATCCCCAGGAGGGGAATTGCAGGGTCATAGGGTAGGTCCATTTCTAGCCTTCTGAGAGTTCTCCAGACTGTTCTCCACAGAGGTTGGACCAATTGACATTCCCACCAGCAGTGCAGGAGGGTTCCTTTGACCCCACACCCTCTCCAGCATTTGCTGCTGTTACCTTTTCTGATGTATGACATTCTCACAGGAGTGAAGTGATATCTCATTGTTGTCTTGATTTGCATTTCTCTGACAATCAGAGACTTGGAGCATTTTTTCATGTGTTTCTCGGCCTTTTGGATCTCTTCTGTGGTGAATATTCTATCCAAGTCCTCCCCCCATTTTTGGATGGGGTTATTTGTTGTCTTGTTGTTGAGTCTGGCAAGCTCTTTATATATGTTGGTTATTAAACTCTTATCTGATGTATGGCATGTAAAGATCTTCTCCCATTCTGTGAGGGGTCTCTTGATTTGGGTAGTGGTTTCTTTTGCTGTGAAGAAGCTTTTTAATTTGATGTAGTCCCATAGGTTTATACTTGCCTTAGTCTTCCTTGTAATTGGATTCATTTCATTGAAAATATCTTTAAAATTTATGCGGAAAAAAGTTCTGCCAATATTTTCCTCTAAGTATCTGATAGTTTCTGGTCTAACATCCAAGTCCTTGATCCACTTGGAATTTACTTTTGTATTTGGTGAAATACAGTGATTCAGTTTCATTCTTCTGCATGTTTCAACCCATTGTTTCCAACACCATTTGTTGAAGAGACTCTGCTTTCCCCATGTAATAGTCTGGGCCCCTTTGTCAAAGATTAGATGTCCATACGTGTGGGGCCTCATTTCTGGGCTCTCAATTCTATTCCACTGGTCAGTGTGTCTGTTCATGTTCCAGTACCAAGCAGTTTTGATGACAATGGCCCTATAATAGAGTTTGAAATCTGGGAGTGTGATGCCTCCGGTTCTGTTCTTTTTTTCTCAAGATTGTTTTGGCAATTCTAGGTCTTTTCTGGTTCCAGATAAACATTTGTAGCATTTTTTCTATTCTCCTAAAAAATGTAGTTGGGATCTTGATGGGGATAGCATTAAATTTGTAGATGGCTCTGGGTAATATATTCATTTTGATGATGTTAATTCTTCCAACCCATGAACATGGAATATCTTTCCACTTCTTTCTGTCTTTTTCAATTTCTTTGAGTAGTGAGTCATAATTTTCAGTATATAAGTCTTTCACTTCTTTCGTTAGGTTTACTCCTAGATATTTCATTGTTTTTGTTGCTATAGAAAAAGGAACAGATTTCTGGATTTCAATTTCTTCTAACTTAGTGTTTGCATAGAGGAATGCCACTGACTTTTGAATGTTAATTTTATAGCCTGACACCTTACTGTATTGCCTGATGATTTCCAAAAGCTTCTTGCTGGATTCCTTTAGGTTTTTCCATGTATACTATCATGTCATCTGCAAATAAGGAGAGTTTTACTTCTTCTCTTCCAATCTGTATGCCTTTAATTCCTTGCTCCTGTCTGATTGCTATGGCAAGAACTTCCAACACTATGTTGAATAGTAATGGTGATAGTGGGCAGCCCTGTCTAGTACCTGATCTGAGGGGAAATACTTCCAGTTTTTCACCATTGAGTATGATGTTGGCTGTAGGTTTGCTATATAGAGACTCCACTATCTTCAGGAATTTTCCATCTATTCCCATTTTTTGTAGTGTTTTGATCATAAAGAGATGTTGTATTTTGTCAAAGGCTTTCTCTGCATCTATTGATATGACCATGTGGTTTTTGGTCTTGCTTTTGTTGATGTGGTGGATCACATTGATTGATTTACGTATATTAAACCAACCTTGCATGCCTGGGATAAACCCCACTTGGTCATGATGAACAATCTTTTTGATATACTGCTGTATCCGGTTGGCTAGAATTTTGTTTAATATTTTCGCATCTATGTTCATCAGAGATATTGGTCTGTAGTTTTCTTTTTTGGCTGTGTCCCGGTCTGCTTTTGGTATCAGGGTGATGTTAGCTTCATAGAAGCAGGCAGGGAGTATTCCAGTGTCTTCAATCTTCTGGAAGACTTTTAAAAGTAGAGGTATTAGTTCTTCTTTGAAAGTTTTGTAGAATTCATTTGTAAAACCATCTGGTCCAGGACTTTTATTTTTGGGAAGATTTTTGACAACTGTTTCAATTTCATTAGCTGTGATGGGCCTGTTCAAGTTATCCACTTTTTCTTTACTTAGTTTTGGAAGTTGGTAGGTATCTAGGAAATCATTCCTTTCTTCCAGGTTCTCTAGCTTGGTGGCATATAGTTGTTCTTAGAAGCCTCGCATGATATGTTGAATTTCTGCAGTGTCTGTTGTGATATCTCCTCTTTCATTTACTATCCGATTTATTTGGGTCTTCTCCCTTTTTTGTTTTGTGAGTCTGGCTAAAGGCTTGTCGATTTTGTTTACTCTTTCGAAGAACCAACATTTACTTTCATTGATCTTTTGTATGGTTTTCCTATTCTCAATGTTATTTATTTCTGCCCTTACTTGAGTGATTTCTGTCCTTCTGGTTGCTTTAGGATTCCTTTGTTGTTCTTCTTCTATGTCTTTAAGATGTGCAATCAGGCTGTTCATTTGTGCCGTTTCTTGTTTCCTAATGTGTGCTTGTATAGCTATGAACTTCCCTCTTAGGACTGCTTTAGATGTGTCCCAAATATTTTGATAGCTTGTGTCTTCATTTTCATTGAACTCTCGAAACATTTTGATTTCTTCCTTGATTTCCTCTTTGACCCACAAGTTGTTAAGAAGTGTACTGTTGAGCTTCCACATTTTGGGACTGTTACTAATCTTTTGTTGATTGTTAAGTGTTAGTTTAATTCCACTGTGGTCTGAGAAGATGCTTGGGATGATTTCAGTGCTCTTGAATTGGCTGATGCTGTCTTTGTGGCCTAACATATGGTCTATCCTTGAGAATGATCCAGGTGGATTTGAGTAAAATGTGTATTCCAGTTTCTGGGGATGAATGACTCTGAAAATGTCCAATAGTTCTAGTTTATCTATCTCTTCATTTAGCTCCCTTATGTCTTTACTGATTTTCTGCCTCAATGATCTGTCAAGTTGAGATAGTGGGGTGTTGAAGTCCCCTACTATGATTGTGTTACTGTTAATATATAACAGTATATTGCTGTAGCTCTTTCAGTAGAAGTTTGATGTATTTAGATGGCTTCTCATTGGGTGCATAGATATTAATAATTAAGTCCTCTTGATTGACTGATCCTCTGAGCATTAAGTAGTGTCCATTCCTATCTTTTTTAATCTTATCTATTTTAAAGTCTATCATGTCAGATATGAGAATAGCTGTTCCTGCCCTTTTTTGTGGGCCATTGGCTTGTATGATAGTTTTCCATCCTTTCACTTTAAGTCTGTGTTTGTCTTGTTGAGTTAGGTGAGTTTCCTGTAGACAACATATTGTTGGGTTGTGTTTCTGATCCATCTTCCTACTCTGTGTCTTTTAATAGGTGAATTCAGGCCATTGACATTTATTGATATCAAAGATTGGAGATATTTTAACGCCATTCTTGTAGAGTTTTAGAGTGTTTTGATATATGTCCTATTTGTGGTGGTCTGGTTGTTTATAGGAGACCTTTCAGAACTTCTTTCAGGGCAGGCTTGGTGATGGTTGCTTCCTTCAACTGTTGCTTGTCTGAGAAGGTTTTGATGCCTCCATCTAGTCTGAATGACAGTCTAGCAGGATATAGTATTCTTGGCTGAAAGCCGTTCTCATTGAGCACTTGATAGATATCTTGCCATTCTCTTCTAGCCTGTAGTGTTTGTATGGAGAAGTCTGCTGCTAATCTTATGGGTTTTCCTTTGTAGGTGACTCTTTGTTTTTCTCTTGCAGCCTTCAGGATCCTTTCTTTATCCTTATTCCTTTCCATTCTAAGTATGACATGTCTTGGTGTCTTTAGGTCTGGGTTAATTCTGTTTGGGACCCTCTGGGCTTCTTGAATCTTTATGTCTTTGGTGTTGTCTAGACTAGAGAAATTTTCAGCTGTTATGGCCTGGAGAATGCTTTCTTCCTCTCCTTCTCTTTCTTCCTCTGGTAAGCCAATAATGCGTATATTGTTTCTTTTGAAGTCATCCCATAGGACTGTGTTGTTGTTTTCAGCATCTCTTAATCTCTTTTTGAGATCTCTTACTTCTTTTTTAGTTGTCTCTAATTCATCCTCAATCTTGCTAATTCTGTCTTCAGCCTCATAGATTCTATTCTCTCTGCCCTCTACTGTTTTCTGGAGTTCATCTATTTTATTGCCCTGCTGTGATACTGTTTTAGCTTGTTCAGCTAGTTGCCTTCTTAGCTCAGCGATTTCAGCTTTCAGCTCTCTAATAACCATGAGATAATTAGAATTTTCTTCCATATTCTCATTTTTTTTTTTGCTGCGCTACCGCCCGACTCCCTCAAATCCATTTTTATGATCACTAATCATGAATTTCTTTTTTTTTTAAATTTTTTTATTTAAGAAAGGATTAATTAACAAAACCATAGGGTAGGAGGGGTACAACTCCACACAATTCCCACCGCCCAATCTCCATATCCCACCCCCTCCCCCGATAGCTTTCCCATTCTCTATCCCTCTGGGAGCATGGACCCAGGGTCATTGTGGGTTGCAGAAGGTAGAAGGTCTGGCTTCTGTAATTGCTTCCCCGCTGAACATGGGCGTTGACTGGTCGGTCCATACTCCCAGTCTGCCTCTCTCTTTCCCTAGTAGGGTGGGTCTCTGGGGAAGCTGAGCTCCAGGACATATTGGCGGGGTCTTCAATCCAGGGAAGTCTGGCCGGCATCCTGATGACACCTGGAACCTGGTGACTGAAAAGAGAGTTAACATACAAAGCCAAACAAATTGTTGAGCAATCATGGACCCAAAGCTTGGAAAAGTGGAGAGGAAGTATTAGGGAGGTACTCACTGCAAACTCTAGTGTACTTCTGCTTTCTTACTTTGTTGCCATACTCCAAACTCAGTCAATTTCTGCTTTGCGTTTCTACTTCTTTTTTTTTTTTTTTTACATGCATAACATTCCCCAGATTCCCATTTAGCAATACAACCCCCACTATTTAATTCATCATTTTTCATGGACCTGTATTCTCCCCACCCACCCACCCACCCCAGAGTCTTTTACTTTGGTGTAATACTCCAATTCCATTTCAGGTTCGACTTGTGTTTTCTTTTGTAATCTTGTTTTTCAACTTCGGCCTGAGAGTGAGATCATCCCGTATTCATCCTTCTGTTTCTGACTTATTTCACTCAACATGATTTTTTCAAGGTCCATCCAAGATCGGCTGAAAACGGTGAAGTCACCATTTTTTACAGCTGAGTAGTATTCCATTGTGTATATATACCACAACTTGCTCAGCCACTCATCTGTTGTTGGACACCTGGGTTGCTTCCAGGTTTTGGCTATTACAAATTGTGCTGCCAAGAACATATGTGTACACAGATCTTTTTGGATGGATGTGTTGGGTTCCTTAGGATATATCCCCAGGAGGGGAATTGCAGGGTCATAGGGTAGGTCCATTTCTAGCCTTCTGAGAGTTCTCCAGACTGTTCTCCACAGAGGTTGGACCAATTGACATTCCCACCAGCAGTGCAGGAGGGTTCCTTTGACCCCACACCCTCTCCAGCATTTGCTGCTGTTACCTTTTCTGATGTATGACATTCTCACAGGAGTGAAGTGATATCTCATTGTTGTCTTGATTTGCATTTCTCTGACAATCAGAGACTTGGAGCATTTTTTCATGTGTTTCTCGGCCTTTTGGATCTCTTCTGTGGTGAATATTCTATCCAAGTCCTCCCCCCATTTTTGGATGGGGTTATTTGTTGTCTTGTTGTTGAGTCTGGCAAGCTCTTTATATATGTTGGTTATTAAACTCTTATCTGATGTATGGCATGTAAAGATCTTCTCCCATTCTGTGAGGGGTCTCTTGATTTGGGTAATGGTTTCTTTTGCTGTGAAGAAGCTTTTTAATTTGATGTAGTCCCATAGGTTTATACTTGCCTTAGTCTTCCTTGTAATTGGATTCGTTTCATTGAAAATATCTTTAAAATTTATGCGGAAAAAAGTTCTGCCAATATTTTCCTCTAAGTATCTGATAGTTTCTGGTCTAACATCCAAGTCCTTGATCCACTTGGAATTTACTTTTGTATTTGGTGAAATACAGTGATTCAGTTTCATTCTTCTGCATGTTTCAACCCATTGTTTCCAACACCATTTGTTGAAGAGACTCTGCTTTCCCCATGTAATAGTCTGGGCCCCTTTGTCAAAGATTAGATGTCCATACGTGTGGGGCCTCATTTCTGGGCTCTCAATTCTATTCCACTGGTCAGTGTGTCTGTTCATGTTCCAGTACCAAGCAGTTTTGATGACAATGGCCCTATAATAGAGTTTGAAATCTGGGAGTGTGATGCCTCCGGTTCTGTTCTTTTTTTCTCAAGATTGTTTTGGCAATTCTAGGTCTTTTCTGGTTCCAGATAAACATTTGTAGCATTTTTTCTATTCTCCTAAAAAATGTAGTTGGGATCTTGATGGGGATAGCATTAAATTTGTAGATGGCTCTGGGTAATATATTCATTTTGATGATGTTAATTCTTCCAACCCATGAACATGGAATATCTTTCCACTTCTTTCTGTCTTTTTCAATTTCTTTGAGTAGTGAGTCATAATTTTCAGTATATAAGTCTTTCACTTCTTTCGTTAGGTTTACTCCTAGATATTTCATTGTTTTTGTTGCTATAGAAAAAGGAACAGATTTCTGGATTTCAATTTCTTCTAACTTAGTGTTTGCATAGAGGAATGCCACTGACTTTTGAATGTTAATTTTATAGCCTGACACCTTACTGTATTGCCTGATGATTTCCAAAAGCTTCTTGCTGGATTCCTTTAGGTTTTTCCATGTATACTATCATGTCATCTGCAAATAAGGAGAGTTTTACTTCTTCTCTTCCAATCTGTATGCCTTTAATTCCTTGCTCCTGTCTGATTGCTATGGCAAGAACTTCCAACACTATGTTGAATAGTAATGGTGATAGTGGGCAGCCCTGTCTAGTACCTGATCTGAGGGGAAATACTTCCAGTTTTTCACCATTGAGTATGATGTTGGCTGTAGGTTTGCTATATAGAGACTCCACTATCTTCAGGAATTTTCCATCTATTCCCATTTTTTGTAGTGTTTTGATCATAAAGAGATGTTGTATTTTGTCAAAGGCTTTCTCTGCATCTATTGATATGACCATGTGGTTTTTGGTCTTGCTTTTGTTGATGTGGTGGATCACATTGATTGATTTACGTATATTAAACCAACCTTGCATGCCTGGGATAAACCCCACTTGGTCATGATGAACAATCTTTTTGATATACTGCTGTATCCGGTTGGCTAGAATTTTGTTTAATATTTTCGCATCTATGTTCATCAGAGATATTGGTCTGTAGTTTTCTTTTTTGGCTGTGTCCCGGTCTGCTTTTGGTATCAGGGTGATGTTAGCTTCATAGAAGCAGGCAGGGAGTATTCCAGTGTCTTCAATCTTCTGGAAGACTTTTAAAAGTAGAGGTATTAGTTCTTCTTTGAAAGTTTTGTAGAATTCATTTGTAAAACCATCTGGTCCAGGACTTTTATTTTTGGGAAGATTTTTGACAACTGTTTCAATTTCATTAGCTGTGATGGGCCTGTTCAAGTTATCCACTTTTTCTTTACTTAGTTTTGGAAGTTGGTAGGTATCTAGGAAATCATTCCTTTCTTCCAGGTTCTCTAGCTTGGTGGCATATAGTTGTTCTTAGAAGCCTCGCATGATATGTTGAATTTCTGCAGTGTCTGTTGTGATATCTCCTCTTTCATTTACTATCCGATTTATTTGGGTCTTCTCCCTTTTTTGTTTTGTGAGTCTGGCTAAAGGCTTGTCGATTTTGTTTACTCTTTCGAAGAACCAACATTTACTTTCATTGATCTTTTGTATGGTTTTCCTATTCTCAATGTTATTTATTTCTGCCCTTACTTGAGTGATTTCTGTCCTTCTGGTTGCTTTAGGATTCCTTTGTTGTTCTTCTTCTATGTCTTTAAGATGTGCAATCAGGCTGTTCATTTGTGCCGTTTCTTGTTTCCTAATGTGTGCTTGTATAGCTATGAACTTCCCTCTTAGGACTGCTTTAGATGTGTCCCAAATATTTTGATAGCTTGTGTCTTCATTTTCATTGAACTCTCGAAACATTTTGATTTCTTCCTTGATTTCCTCTTTGACCCACAAGTTGTTAAGAAGTGTACTGTTGAGCTTCCACATTTTGGGACTGTTACTAATCTTTTGTTGATTGTTAAGTGTTAGTTTAATTCCACTGTGGTCTGAGAAGATGCTTGGGATGATTTCAGTGCTCTTGAATTGGCTGATGCTGTCTTTGTGGCCTAACATATGGTCTATCCTTGAGAATGATCCAGGTGGATTTGAGTAAAATGTGTATTCCAGTTTCTGGGGATGAATGACTCTGAAAATGTCCAATAGTTCTAGTTTATCTATCTCTTCATTTAGCTCCCTTATGTCTTTACTGATTTTCTGCCTCAATGATCTGTCAAGTTGAGATAGTGGGGTGTTGAAGTCCCCTACTATGATTGTGTTACTGTTAATATATAACAGTATATTGCTGTAGCTCTTTCAGTAGAAGTTTGATGTATTTAGATGGCTTCTCATTGGGTGCATAGATATTAATAATTAAGTCCTCTTGATTGACTGATCCTCTGAGCATTAAGTAGTGTCCATTCCTATCTTTTTTAATCTTATCTATTTTAAAGTCTATCATGTCAGATATGAGAATAGCTGTTCCTGCCCTTTTTTGTGGGCCATTGGCTTGTATGATAGTTTTCCATCCTTTCACTTTAAGTCTGTGTTTGTCTTGTTGAGTTAGGTGAGTTTCCTGTAGACAACATATTGTTGGGTTGTGTTTCTGATCCATCTTCCTACTCTGTGTCTTTTAATAGGTGAATTCAGGCCATTGACATTTATTGATATCAAAGATTGAAGATATTTTAACGCCATTCTTGTAGAGTTTTAGAGTGTTTTGATATATGTCCTATTTGTGGTGGTCTGGTTGTTTATAGGAGACCTTTCAGAACTTCTTTCAGGGCAGGCTTGGTGATGGTTGCTTCCTTCAACTGTTGCTTGTCTGAGAAGGTTTTGATGCCTCCATCTAGTCTGAATGACAGTCTAGCAGGATATAGTATTCTTGGCTGAAAGCCTTTCTCATTGAGCACTTGATAGATATCTTGCCATTCTCTTCTAGCCTGTAGTGTTTGTATGGAGAAGTCTGCTGCTAATCTTATGGGTTTTCCTTTGTAGGTGACTCTTTGTTTTTCTCTTGCAGCCTTCAGGATCCTTTCTTTATCCTTATTCCTTTCCATTCTAAGTATGACATGTCTTGGTGTCTTTAGGTCTGGGTTAATTCTGTTTGGGACCCTCTGGGCTTCTTGAATCTTTATGTCTTTGGTGTTGTCTAGACTAGAGAAATTTTCAGCTGTTATGGCCTGGAGAATGCTTTCTTCCTCTCCTTCTCTTTCTTCCTCTGGTAAGCCAATAATGCGTATATTGTTTCTTTTGAAGTCATCCCATAGGACTGTGTTGTTGTTTTCAGCATCTCTTAATCTCTTTTTGAGATCTCTTACTTCTTTTTTAGTTGTCTCTAATTCATCCTCAATCTTGCTAATTCTGTCTTCAGCCTCATAGATTCTATTCTCTCTGCCCTCTACTGTTTTCTGGAGTTCATCTATTTTATTGCCCTGCTGTGATACTGTTTTAGCTTGTTCAGCTAGTTGCCTTCTTAGCTCAGCGATTTCAGCTTTCAGCTCTCTAATAACCATGAGATAATTAGAATTTTCTTCCATATTCTCATTTTTTTTTTTGCTGCGCTACCGCCCGACTCCCTCAAATCCATTTTTATGATCACTAATCATGAATTTCTTTTTTTTTAAATTTTTTTATTTAAGAAAGGATTAATTAACAAAACCATAGGGTAGGAGGGGTACAACTCCACACAATTCCCACCGCCCAATCTCCATATCCCACCCCCTCCCCCGATAGCTTTCCCATTCTCTATCCCTCTGGGAGCATGGACCCAGGGTCATTGTGGGTTGCAGAAGGTAGAAGGTCTGGCTTCTGTAATTGCTTCCCCGCTGAACATGGGCGTTGACTGGTCGGTCCATACTCCCAGTCTGCCTCTCTCTTTCCCTAGTAGGGTGGGTCTCTGGGGAAGCTGAGCTCCAGGACATATTGGCGGGGTCTTCAATCCAGGGAAGTCTGGCCGGCATCCTGATGACACCTGGAACCTGGTGACTGAAAAGAGAGTTAACATACAAAGCCAAACAAATTGTTGAGCAATCATGGACCCAAAGCTTGGAAAAGTGGAGAGGAAGTATTAGGGAGGTACTCACTGCAAACTCTAGTGTACTTCTGCTTTCTTACTTTGTTGCCATACTCCAAACTCAGTCAATTTCTGCTTTGCGTTTCTACTTCTTTTTTTTTTTTTTTTACATGCATAACATTCCCCAGATTCCCATTTAGCAATACAACCCCCACTATTTAATTCATCATTTTTCATGGACCTGTATTCTCCCCACCCACCCACCCACCCCAGAGTCTTTTACTTTGGTGTAATACTCCAATTCCATTTCAGGTTCGACTTGTGTTTTCTTTTGTAATCTTGTTTTTCAACTTCGGCCTGAGAGTGAGATCATCCCGTATTCATCCTTCTGTTTCTGACTTATTTCACTCAACATGATTTTTTCAAGGTCCATCCAAGATCGGCTGAAAACGGTGAAGTCACCATTTTTTACAGCTGAGTAGTATTCCATTGTGTATATATACCACAACTTGCTCAGCCACTCATCTGTTGTTGGACACCTGGGTTGCTTCCAGGTTTTGGCTATTACAAATTGTGCTGTCAAGAACATATGTGTACACAGATCTTTTTGGATGGATGTGTTGGGTTCCTTAGGATATATCCCCAGGAGGGGAATTGCAGGGTCATAGGGTAGGTCCATTTCTAGCCTTCTGAGAGTTCTCCAGACTGTTCTCCACAGAGGTTGGACCAATTGACATTCCCACCAGCAGTGCAGGAGGGTTCCTTTGACCCCACACCCTCTCCAGCATTTGCTGCTGTTACCTTTTCTGATGTATGACATTCTCACAGGAGTGAAGTGATATCTCATTGTTGTCTTGATTTGCATTTCTCTGACAATCAGAGACTTGGAGCATTTTTTCATGTGTTTCTCGGCCTTTTGGATCTCTTCTGTGGTGAATATTCTATCCAAGTCCTCCCCCCATTTTTGGATGGGGTTATTTGTTGTCTTGTTGTTGAGTCTGGCAAGCTCTTTATATATGTTGGTTATTAAACTCTTATCTGATGTATGGCATGTAAAGATCTTCTCCCATTCTGTGAGGGGTCTCTTGATTTGGGTAGTGGTTTCTTTTGCTGTGAAGAAGCTTTTTAATTTGATGTAGTCCCATAGGTTTATACTTGCCTTAGTCTTCCTTGTAATTGGATTCGTTTCATTGAAAATATCTTTAAAATTTATGCGGAAAAAAGTTCTGCCAATATTTTCCTCTAAGTATCTGATAGTTTCTGGTCTAACATCCAAGTCCTTGATCCACTTGGAATTTACTTTTGTATTTGGTGAAATACAGTGATTCAGTTTCATTCTTCTGCATGTTTCAACCCATTGTTTCCAACACCATTTGTTGAAGAGACTCTGCTTTCCCCATGTAATAGTCTGGGCCCCTTTGTCAAAGATTAGATGTCCATACGTGTGGGGCCTCATTTCTGGGCTCTCAATTCTATTCCACTGGTCAGTGTGTCTGTTCATGTTCCAGTACCAAGCAGTTTTGATGACAATGGCCCTATAATAGAGTTTGAAATCTGGGAGTGTGATGCCTCCGGTTCTGTTCTTTTTTTCTCAAGATTGTTTTGGCAATTCTAGGTCTTTTCTGGTTCCAGATAAACATTTGTAACATTTTTTTCTATTCTCCTAAAAAATGTAGTTGGGATCTTGATGGGGATAGCATTAAATTTGTAGATGGCTCTGGGTAATATATTCATTTTGATGATGTTAATTCTTCCAACCCATGAACATGGAATATCTTTCCACTTCTTTCTGTCTTTTTCAATTTCTTTGAGTAGTGAGTCATAATTTTCAGTATATAAGTCTTTCACTTCTTTCGTTAGGTTTACTCCTAGATATTTCATTGTTTTTGTTGCTATAGAAAAAGGAACAGATTTCTGGATTTCAATTTCTTCTAACTTAGTGTTTGCATAGAGGAATGCCACTGACTTTTGAATGTTAATTTTATAGCCTGACACCTTACTGTATTGCCTGATGATTTCCAAAAGCTTCTTGCTGGATTCCTTTAGGTTTTTCCATGTATACTATCATGTCATCTGCAAATAAGGAGAGTTTTACTTCTTCTCTTCCAATCTGTATGCCTTTAATTCCTTGCTCCTGTCTGATTGCTATGGCAAGAACTTCCAACACTATGTTGAATAGTAATGGTGATAGTGGGCAGCCCTGTCTAGTACCTGATCTGAGGGGAAATACTTCCAGTTTTTCACCATTGAGTATGATGTTGGCTGTAGGTTTGCTATATAGAGACTCCACTATCTTCAGGAATTTTCCATCTATTCCCATTTTTTGTAGTGTTTTGATCATAAAGAGATGTTGTATTTTGTCAAAGGCTTTCTCTGCATCTATTGATATGACCATGTGGTTTTTGGTCTTGCTTTTGTTGATGTGGTGGATCACATTGATTGATTTACGTATATTAAACCAACCTTGCATGCCTGGGATAAACCCCACTTGGTCATGATGAACAATCTTTTTGATATACTGCTGTATCCGGTTGGCTAGAATTTTGTTTAATATTTTCGCATCTATGTTCATCAGAGATATTGGTCTGTAGTTTTCTTTTTTGGTTGTGTCCCGGTCTGCTTTTGGTATCAGGGTGATGTTAGCTTCATAGAAGCAGGCAGGGAGTATTCCAGTGTCTTCAGTCTTCTGGAAGACTTTTAAAAGTAGAGGTATTAGTTCTTCTTTGAAAGTTTTGTAGAATTCATTTGTAAAACCATCTGGTCCAGGACTTTTATTTTTGGGAAGATTTTTGACAACTGTTTCAATTTCATTAGCTGTGATGGGCCTGTTCAAGTTATCCACTTTTTCTTTACTTAGTTTTGGAAGTTGGTAGGTATCTAGGAAATCATTCCTTTCTTCCAGGTTCTCTAGCTTGGTGGCATATAGTTGTTCTTAGAAGCCTCGCATGATATGTTGAATTTCTGCAGTGTCTGTTGTGATATCTCCTCTTTCATTTACTATCCGATTTATTTGGGTCTTCTCCCTTTTTTGTTTTGTGAGTCTGGCTAAAGGCTTGTCGATTTTGTTTACTCTTTCGAAGAACCAACATTTACTTTCATTGATCTTTTGTATGGTTTTCCTATTCTCAATGTTATTTATTTCTGCCCTTACTTGAGTGATTTCTGTCCTTCTGGTTGCTTTAGGATTCCTTTGTTGTTCTTCTTCTATGTCTTTAAGATGTGCAATCAGGCTGTTCATTTGTGCCGTTTCTTGTTTCCTAATGTGTGCTTGTATAGCTATGAACTTCCCTCTTAGGACTGCTTTAGATGTGTCCCAAATATTTTGATAGCTTGTGTCTTCATTTTCATTGAACTCTCGAAACATTTTGATTTCTTCCTTGATTTCCTCTTTGACCCACAAGTTGTTAAGAAGTGTACTGTTGAGCTTCCACATTTTGGGACTGTTACTAATCTTTTGTTGATTGTTAAGTGTTAGTTTAATTCCACTGTGGTCTGAGAAGATGCTTGGGATGATTTCAGTGCTCTTGAATTGGCTGATGCTGTCTTTGTGGCCTAACATATGGTCTATCCTTGAGAATGATCCAGGTGGATTTGAGTAAAATGTGTATTCCAGTTTCTGGGGATGAATGACTGAAAATGTCCAATAGTTCTAGTTTATGCATCTCTTCATTTAGCTCCCTTATGTCTTTACTGATTTTCTGCCTCAATGATCTGTCAAGTTGAGATAGTGGGGTGTTGAAGTCCCCTACTATGATTGTGTTACTGTTAATATATAACAGTATATTGCTGTAGCTCTTTCAGTAGAAGTTTGATGTATTTAGATGGCTTCTCATTGGGTGCATAGATATTAATAATTAAGTCCTCTTGATTGACTGATCCTCTGAGCATTAAGTAGTGTCCATTCCTATCTTTTTTAATCTTATCTATTTTAAAGTCTATCATGTCAGATATGAGAATAGCTGTTTCTGCCCTTTTTTGTGGGCCATTGGCTTGTATGATAGTTTTCCATCCTTTCACTTTAAGTCTGTGTTTGTCTTGTTGAGTTAGGTGAGTTTCCTGTAGACAACATATTGTTGGGTTGTGTTTCTGATCCATCTTCCTACTCTGTGTCTTTTAATAGGTGAATTCAGGCCATTGACATTTATTGATATCAAAGATTGAAGATATTTTAACGCCATTCTTGTAGAGTTTTAGAGTGTTTTGATATATGTCCTATTTGTGGTGGTCTGGTTGTTTATAGGAGACCTTTCAG
Source organism: Erinaceus europaeus (assembly GCF_950295315.1). Classification (NCBI taxonomy): domain Eukaryota; kingdom Metazoa; phylum Chordata; class Mammalia; order Eulipotyphla; family Erinaceidae; genus Erinaceus; species Erinaceus europaeus. Next base: position 43,279,722 of record NC_080170.1, read on the forward strand.
AACTTCTTTCAGGGCAGGCTTGGTGATGGTTGCTTCCTTCAACTGTTGCTTGTCTGAGAAGGTTTTGATGCCTCCATCTAGTCTGAATGACAGTCTAGCAGGATATAGTATTCTTGGCTGAAAGCCTTTCTCATTGAGCACTTGATAGATATCTTGCCATTCTCTTCTAGCCTGTAGTGTTTGTATGGAGAAGTCTGCTGCTAATCTTATGGGTTTTCCTTTGTAGGTGACTCTTTGTTTTTCTCTTGCAGCCTTCAGGATCCTTTCTTTATCCTTATTCCTTTCCATTCTAAGTATGACATGTCTTGGTGTCTTTAGGTCTGGGTTAATTCTGTTTGGGACCCTCTGGGCTTCTTGAATCTTTATGTCTTTGGTGTTGTCTAGACTAGAGAAATTTTCAGCTGTTATGGCCTGGAGAATGCTTTCTTCCTCTCCTTCTCTTTCTTCCTCTGGTAAGCCAATAATGCGTATATTGTTTCTTTTGAAGTCATCCCATAGGACTGTGTTGTTGTTTTCAGCATCTCTTAATCTCTTTTTGAGATCTCTTACTTCTTTTTTAGTTGTCTCTAATTCATCCTCAATCTTGCTAATTCTGTCTTCAGCCTCATAGATTCTATTCTCTCTGCCCTCTACTGTTTTCTGGAGTTCATCTATTTTATTGCCCTGCTGTGATACTGTTTTAGCTTGTTCAGCTAGTTGCCTTCTTAGCTCAGCGATTTCAGCTTTCAGCTCTCTAATAACCATGAGATAATTAGAATTTTCTTCCATATTCTCATTTTTTTTTTTTTGCTGCGCTACCGCCCGACTCCCTCAAATCCATTTTTATGATCACTAATCATGAATTTCTTTTTTTTTTAATTTTTTTATTTAAGAAAGGATTAATTAACAAAACCATAGGGTAGGAGGGGTACAACTCCACACAATTCCCACCGCCCAATCTCCATATCCCACCCCCTCCCCCGATAGCTTTCCCATTCTCTATCCCTCTGGGAGCATGGACCCAGGGTCATTGTGGGTTGCAGAAGGTAGAAGGTCTGGCTTCTGTAATTGCTTCCCCGCTGAACATGGGCGTTGACTGGTCGGTCCATACTCCCAGTCTGCCTCTCTCTTTCCCTAGTAGGGTGGGTCTCTGGGGAAGCTGAGCTCCAGGACATATTGGCGGGGTCTTCAATCCAGGGAAGTCTGGCCGGCATCCTGATGACACCTGGAACCTGGTGACTGAAAAGAGAGTTAACATACAAAGCCAAACAAATTGTTGAGCAATCATGGACCCAAAGCTTGGAAAAGTGGAGAGGAAGTATTAGGGAGGTACTCACTGCAAACTCTAGTGTACTTCTGCTTTCTTACTTTGTTGCCATACTCCAAACTCAGTCAATTTCTGCTTTGCGTTTCTACTTCTTTTTTTTTTTTTTTTACATGCATAACATTCCCCAGATTCCCATTTAGCAATACAACCCCCACTATTTAATTCATCATTTTTCATGGACCTGTATTCTCCCCACCCACCCACCCACCCCAGAGTCTTTTACTTTGGTGTAATACTCCAATTCCATTTCAGGTTCGACTTGTGTTTTCTTTTGTAATCTTGTTTTTCAACTTCGGCCTGAGAGTGAGATCATCCCGTATTCATCCTTCTGTTTCTGACTTATTTCACTCAACATGATTTTTTCAAGGTCCATCCAAGATCGGCTGAAAACGGTGAAGTCACCATTTTTTACAGCTGAGTAGTATTCCATTGTGTATATATACCACAACTTGCTCAGCCACTCATCTGTTGTTGGACACCTGGGTTGCTTCCAGGTTTTGGCTATTACAAATTGTGCTGCCAAGAACATATGTGTACACAGATCTTTTTGGATGGATGTGTTGGGTTCCTTAGGATATATCCCCAGGAGGGGAATTGCAGGGTCATAGGGTAGGTCCATTTCTAGCCTTCTGAGAGTTCTCCAGACTGTTCTCCACAGAGGTTGGACCAATTGACATTCCCACCAGCAGTGCAGGAGGGTTCCTTTGACCCCACACCCTCTCCAGCATTTGCTGCTGTTACCTTTTCTGATGTATGACATTCTCACAGGAGTGAAGTGATATCTCATTGTTGTCTTGATTTGCATTTCTCTGACAATCAGAGACTTGGAGCATTTTTTCATGTGTTTCTCGGCCTTTTGGATCTCTTCTGTGGTGAATATTCTATCCAAGTCCTCCCCCCATTTTTGGATGGGGTTATTTGTTGTCTTGTTGTTGAGTCTGGCAAGCTCTTTATATATGTTGGTTATTAAACTCTTATCTGATGTATGGCATGTAAAGATCTTCTCCCATTCTGTGAGGGGTCTCTTGATTTGGGTAGTGGTTTCTTTTGCTGTGAAGAAGCTTTTTAATTTGATGTAGTCCCATAGGTTTATACTTGCCTTAGTCTTCCTTGTAATTGGATTCGTTTCATTGAAAATATCTTTAAAATTTATGCGGAAAAAAGTTCTGCCAATATTTTCCTCTAAGTATCTGATAGTTTCTGGTCTAACATCCAAGTCCTTGATCCACTTGGAATTTACTTTTGTATTTGGTGAAATACAGTGATTCAGTTTCATTCTTCTGCATGTTTCAACCCATTGTTTCCAACACCATTTGTTGAAGAGACTCTGCTTTCCCCATGTAATAGTCTGGGCCCCTTTGTCAAAGATTAGATGTCCATACGTGTGGGGCCTCATTTCTGGGCTCTCAATTCTATTCCACTGGTCAGTGTGTCTGTTCATGTTCCAGTACCAAGCAGTTTTGATGACAATGGCCCTATAATACAGTTTGAGATCTGGCAGTGTGATGCCTCCGGTTCTGTTCTTTTTTTCTCAAGATTGTTTTGGCAATTCTAGGTCTTTTCTGGTTCCAGATAAACATTTGTAACATTTTTTTCTATTCTCCTAAAAAATGTGCTTGGGATCTTGATGGGGATAGCATTAAATTTGTAGATGGCTCTGGGTAATATATTCATTTTGATGATGTTAATTCTTCCAACCCATGAACATGGAATATCTTTCCACTTCTTTGTGTCTTTTTCAATTTCTTTGAGTAGTGACTCATAATTTTCAGTATACAAGTCTTTCACTTCTTTGGTTAGGTTTACTCCTAGATATTTTATAGTTTTTGTTGCTATAGAAAAAGGAACTGATTTCTGGATTTCAATTTCTTCTAACTTAGTGTTTGTATAGAGGAATGCCACTGACTTTTGAATGTTAATTTTATAGCCTGACAACCATATTCTCATTTGTTGTTCCTGCATTTCTGATTACAATTTTTTCAAATTCTTTACTCACTCCTGTTATTATTTCCTTAGCTAATGTTTGGATGTTGAACTCATTGTTTTGTGCTTCACCCTCTGGAGGACTTTTAGCTGGACTCTTGTCCTGGTTCGAGTCCCCAATATTTTTTCTTGTTGTTTTAACCATTTTATATATTATGTTATGAGTTCCCTTTATCAGTACTTTTCAAATTATTGATCACTATTCCCTGGATTGACTTGTGTCTAAGTAATTTAATTAAAGGTTTTACCGTGGTGGAAGTTAACAGTTTTTTCAATCCCTGAGTTGGAGCTCAGTGATGTAAAAGCCTCTTTTTTTTTTTTCTTCCCTGTAGGCTATGGGAGCCTGAGGGCTTTTAAACTATCAAAAGGCTTTTTAGCTTAATCACTGACTCCTGACCAAGAGATAAAGCAGGGTGTGGCAGAGATAATCCAGTGGTTATGCAAAGAGACTTTCACAGCCCCTCAGCTATGCCACCGAGGTATAGGTCTTCTCCTGAGTTTCCCCTGTTAGATCTCTGTCCCCTGGTGTCCCTCCCTGTTGCTGCTCCAGATTCTGAGGGTAGTAGCAATGGAGACTCAGAGTTGCACTTGGAGAGTCTCTGGGGAGTCCTTTCGTCCCTTCAGCTGTCCCCTTGTTTTTGGAGCAGACTGGAGGTGGTGTCTCCACTGATAAACTGTTAAACTGTTAGCAGTCACTTAATCTCTCCTTAGGCCCCTCTCTCCTCTCTGTCACCAGCCACGCGTGTTTGTACTCACGGGTGATTTACTGGGTTCCTGTGGTCATTCTAGTCCTGTCTTGTTTTCGGTCCGGGTGCTCTCCTTTGGTATTCCTAGTTGATCCAGGAGAGGAGAGGAGAGGAAAGAAAGCTATTTGCTGCTCGTAGCTCTGCCTCCGGAAGTCTAATCGTGCCACATGCACTTAACCTGCTGCGCTACTGCCTGACTCCCGCCTGTCTCTCTCTTTCTCTAGTGGGGCAGGGTTCTGGGGAAGTGGGGCTCTGGGACACATTGGTGGGATCGTCTGTCCAGGGAAGTCTGGTTGGCATCATGGTTGCATCTGGAACCTGGTGGATAAAAAGAGAGTTAACATATAAAGCCAAAAAATTGTTGACTAATCATGAACCTAAAAGCTGGAATAGTTCAGATGAAGAGTTGGGGGGTCTCCATTTTATAGATAGTTAGTAGTCCTATTTTATTTATATTCCAAAGAGCCCATGACTATACTAGTTTTTTTGTTTGTTTGTTTGTTTTCCTGAGCCTGACATCTGATATGCAGGTGGATACAAGTTACTATCTGGGGAAGATGATGTCATGACTGGAAAAAGGACCAGAAAGCTGGATCAGGGAAGAGAGTAGCTCCCAAATATGGGAAAGGTATATAAATATTACTGACTGTATACTCTATTGATTACATCTGATCTAGGGCCCATATTTACCTTAGGAGCCTATGTGACCTCTGCATCCCTGTAGATTTGAGCTCACATTCTGGGGTCATGTGTAGGAATGTTCCAAGCTGCCTCAGTTTCAGGACCCATCTTCCTCAGGTGGAACATAGAGTATGTTGTCCAGCTTCCTTCAGATGGAACATTCTCTACCATTGTTGATTCACATTGAGTGGAAGGTCCTTTGGGGGCACACAGAGGGGTCTATTGTGTTGTTCCTGATAGAGATGACTAGTAACAATGGAGAGAGGGATCTATTCGAGGTCTAGGCCCGTTATGTCATGTCTGTGTGGGAATCTCAGGACTCCTTGACTAGGGCCCCAGATGATGGGGTGGCCTGGTAGTGACTAAAGAGTCATTGTTGAAGTATGCCAGTCTCTTGCCCTTATTCAGCTTTTGCGGTCCTTGCTTTGATAAGGATAGCGTGGGAGTAAGTGAGTGAGGGAAGTATAGTAGGAAGTAGGTGAGGAAGTATGCCAGTCTCTTGCCCTTATTCAGCTTTTGCGGTCCTTGCTTTGATAAGGATAGCGTGGGAGTAAGTGAGTGAGGGAAGTATAGTAGGAAGTAGGTGAGGAAGTATGCCAGTCTCTTGCCCTTATTCAGCTTTTGCCGTCCTTGCTTTGATAAGGATAGCGTGGGAGTAAGTGAGTGAGGGAAGTATAGTAGGAAGTAGGTGAGGAGGGTATCTAGGTCCAAGTAGAAACTATTTCATTAGGAACTTTATGGTGTCTTTTTAGGTCTTTCTTGTTTGCTGCATATATTGACTCACTGCAGACTATTGTGCACTTTTGCTTTCAGGTATATATTTTGCTCTAATTTATGGATACATGTGTACATATGCCCTATATCATGGGACCTGGTCTATATCTAGGTTTTGGGGCTTTGTTAGGAAGTGACTCACCTGAAATGAAATTAGAGAATCCTATGAAAGGAAAGGTCTCAACCAAGTAATGAGGCTGAAGGGCTGACATTCCATGCCTGATGTCTCTGGACACAGTTCGAAATGAAGCATGCTGAGGTGGTACTGGTTGCATTGATTAGGTTTGGATCAGCAGATGCAATGTCATTTGATATGAATTGAGAGAAACATGCAGGAGAGTGAGCACCACCCTAGAGGTTCCAGGACTAGGGGAAATATAGGCTCTGTAGAGGAAGTGGGATGTTCCTGATGTCTTAGGGTTTAAGAAAGCAATAGATAGTTATTACTATAATTACATTATTTGGCAATTGGGTTAACTTTGAAATATCACTTTGTTAGGATTTGCTGTGTCATACGTAACATCACCATAATTTATGTCCTTTGACATTATTTGTATATAGCTGTGTCTTATAGAGTAAAGTCACTGGTTGCTTCTATTCTCCCTGTTTTAAGCTTTTAAGAGAGTCAACATTTCAATGACTCAGCCTATGGTCTGTGCATTAAAAAGTTTGAGACATTCAATCAATTTTTCCCTTCTCATATTAATTAAATAGTCATTTATATGGCTATAAGTTAATAGGAGTGTACATAAACACCATTCCCACCACCAAAAGACTATGTCCCATCCCATCCTTCCCCCCACCCCCCGCCAACTCAGTGAAGCTGAACATCCACCTTCACCCTCAACCCAGAGGTTTTTACTTTGGTTCACCACTCCAAACTCAGTCAAATCCTGCTTTGAGTTTTCCTTTCTGTTCTTCTCAAATTCTCTTTATGAATGGGATCATCCCATACTCATCTTTGTCTTTCTGACTTAGCTCACTTAACTTAATTCCTCCTAGCTCCATTCAAGATGGGTCAAAGAAGGTGGGTTCTTGTTCTTTATAGCTGCGTAGTATTCCATTGTGTATATATACCACAGCTTTCTCAGCCACTCATCTGTTGTTGGGCACCTGGGTTGCTTCCAGGTTTTAGCTATTACGAATTGTGCTGCTATGAGCATAGGTGCTGCTATGAACACATATCTTTTTGGTTGTGTGTTATGGAGTCCGTGGGGTATATCCCTAGGAGAGGAATTACTGGGTAATATGAAAGGTCCATGTTTAGCTTTGTGAGAGTTCTCCAGACTGCTGTCCACAGAGGCTGGACCAATTTACATTCCCACCAGCAGTGAAGAAGGGTTCCTTTGTCCCAGCAGCCTCTCCAGCATTTGTTGCTGCTGTCCTTTTTGATGTATCCCATTTTCACAGGGGTGAGGTGGTATCTCAATGTTATCTTTATTTGCATTTCTCTGACAATCAGCCACCTAGAGCAATTTTTCATATGTTTGTTAGCCTTTTGGGTCTCTTCTGTAGTGAATATTCTGTTCATATCCACTGCCCATTTTTGGATGGGGTCATTTGCTTTTTTGGTGCTAAGTTTGCTGAGCTCTTTGTATATTTTGGTGATTAGTCTCTTGTCTGATGTATGGCATGTGAAGATTTTTCTCCCATTCTATCTCTTTGTTTGAGTGATGGTTTCTTTGGCTGTGCAGAAGCTCTTCAATTTGATGTAGTCCCACTGATTTGTTTTTGTTTTAGTCTTCCTTGCAATTGGGTTTGAATAGTCAAAGATGTCCTTGAGGTTTAGGTGGGAAAGTGTTCCACCAACGTTTTTTCTCTATTTGATAGTTTCTGGTCTAACATCCAGGTTCTTGATCTTGATTTGGAGTTGACTTTTGTTTCTGGTGATATAAAGTGGTTCAGTTTCATTCTTCTGCATGTTTCAACCCAGTTTTCCCAGCACTATTTATTGAAAAGAGCCTCCTTCCTCCATTTAATACTTTGGTCCCTGCTGTGGACCACCACAGTGAATGAGCAGCAGGAGGGTCAGGGGTCTTGAAGGCAACCTCCCCGGTGGGTCAGGAGTCGGCGCGAGGGAGAACAGATAGACACCACACTCCATTGGAGGGTGAATCTGGACTCATTTTAATAGTGAAACTGAATTAGCTTTTATACTTTTTTCAGGTTACATTCTAAGCAACCAGCTTAGTCTTGTGGCTTTGGCAAGCTATATGTTACTCCCCTATTTCTGTAAAGAATGGTACAATGCTTAGTATCGTCCTGTTCTCAGGGGAGGTCATACCCAGAATTGTTTTAGACTTTTGCTGAGGACTATCTCTACCATTAATCTTCTATGGGGGGCATACAGATCTTTGCCTAGTCGTGGACCACTGCTCATCTAGGTCTGGTACAGTTTAACTATTAATCTTTCTTTGTTTCAATACATCAACTTGTACCTGGGAGGCCTCAATCTCTGTATTCTTTCTTTGAGGGGCAAGTCATAACATGACTTTTTTTTTGTCCGTCTATGCTGACCCACCTTCCCCACTTTCATAATGTAACTTTCAAATATGCCCCTGTGTAAGGGAGAGGGGGTGCTTCTGACTCTCCATTTCCACCAGGCACTGCCAAAGCATTATTAATCAATTGTGACAGTATAATTATTTGTAACAATAACGGGGGGAGAATGCATTGTCCCTCTCTCGTCCTTTCTGCTCGGCTTCCTTGAAGTCTGAATGCAGGTCCAGAGGAGATGACCCTGTCAGGCTCCCTGGCTTTCATGATGGGGGGGGGGGGGGCGCCACAGGTCCCCCTTATCAAAGATTAGATGTCCATAGGTGTGGGGGTTTCCAACTTTTAAATTATGAATAATGCTGATGTAAACACTTTTACATTTCTGTGCAGGCTCATATTTTCTTTTCATTTCTAGTTTATATCCAGGAGCAGATTACTATTCATGTGGGGACACTAGCTCTTTGAGTGTTTTCAAAAAGGCTGCATTATTTTATATGCCCACATGCAGTATTAAAATAAGTGTTTTGATGTTTCCCATCCTTGCCAGTGCCTACCTACCAGCCTTCTTTAGCTCCTAGTTTCTAGGTTTAAAGATTTGATTCATTGTTGAGAAGATAAGAAACATACAGTATAAATTGTCATCAAAGAAATAGTGTATCAATTAGAAAAACATCAATTTTAGTGTTTGTTCATCAGAGATTTAGGAACTACCCTGTGTAAACCCTCCTGTTGGGAATGTCAGACACTGGCCCAACCCTTGTGGAGAGTGGTCTAGAGAACTCTCAGAAGGCTAGAAATGGACCTACCCTATGATCCTGCAATTCCTCTCCTGGGGATATATCCTAAGGAACCCAACACACCCATCTAAAAAGATTTGTGTATACCCATGCTCAGAAAAGCACAATTTATAGTAGCTAAAATCTGGAAGCAACCCAGGTGTCCAACAACAGATGAGTGGCTAAACAAGTTGTGGTATATATACACAATGGAATACTACAAAGCTATTAAAAATGGTGATTTCACTGTTTTCAGCCCATCTTGGATGGAGCTTGAAGAAATCATGTTAAGTGAAATAAGTCTGAAACAGAAGGATGAATATGGGATGATCTCACTCTCAGACAGAAGCTGAAAAACAAGATCAGAAGAAAAAACACTAAGCAGAACCTGGACTGGAGTTGGTGTATTGCACCAAAGGAAAAAACTCTGGGGTGGGTGCGGGGAGAGTACAGGTCCTGGAAAGGGATGACAGAGGACCTAATGGGAGTTTTACTGTTATGTGGAAAAGTGAGAAATGTTATGTATGTACAAACTATTGCATTTACTATCGACTATAAAACATTAATCCCCCAATAAAGTGGGGAGAGATACACACCAGAGACATATTCAGAAATGCTCCAATTCACTCATCAAGAGAGAAATGCAAATTAAAACTACATTGAGATTCCACCTCACACCTGTGAGAATGCACTCCATCAATAAAACAAGAGAAGACAAGTGTTGTAGAGGATGGGGAGAGAGAGGAACTCTACTTCACTGCTGGTGGGAGTACAAATTGATGCAGCTATTATGGAAAATCCTTAGACAAATACAAATGGAAATACCTTGTGACCCAGCAATTCCACTGCTAGGCATTTACCCAAAAGATATAACAACACTGATTCGAAGGGATATATGCACCGCCATGTTCATAGAGGCTTTATTCACAGTAGCAAAGTCATGGAAATAACCAAAATGCCCTTTGACAGATGCCCTATGGTACCTCAACAGAGCATTTATACAGCAATAAAAAAAGATATTGTGTCCTTCAGGATAAAGTTGATGGAATTGGAGATTATGTACATTGAAGCAAGTAAGGAGGTGAAAGACAACTACAGAATGGTCTCAACCATATGTGGAATATAGAGAATTGAGTATACAAATGTAAAAAAACCCAAAACACGTATATCTAAGACTGTGGGAAAACTATATTGGTTACATCTGGGGAAGGTGATGGGTACTCAGACCTTTGTTGATGGGAGTGGTGCAAAAAACTGTGGTAGTTATCTCTAGGAGTTGAGAGGGTGGGGATATGGAACCTTGGGGTGGAGGTGGTGTGGAACTATACATTGCAATCCTACAATCTTGTAAGAGACTATGAATAACAAATAAAACATTCTTTAAGGGAGCTGGGTGGTGGTGCAGTGGGTTAAACGCACATGGCGCTAAGTGCAAGGACTGGCGTAAGGATCCCGGTTCCAGCCCCTGGCTCCCCACCTGCAGGGGGGTCACTTCACAAGTGGTGAAGCAGGTCTGCAGGTGTCTATATTTCTTTCCCCTCTCTCTTTCCCTGCTCTATCAATTTCTCTCTGTCCTGTCCAACAACAACGACAGCAATAACAACAATAATAGTAACGATGATAAACAGGGCAACAAAAAGGGAAAATTTTAAAAAAAAAGAAAGCTTATAAGACTCCCTCTCACTTCAGACTCCTTTGGGTCCATGGAATCACATAACAAATGACTTCCTTCTGGGAGAATTGAACCATCAGGCCAGTGAAAAGCAGTCAGTGGCATAAAAAAAAAATTTCTTTAAATAAAAAAAAAATTATCCTGTGAAAAAAATTTCTTCTAGACAAGTTGCAAAATAGAAAAAAAGATTTAAAAAACCACATGCTCTTACACATTAGTATTTAGTATAGTTTATTATTGAAATTATATGTTCATAAAGACTTCTAAGTTCATACTGTTCTCACTTTTCTAGGCCTCTCTAAAATACTTCCAAATTTGATTTGTTCTCTTGACTACTGTTCTTTCAAGTTGGAAGGCATCACAGAGTTGAGTGAACTGAGTGATGAAGAATGGAAGAAAATTACTGTAAAAATTAATGAGATAAAATCTCAGCTGGAAGTATTGTTAAATTCTGTTGGTACTGTTCCTCAGGACATGGACATGGAATGTGGCTCGTAAGTTTAGCTCCAAGATAAGGATTTTTTTTTTTACAGTTTTATTGCAATATAATTAGTACATCATGTGAAAAAAAAAGTATACAATTCAGTAGTTTTCAGTGTATTCACAGATCCAAGCTACCTCATCATAGTCAATTGTACAACACCCTTATCACATCAGAAGCCTTATTCTCTTTAGCTATCAATCTGTTCTCCTTAATCCCCATTCAGTCCCATTCCTAAGCAACTACTGGTCAACTTTCTATTTTTCTGTTTTTGGACATTATCTATGAAAATAACCATATGCCTTATGTTCTCTTGGCTGCTTTCACTTAGCATAATGTTTTTAAGGTACATCCATGTGTGGCATGCATCAGTACTTCATTCTATTTAATACTTTTTTCCTCACCAGGGGTGTTTTTTTTTAATCTGATTTTATTTTTTTCTCTCTCTTTTTAATTACCTCTGTTTACTTATTGAATAGAGACAGTCAGAAATAGAGAAGGGGAGACAGAGAGGAAGAGAGACAGAGACACCTGCAGCCCTGCTTCACCACTTGTGAAACTTTCCCCCTGCAGGCGGGAACCAGGGGCTTGAACCAGGGACCTTGTGCACTGTCTTTGGCTTATCTCATCGAACATGATACCTTCAAGTTCTGACCATGATATTGCAAAATAGATGCCCTCACCTTTTCTAACAGCTGCATAGTATTCCATTGTGTACATAACTGCAGCTTCTTTAGCTATTCATCTTTCAATATCTGAATCACTTCCAAGTTTGGGCTATCACAGACTGTGCTGGTATGAACATAGCTATGTATAAGTCTTGTCAGCTAAGTCTTTTTTATTTTCTTGGGTAAATTCTCAGGAGAAGTCATATGGGAGGTCCATTTCTAGAATTCTGATGTCTCCAGACTGTTTTTCATAGGGTTGGACTGCATTCTCACCAGCAATATAGTCCCTTTCCCCCTATGTCATTTTCTCTGGGGCTGGCTTCACGGGCGGGAGAGAGATGACCAGAAACTCATGGCTGAGCTAAGAACACAGTTTAATCTTTATTCATCAGCAGGCAAACAGTCCAACAACCTATTCACCACACAATGTGCTCCTCCATCTTTCTCCTCCGGTGGCAGCCACTGGAACTCAGGAACTACATAGGGTAGGGGGCGGGGAGAAGTAAGAAGCAAGAAGCTAGCAAGGGCTAAACCAAATCTCCCGGAGGTGGGGGGAGTGAGACCAAACCAATGTAACAGAAAAGACCATGTAAATAGACCACAATGTCAAGCAATGTAACAGAAGCAGAACTAGATCCCAGAAGCAGAACTAGAAGCATACCAACAATTCCACCTTTACTTTTTAACTAATTGACCATAGTATCAGGTGTGTGGGGTGAACAAAAACCTATATCATACAGGAATTTTCAAAAAAGAAACTGGCACAAACATGGAGGAACAAGTAAGCAAGCAACAAGAACCAGTGTGCTGCCAAAGGAAGGCCTGAGGAGGGCATTTCTTGCCTCTGTGGGCAAGGCTTTATCAAGCTAAAGAACCTTTCCTGTCTCTGTGGGATTTTCTTGCCTCCACGGGTGTTTCCTGCCTCTGTAGGCATTACCGAGCATGGAGGGAGGATATGGCCTATAGAGTCCCCAGGCAGCTGACTGCAGTCAGTCTTTGAGAAACCCAGCAGCATAAAGGAAATCTACTGTAGGGTTGTGTACCAGTAAGTCTGATAGAAGTGCCAGTTCAAAGCAGATGTCCACTGAAGAATTGCCAGGGGGTGAATTGTTGCATGAAGGAGGTCAGCTGTTGGAATTCCGCTTTTCTGTAGAGAACTTGACAGCTGCAATTCACTTACTTATGAAGCAAAACTTGTAGCAGGTTAGAAGTTTACCACAATAGATAACTCAATGATTATAATTGGTTTAAGTATCTTTATAAATTTGGAAGGTCTTTTTTGTTTCATTTTAAGGCTCCTAACCAATCTAAGTGCAATAAAATGTGGTAAGTCAAAGAACCATTCCTAGAGCCTCAGGCATGAGAATCATTAGCATAACCATTGTGCAATCCACCGTTTCTAATTGAGAAGGTATTTGAGAGCTTCACATATCAACAACGTCTTATTTAACCTTTTGTTACACCCATTCAAGATGGAGACACACCCTAGGTGTGTGCAGGTTTTTTAGACCAACATATATATATATATATATATATTGATTTTTAACTAATTTTTACCTCAGACTTTAAATGTAAGTTAATTTTACCTTTATGAGAACTATGTTGAAAACTTTTTCATTTAACTTTGTCTGGTAAGAATGTAGTCTTAAAGTTACATTTCTAACCTTAATGTTTATGAAACTTCAAACACACACATAAACATGGTCTTCAATACACAAGGAGAAAAACTTTTGTTATGAAGACATGTCATTTTAAACACGAGTTTAGATCTATTATACTGTCTTAGCTGTTCGGGGGGTACACCATCTGGAGGTGGCCTCCCGTGCCACTCCACTTCCAGGAATTGTAGGTTGCCATCACTGTATGAATCTCTGCGTTTTCTAGCTCCTCTGCCTTCAGAGTCGACCTGGGGATCTTGGCCAGGGGGCCCAGTCCCGGCAGGGAGCCCATGGTCTCCAGGTAGTCTGGGATCTGCCCAGACTTCATAGCAGGAGGGCAGGCGGGCCGGCCGTGCAGAAAGCGCAGCCCTGCCCGCCATGTCTTCCACCCTTCTCCCGGAGGCTGAGCAGCGTGGAGGGAGCCCGCGCCCAATGTTCCACACCACGCGGCAGCGAGCCGGCTCCTGCAGACGGGTGGCAGGTAGAAACCAGAGTGTGGCCCAGAGCGAAATGTTCCAGAAACAGAGAAACAGTCTCATGAAGAAAGGGCAGAGACCTTTGGAAACCTCTTCACAAGCAGAAAAGCAGCCCATAGTGGATAGGTAGCCAAAGTCTTCACTTATCTGGGGGATGGGCAGGTCAGGTCCCACGTTGGTGCGCCATATGTTGTTTTTACCGGGCTGGCTTCACGGGCGGGTAACAGATGACCAGAAACTCGTGGCTGAGCTGAGAACACAGTTTAATCTTTATTCATCAGTGGGCAAACAGTCCAACAACCTAATCACCACACAATGTGCTCCTCCATCTTTCTCCTCCAGTGGCAGCCACTGGAACTCAGGAAGTATGTAGGATAGGGGTGGGGTAAAGGAAGAAGCGCAAAACTAGCAAGGGCTAAACCAAATCTCCCGGAGGTGGGGGGAGTGAGACCAAACCAATGTAACAGAAAAGACCATGTAAATAGACCACAATGTCAAGCAATGTAACAGAAGCAGAACTAGATCCCAGAAGCAGAACTAGAAGCATACCAATACCCCTACACTCACCTGAACAGTTGTTATTTTGTCTTTTCTAATGTATGAAATTCTCACAGGCGTAAAGTAGTATCTCATTGTTATTTTTATTTGCATTTCCATGATCATCAGTGACTTGGAGCATTTTTTCTCATATGCGTTTGCCCTTTGGAGAAGATTCTGCCCATATCTTACCCTCATTTTCCAGTGGGGTGGTGGTTTTAATTTTTCTGAGAGGGATACAGGGGAGAAGGAGGGGGAGGGAGAGGGGGGAAAGGGAGAGAGGAAGGGGGAGGGGAGAAGAGGAGGGGGCAAGAGGGAGAGGGAAGGGGGAGAAGGAAGGAATGAGAGGGAGTAGGTGAGGGGGAGTAAGAAAGAGAAGGAGAAGAACCAGAACATTCAGTTTGAGTATATGCAGTGCTGGGACCTCATGCCTATAGGTCCTATACTCTAATGCTGATTTAACTCCCCAACCCAAGACTTTGTAGTCAATTCATGTTTTTAACCTACTCTGACAATTTTACCTTTTAATTCAATTGTTTAAATCATTTACATTTAATATTATTTTTACACATTTCAACTTTTTACCATATATTTTGTTTTCTTTTTCCTTGTGTCCCCTTATTGAAGATGATCTCTTAAGAAAATATTAAAATTATTTCTTACAAACTTTTTTATCTAAGTTGTCTAGGAATAAATGTTTAGCTTACAAGGATGAATTTTACACTAGGAGCTAACACTGAAGGTAAGATCTCCATTGTCCAAACAACATCATGTTAGTTGTTACTTACCTGGGTTGAGGAAACTATCACTAAGTAAATGGTTATACCAGGTAATCAATACTTTTATTCACCTTTTCCTGAGTTCTCAAACAATTGTCAATATGTAGGCCCAACCAAATTAAACTCTCTTTTAGCTAATAGTTACTTTTATACTCTTAAGTAATTCACTTTATTTGATGCTTCCTTCAGGACACTCCAGACACATATATTTAGCATGATTCAACAGTGGCTTTTGAATATAGGCAATGAGATTAGCAATGGTAACCTTGAACTTCAACGCCAAGTATGTATTTGTAGAGAATTGTTAAGACTATATCTTCCCTTTGACAAGGTTTTTCTTCAAGGAAAAATCAGGTCATGCTGTTCCAATTGGAGGAGGTTGGGAGTAAGAAATATGAACATTTGTCTTATAGTTACTATAATGAATTCCAGTGGTTCTTAAAGTGAAGTATATCCTTGTTTGAGAGATTATAAAAAAGTTGTAAGTTCCAATTAGTATCTTTATTCTTCACTCAGCATACTGATTTTTTCTTTTTAATAACACTAATCTGGGATATGACCATGTTAAGAACGGTGCCCATGACTGACAGAAGGGGTAGCTGAAACATGTTATTTTTGATTTTTTATTTATATTTATTTTAAAATAGAGACAGAGAGACACTGACAGGTGGGGGAGATAGGAAGGGAGAGAGAAAAAGAGATATCTATAGCACTGCATCACTACTTGTTTGGGGGGGGATTGAACCCTGGTCCTTGTACTTGGTAACATGTGCAATTTCCCAAGTGCACCCAGAACATGCTATTGAGAGGAGAGGCAAGATGTCACAATATTATGAGTCTGTAATTATGAAAGAAAATAGAATTATTCCACATTTATGAAAAACTGAACCTGTAGAATTCCTACACAATATGAAATAATAATTTCCAAAGGCTGAACTGGTTGTTTTTTTCCAACCTCTTCCTAGTATTCATGATTATCTAATATTACACAGACATCTGTTAATATAAATAAAAATTATATATAAATATTAGATTTGATAAAAATCAATAGAGTTTAATGCATTTTGATATTGCTTAAACTAGAAATCTGAAAAGGCAGAGATCATGATATATGGGAACAGTGCTTACAAAACACTCTCATAGTGTATGGGTAAGTGGTAAACTTACAGAAACTAAGAGTTGAAGGGCAGATATATTAAACTGAGATTAGCTAGAAGAATGGGTTTAGGAGAATGTATATGACCTGGAATACAATAAAATTTTTAAAAGAAACCAGGAGATACTTCATCTGGTAGAGTGCACACTTTACCAGACATAAAAATCCAGACTTGTGCCCCCAGCCACCATATGAGAACATCATGTAAAGGGTAGCTTCATAAGCAGTGGGTTGGTTCTTTAGTGTGTCTCTTTCTCTGTCTGCCTATTACTCTTTATTTGGAAAAATAAAACAAAAGGTCCACTGGGAGTGGTGGGGGAAAAAAGTGATTAGTAGAGTTATATAGTGGATAATACCATTAGTTTCTGTCACAAAGCAAAGCCAGAAATGATGTACTTGCATCTAAGAAGCAAAACTCAACAACAGCTCATGTAAAAAGTCACCTAGACTTTGAGTATAAAAAATGAAACTAAGAAAATTGATCATAACAGACAATTAGTCATTTTTTCTCAAGTAAACCAAACATTTATGCCAAAACCAATTACATAATTTATGTGCATTGCTTTAGCATCTCCTTTATAAAAATTTCAACCCAAGTCCCTATCTGTAGGGAGCCCCTAACCATTTTGGGGGGTTAGGCACTGCCTGATTTGCTTATTTTTTAATTTTTTAAAATATTTATTTATTCCCTTTTATTGCCCTTGTTGTTTTATTGTTATAGTTTTTATTGTTGTCATTGTTGGATAGGACAGAGAGAAATGGAGAGAGGAGGGGAAGACAGAGAGGGGGAAAGATAGACAACTGCAGACCTACTTCATCACTTGTGAAGAGACTCCCCTGCAGGTGGGTAGTCAGGGGCTCGAACCGGGATCCTTACGCTGGTCCTTGCACTTTGCTCCACCTGCACTTAACCCACTGTACTACCGCTCGACTCCCTGGTTTGCTGTTTTTTATATTTTCTCAGTTAAACTTTGTAAAATGAAACAAGTCTTAGTTTTAATTTAACTTTATATACATATACATTGGAAGGGGAAAAAAACTTTTTGTTTTACTTTCACTAGTCAAAATTACTTAGTAATGGCAGGTTTTGTACTTGGACATTGTACTTCTCTAATATTGGAATCAGATTAAACACTTTTTGCCCCTGTATCTATTTCCTGTCATACCTGAATATTCACAGTGTACTAGTTTTTGCCAAACAGCCATCACAAAAACCAGCTTCTCAAAGTGAGAGTGTGTGTGTCTGACATTGTAATGGAACTATGTCAAATGAATACTTTTTTTAATAGATGCTGTGTATCACTGTTGGTTCCCCCAAGATAGTAAAATATTGTGGCATTCTTGAGAGTTCGTTTTCAGCCTGGGATGTCTTGGTGTATAATTTGGGAACTATGGCTTTAAAAAGCTAGAGAAGAGGAAGAGGGTTGTTTAATATAGCATAGTGAGGAATAGTAATAATAGTGACAACACTCAGGGAATAGTGATTTCATTAAGCATGATGGTGTTACTGCAAGTTGTATACAATATAATTTGTTTTAGAATATTGGTACCATCTTTAATGTTTGATTTATTTTAAATATGTTCTTTATAATTATTTGTAACAGGTGGATGGACTACATATAGCTATGATCCAGTGGATGGTAAATTTGCTGCTTATAATGGTTCCTGACTTTATTGACCAAGATACTCTCTCCACATCAAATGGTGAAAGTGTTGAGGCAAATTCCATCAAAGTTGCAGAGTTAGAGCTAGATGCCATTACACTGGCAAGAAAGCTGTATCAATACACCAGCTATTTGAACAGGTGACACCATCTGGTTAATTTTATTACTGCCTCTTTGATTTTTTTATTATTTTTTATAATTTTTATTTATAAAATGGAAACACTGACAAGACCATAGGATAAGAGGAGTACAATTCCACACAATTCCCACCACCAGAACTCCAGATCCCATCCTCTCTGCTCCCCTGATAGCTTTCCTATTCTTTTTTTTTAAATTATCTTCATTTATTGGATAGAGACAGCCAGAAATTGAGAGGAAAGGAGTGGGGTAGGGAAAGAAACAAAGAGACACCTGCAGTACTGCCTTGCCAATCGCAAAGCTTTCCCCTGCAGGTGGGGACTGGGGCCTCAAACCTGGGTCCTTGTGCATTGTAACATGTGCATTCAACCAGGTGCACCACCACCCAGCCCTGCTTTCCTATTCTTTAACCTTCTGGGAATATGGACCCAGGACCATTATGGGGTGCAGAAGGTGGAAGGTCTGGCTTCTGTAATTACTTCCCCGCTGAATGTGGGTGTTGAAAGTTCAATCCAAACTCCCAGCCTGTCTCTCTGTTTCCCTAGTGGACAGAACTCTGGAGAAGCAGGGCTCCAGGACACATTAATGGGGTCATCTGCTCAGGGAAGTCTGACTGGCATCATGGTAGAATCTGGAACCTGGTAGCTGAAAAAAGAGTTAACATATAAAGCCAAACAAATTGTTGACTACTCATGAACCTAAAGACAAGAATATTGCAGATGAAGATTTAGAGTCTTTCATTTGGAAAAAGCTAGTAGGTCTATTTTAGGTATATTCCAAGGGGCCCATGACTTTACTAGTAGTTTTTTACTTGAGCCTGACATCTGATATGCAGGTGGACCCAAGTTATTTTCTGGGGAGATGGTGTCATAGTTGGATAAAGGGCTAGAAAGCTAGATCAGGGAAGAGAGCAGCTCCTAAATATGGGAAAAGTGTATGAATATTGTTAACTGTAACCCCATCGATTTGATCTGAGACCCATATTCACACAGGAACCTATGTAACCTCTGTATCCCTGTAGGTCTGAGCTTGCATTCTGTGGTCATGAGTAGGAACATTGCAGGATGCATTAATTTCAGGACCCATCTTCCTCAGGTGGTAGGTAGAATATGCTATCCCACCTCCCTTCAGAGGATGGAAGTCTCTACCATTGATTTTTAGTGTCTACCATTGTTTTTTTTTTTTTTTTTTTTTCCAACTCTCTACCATTGATCCACATTGAGGGAAAGGTCCTATGGGGGCCCACAAAGGGCTCCATTATGTTGTTCCTGATGGTGATGACCAGTGACAGTGGAGAGAGACATCTATTCAAGGTCTAGGCCTATCATGTCTGTCTATGAATCCCAGGGTTCCCTGACTAGGGCTCCAGATGGTAAGGTGGCCTAGGAATGACTATAGAGTCATCATTAAAGTATGCCAGTCTCTTGCTTTTATTTAGCTTTCATAGTCCTTACTTTGTCTGACAAGGTTAGCTTTGGAGTGAGTGAGAGAAGTGTAATAGGAAATAGGTGAGGAGGGTATCTAGATCTAAGTAGAAACTACTTATGTACTTTATGGTGTCTTTTTAGGTCTTTCTACTTGATTGTTTCAATTATTGACTACTGCAAACTATAGTGCATTTTTGCTTTCAGGTATATATTTTCCCCTAATTTATGGATACATGTGTACATATGCCCTATCTCATGGGACCTGGTCTATTATCTAGGTTTTGGAGCTTTGTTAGGAAGTGAACCACCCAAAATGGAATTAAGCAGTCCTATGAGTGATAAGGCTGAAGGTTTGACATTCCATGCCTGACCTCTCTGGACACAGAAGTGAAGTGAAGCATGCCAAGGTGGTACTGGTTGCATTGATTAGGTTTGGATCAGCAGATGCAGTATCAGTTGGTATGAATAGAGGGAAGCATGCAGGAAAATGAGCCCCACCCTAGAGGTTCCAGGACTGGGAGAAATATGGGCTTTATAGAGGAAGGTGGGAGGTTCCTGCTGTCTTAGGGTTTAAGAAGGCAATAGATAATTACTGGTATAATCAGATTATTTGACAATTGGTTAATGTTGAGAATCGCATAGTTAGGATTTGCTGTATCATACATGACCTCACCATAATTTATGTCCTTTGACGTTACTTATATGTAACTGTATCTTATAAAGTAATGCCACCAGTTGCTTCTGTTCTCCCTGGTCTAACCTTTTAGGAGAGTCAGTATTTCAAAGAACAAGTCATTATTAGAAATGTATTAACAGGAGCTCCAGTGGCATAATTGGTTAGCGCACGGTACTTATCCAGAAATGTATTAACAGTTTGAGCTCACTGTTAAAAAAATTCGATCTGATTACCAGTTTGAAGTCTTAAATGCTTAGATTGAAGGAACATATGCCTATGGTCTATGCTGCCTCTTTGAACATTACTTGTAGCAACAAGGGATTGTCTAAAAAAAGTAGTCAGCGAGGTGGCACATTTCTCATTAGTAAATAAAATCTTTTTTTAAAAAAGTAAATAAATAATAGCTCATTTGCTAACTCACTTCAATGCTACCCTAATTAGAACATGACATTTGGTGTTCTTCCAAATGGCTTTAGGATTATTTTGAAAACAATGTTGAAAAAAGGTGGTTGGGTGGTATGGGAGGATAAGGCATTGGACTCTAAAGCATTAGGTCCCAAGTTCAGCCCCTGGCAGCACATATACCAGAGTAATGTCTTGTTCTATCTCTCTCTCTCTCCTGTCTTTCTCAATAATAAAATCTTAAAAAAAAAAAAAAAGAAAAGGGCACCAAAATAAAAGACTCTGGGGTCAGTGAGGGGGAGAATACAGGTCCAAAAAAGGATGACAAAGGACCTAGCAGGGGGTGTATTGTTATATGGAAAACGTAGAAATATTATGCATGTACAAACTATTGTATTTACTGTCAAATGTAAACCATTAATTCCCCAATAAAGAAATTTAAAAAAAAAAAAAGGAAAGAAAAAAGCAGGGTGGAACATGTGTACATACATGAGCATTGAATAAATACAGAAAGACCCCACTTACTTGCATAAAGCTTATACTTTTACATATGTGTGAGTGAGCTGCATTTATGACAAGCTTGCAGTTTCCTGTGTGATTCCTTACAAAGCAGAAAATACACTTTCCCATACTTCACTAACCACCAACCAAAACATTTCTTTAAAAATGAAAACAAAACAAAAAAAAAGTCCTTACATCTGAAAATCAAGAAGATTCCCACCAAATAAAAAATGAAGGCTGATGGTAAACTATACACTATAGTCTTACAATCTTGTAACCTATTATTAATTACAATTTTTTTCTCTTTTCTTATTTATAATTTATTTCTTTATTGGGGAATTAATGTTTTACATTCAACAGTAAATACAATAGTTTGTTTGTATAACATTCCCCAGATTCCCATTTAACAATACAACCCCCATTTAACAATACAACCCCCAATGTCATTCATCATTTTTCATGGACCTGTATTCTCCCCACCCACCCACCCACCCCAGAGTCTTTTACTTTGGTGTAATACTCCAATTCCATTTCAGGTTCGACTTGTGTTTTCTTTTCTAATCTTGTTTTTCAACTTCGGCCTGAGAGTGAGATCATCCCATATTCATCCTTCTGTTTCTAACTTATTTCACTCAACATGATTTTTTCAAGGTCCATCCAAAGATCGGCTGAAAATGGTGAAGTCACCATTTTTTACAGCTGAGTAGTATTCCATTGTGTATATATACCACAACTTGCTCAGCCACTCATCTGTTGTTGGACACCTGGGTTGCTTCCAGGTTTTGGCTATTACAAATTGTGCTGCCAAGAACATATGTGTACACAGATCTTTTTGGATGGATGTGTTGGGTTCCTTAGGATATATCCCCAGGAGGGGAATTGCAGGGTCATAGGGTAGGTCCATTTCTAGCCTTCTGAGAGTTCTCCATACTGTTCTACACAGAGGTTGGACCAATTGAAATTCCCACCAGCAGTGCAGGAGGGTTCCTTTGACCCCACACCCTCTCCAGCATTTGCTGCTGTTACCTTTTCTGATGTATGACATTCTCACAGGAGTGAAGTGATATCTCATTATTGTCTTGATTTGCATTTATCTGACAATCAGAGAGTTGGAGCATTTTTTCATGTGTTTCTAGGCCTTTTGGATCTCTTCTGTGGTGAATATTCTGTCCAAGTCCTCCCCCCATTTTTGGGTGGGGTTATTTGTTGTCTTGTTGTTGAGTCTGGCAAGCTCTTTATATATGTTGGTTATTAAACTCTTATCTGATGTATGGCATGTAAAGATCTTCTCCCATTCTGTGAGGGGTCTCTTGGTTTGGGTAGTGGTTTCTTTTGCTGTTTCTTCTTCTACCGTTTGCCCTTCTTCCATAGCCAGTCAACAGCGTCAGGTTTAGCCTGATGTAAAGTTTCGAGACCTCCTTTGAATCTGGATTCTTTTGCTGTGAAGAAGCTTTTTAATTTGATATAGTCCCATAGGTTTATACTTGCCTTAGTCTTCCTTGTAATTGGGTTCGTTTCATTGAAAATGTCTTTAAAATTTATGCGGAAAAAAGTTCTGCCAATTTTTTCCTCTAAGTATCTGATAGTTTGTGGTCTAACATCCAAGTCCTTGATCCACTTGGAATTTACTTTTGTATTTGGTGAAATACAGTGATTCAGTTTCATTCTTCTGCATGTTTCAACCCATTGTTTCCAACACCATTTGTTGAAGAGACTCTGCTTTCCCCATGTAATAGTCTGGGGCCCTTTGTCAAAGATTAGATGTCCATAGGTGTGGGGCCTCATTTCTGGGCTCTCAATTCTATTCCAC
The DNA here is from genome assembly GCF_950295315.1 of Erinaceus europaeus. Lineage (NCBI taxonomy): Eukaryota > Metazoa > Chordata > Mammalia > Eulipotyphla > Erinaceidae > Erinaceus > Erinaceus europaeus. The sequence continues at coordinate 43,302,529 of NC_080170.1, forward strand.
TGGTCACTGTGCCTGTTCATGTTCCAGTACCAAGCAGTTTTGATGACAATGGCCCTATAATACAGTTTGAGATCTGGGAGTGTGATGCCTCCGATTCTGTTCTTTTTCTCAAGATTGTTTTGGCAATTCTAGGTCTTTTCTGGTTCCAGATAAACATTTGTAGCATTTTTTCTATTCTCCTAAAAAATGTGTTTGGCATCTTGATGGGGATAGCATTAAATTTGTAGATGGCTCTGGGTAATATATTCATTTCGATGATGTTAATTCTTCCAACCCATGAACATGGAATATCTTTCCACTTCTTTCTGTCTTTTTAAATTTCTTTGAGTAGTGAGTCATAATTTTCAGTATATAAGTCTTTCACTTCTTTCGTTAGGTTTACTCCTAGATATTTCATTGTTTTTGTTGCTATAGAAAAAGGAACAGATTTCTGGATTTCAATTTCTTCTAACTTAGTGTTTGCATAGAGGAATGCCACTGACTTTTGAATGTTAATTTTATAGCCTGACACCTTACTGTATTGCCTGATGATTTCCAAAAGCTTCTTGCTGGATTCCTTAGGTTTTTCCATGTATACTATCATGTCATCTGCAAATAGGGAGAGTTTTACTTCTTCTCTTCCAATCTGTATGCCTTTAATTCCTTGCTCCTGTCTGATTGCTATGGCAAGAACTTCCAACACTATGTTGAATAGTAATGGTGATAGTGGGCAGCCCTGTCTGGTACCTGATCTGAGGGGAAATGCTTCTAGTTTTTCACCATTGAGTATGATGTTGGCTGTAGGTTTGCTATATAGAGACTCCACTATCTTCAGGAATTTTCCATCTATTCCTATTTTTTGTAGTGTTTTGATCATAAAGAGATGTTGTATTTTGTCAAAGGCTTTCTCTGCATCTATTGATATGACCATGTGGTTTTTGGTCTTGCTTTTGTTGATGTGGTGGATCACATTGATTGATTTACGTATATTAAACCAACCTTGCATGCCTGGGATAAACCCCACTTGGTCATGATGAACAATCTTTTTGATATACTGCTGTATCCAGTTGGCTAGAATTTTGTTCAATATTTTCGCATCTATGTTCATCAGAGATATTGGTCTGTAGTTTTCTTTTTTGGTTGTGTCCCTGTCTGCTTTTGGTATCAGAGTGATGTTGGCTTCATAGAAGCTGGCAGGGAGTATTCCAGTGTCTTCAATCTTCTGGAAGACTTTTAAAAGTAGAGGTATTAGTTCTTCTTTGAAAGTTTTTATAGAATTCATTTGTAAAACCATCTGGTCCAGGACTTTTATTTTTGGGAAGATTTTTGACAACTGTTTCAATTTCATTAGCTGTGATGGGCCTGTTCATGTTATCCACTTCCTCTTTACTTAGTTTTGGAAGTTGGTAGGTATCTAGGAAATCATTCATTTCTTCCAGGTTCTCTAGTTTGGTGGCATATAGTTGTTCATAGAAGCCTTGCATGATATGTTGAATTTCTGCAGTGTCTGTTGTGATATCTCCTCTTTCATTTACTATCCGATTTATTTGGGTCTTCTCCCTTTTTTGTTTTGTGAGTCTGGCTAAAGGCTTGTCGATTTTGTTTACTCTTTCGAAGAACCAACATTTACTTTCATTGATCTTTTGTATGGTTTTCCTATTCTCAATGTTATTTATTTCTGCCCTAACTTTAGTGATTTCTGTCCTTCTGGTTGCTTTAGGATTCCTTTGTTGTTCTTCTTCTATGTCTTTAAGATGTGCAATCAGGCTGTTCATTTGTGCCTTTTCTTGTTTCCTAATGTGTGCTTGTATAGCTATGAACTTCCCTCTTAGGACTGCTTTAGCTGTGTCCCAAATATTTTGATAGCTTGTGTCTTCATTTTCATTGAACTCTCGAAACATTTTGATTTCTTCCTTGATTTCCTCTTTGACCCACAAGTTGTTAAGAAGTGTACTGTTGAGCTTCCACATTTTGGGACTGTTACTAATCTTTTGTTGATTGTTAAGTGTTAGTTTAATTCCACTGTGGTCTGAGAAGATGCTTGGGATGATTTCAGTGCTCTTGAATTGGCTGATGCTGTCTTTGTGGCCTAACATATGGTCTATCCTTGAGAATGATCCATGTTTGATTTGAGTAAAATGTGTATTCCAGTTTCTGGGGATGAATGACTCTGAAAATGTCCAATAGTTCTAGTTTATCTATCTCTTCATTTAGCTCCCTTATGTCTTTACTGATTTTCTGCCTCAATGATCTGTCAAGTTGAGAGAGTGGGGTGTTGAAGTCCCCTACTATGATTGTGTTACTGTTAATATATTGCTGTAGCTCTTTCAGTAGAAGTTTGATGTATTTAGATGGCTTCTCATTGGGTGCATAGATATTAATAATTGTTAAGTCCTCTTGATTGACTGATCCTCTGAGCATTAAGTACTGTCCATTCCTATCTTTTTTAATCTTATCTATTTTAAAGTCTATCGTGTCAGATATATGAATAGCTATTCCTGCACTTTTTTGTGGGCCATTGGCTTGTATGATAGTTTTCCATCCTTTCACTTTAAGTCTGTGTTTGTCTTGTTGAGTTAGGTGAGTTTCCTGTAGACAACATATTGTTGGGTTGTGTTTTCTGATCCATCTTCCTACTCTGTGTCTTTTAATAGGTGAACTCAGGCCATTGACATTTGTTGATATCAAAGATTGGAGATATTTTAACACCATTCTTGTAGAGTTTTAGAGTGTTTTGATATATATCCTATTTGTGGTGGTCTGGTTGTTTATAGGAGACCTTTCAGAACTTCTTTCAGGGCAGGCTTGGTGATGGTTGCTTCCTTCAACTGTTGCTTGTCTGAGAAGGTTTTGATGCCTCCATCTAGTCTGAATGACAGTCTAGCAGGATATAGTATTCTTGGCTGAAAGCCTTTCTCATTGAGCACTCGATAGATATCTTGCCATTCTCTTCTGGCCTGTAGTGTTTGTATGGAGAAGTCTGCTGCTAATCTTATGGGTTTTCCTTTGTAGGTGACTCTTTGTTTTTCTCTTGCAGCCTTCAGGATCCTTTCTTTATCCTTATTCCTTTCCATTCTAAGTATGACATGTCTTGGTGTCTTTAGGTCTGGGTTAATTCTGTTTGGGACCCTCTGGGCTTTTGAATCTTTATGTCTTTGGTGTTGTCTAGACTAGAGAAATTTTCAGCTATTATGGCCTGGAGAATGCTTTCTTCCTCTCCTTCTCTTTCTTCCTCTGGTAAGCCAATAATGCGTATATTGTTTCTTTTGAAGTCATCCCATAGGACTGTGTTGTTGTTTTCAGCATCTCTTAATCTCTTTTTGAGATCTCTTACTTCTTTTTTAGTTGTCTCTAATTCATCCTCAATCTTGCTAATTCTGTCTTCAGCCTCATAGATTCTATTCTCTCTGCCCTCTACTGTTTTCTGGAGTTCATCTATTTTATTGCCCTGCTCTGATACTGTTTTAGCTTGTTCAGCTAGTTGCCTTCTTAGCTCAGCAATTTCAGCTTTTAGCTCTCTAATAACCATGAGATAATTAGAATTTTCTTCCATATTCTCATTTGTTGTTCCTGCATTTCTGATTACAGTTTTTTCAAATTCTTTACTCACTCCTGTTATTATTTCCTTAGCTAATGTTTGGATGTTGAACTCATTATTTTGTGCTTCACCCTCTGGAGGACTTTTAGCTGGACTCTTGTCCTGGTTCGAGTCTCCAATATTTTTTCTTGTTGTTTTAACCATTTTATATATTATGTTATGAGTTCCCTTTATCAGTACTTTTCAAATTATTGATCACTATTGCCTGGATTGACTTGTGTCTAAGTAATTTAATTAAAGGGTTTACAGTGGTGGAAGTTAACAGTTTTTTCAATCCCTGAGTTGGAGCTCAGTCGTGTAAAAGCCTCTTTTTTTTTCTTCCCTGTTGGCTATGGGAGCCTGAGGGCTTTTAAACTATCAATAGGCTTCTTAGCTTAATCACTGACTCCTGACCAAGAGATAAAGCAGGGTGTGGCAGAGATAATCCAGTGGTTATGCAAAGAGACTTTCACAGCCCCTCAGCTATGCCACCAAGGTATAGGTCTTCTCCTGAGTTTCCTGGTTAGATCTCTGTCCCCTAGTGTCCCTCCCTGTCGCTGCTCCAGATTTTGAGGGTAGTAGCAATGGAGACTCAGAGTTGCACTTGGTGAGTCTCTGGGGAGTCCTCTCCTCCCTTCTGCTGTCCCCTTGTTGTGGAGCAGACTGGAGGTGGTGTCTCCACTGATAAACTGTTGAACTGTTAGCAGTCACTTAGTCTCTCCTTAGGCCCCTCTCTCCTCTCTGTCACCAGCCAAGCAGTGTTTGTACTCACGGGTGATTTACTGTGTTTCTGTGGTAATGCTAGTCCTGTCTTGTTTTGGTCCGGGTGGTCTCCTTTGGTATTCCTAGGTGATCCAGGAGAGGAGAGGAGAGAGCTTAATTACAATTTTTAAGTTAAAAAAATAAAAATAAATCCAAGTCTCAGAAAAAGGAGTCTGAAACATTTCTTTTTATTAACTAGCAAGCAAACTGTCATGATAATTATTTCAACTTTGGGAAGTAAATTTTACATTTAGCCAATTTCCTCTCACTCCCATTGAGTGTCACCAATGGTCAAGACTGAGAGGATGGAGGGGAAGGAGAAGACAAGGGCGAGAAAGTAAAAAAGAGAGGTCTGGGTGGTGGCATACTGGGTTAAGCGCACATGGTACTTAGTGCAAGACCTCCTCAGGATCCTGGTTTGAGCCCCTGGCATCCCATCTTCAAGGGGTTGCTTCACAAGTGGTAAAGCAGGTTTGGAGATGTCTTTCCACCTCTCTCTCTCTCTCTCTCTGTCTATCTTGATATCTATCTCTCTCTTTCTCTCTTTAAATATTTTATTTATTAATTAGTGAGAAAGACAGGAGGAGAGAGAGAAAGAACCAGACATCACTCTGGTACATGTACTGCCACGGATTGAACTCAGGACGTTATGCTTGAGAGTCCAGTACTTTATCCATGGTGCCACCTCCTGAGCCACAGTCTCTCCTTCTCTATCTTCCCCTCCCCTCTTACTTTCTCTCTGTCCTGTCAAAAATAAAATATATATAAATAAATAAATGTCCACAGAAGCAGTGGATTTGTAGTACAGGCACCAATCTCCAATGATAAACTTGGAGGCAAAAAAAAGTGAAGAGACAAAGCGTTCCCATTGCTATGTTATTAGCTTAATTATTAAGATAAACTTCCACTGTCTTGAGTTTTAACCGCTTAGAAGAGGAGCCAACAGTAAATAGATTATGCTCTGTGTGTGTTTTCCTTCTAGTTGTTGTAAAGGGTTGATGACAGCTGTGGCTCTGGGCAAAGCAAGACACTCTCAAAACAGTTCTGCTACTGGTTTGCAAGAGCTGGTGGCATTGAAGGTAATGACTGTCTTTCTTTTACTTGTGCATGTTCCATGCTTTTTAGGTTTAACTGACTTACAGCAGGCTATACATTTTAAAGTGTACAATAGAATCATTTCTAAAATTTACCATATAAACATAAAACAACCACTATCATCAAAATAAGGAACATATCCAAAGCACTAAGTTTCCTTATACCTCTTTGTTCTCTCTCCTTCTAGTCTTATCCTGTTCCTAGGTGATTGTAGATCTACTTTGTATCACTTAAGATTGTTTTCATTTTCTAGAACTTGTATAAATGTAATCATACAGAATGTATGCATTGACTTTGACTAAGGATAATAATTTGAAATTCATACATATTGTTGCTTTTTTTTTAAGAAAGGATTAATTAACAAAACCATAGGGTAGGAGGGGTACAACTCCACACAATTCCCACCACCCAATCTCCATATCCCACCCCCTCCCCTGATAGCTTTCCCATTCTCTATCCCTCTGGGAGCATGGACCCAGGGTCATTGAGGGTTGGAGAAGGTAGAAGGTCTGGCTTCTGTAATTGCTTCCCCGCTGAACATGGGCGTTGACTGGTCGGTCCATACTCCCAGTCTGCCTCTCTCTTTCCCTAGTAGGGTGGGTCTCTGGGGAAGCTGAGCTCCAGGACACATTGGTGGGGTCTTCAGTCCAGGGAAGCCTGGCCAGCATCCTGATGGCATCTGGAACCTGATGAGTGAAAAGAGAGTTAACATACAAAGCCAAACAAATTGTTGAGCAATCATGGATCCAAAGCTTGGAATAGTGGAGAGGAAGTGTTAGGGAGGTACTCACTGCAAACTCTAGTGTACTTCTGCTTTCAGGTATATATTTTGCAGTAGTTTATGGATACGTGTGAACATATGCTCTCTCTCACAGAAACTGGTGTATATCTAGGTTTTGGGACTTTGTTAGAAAGTGAACCACCTAGGATGGAATTAGAGTATACTATGAAAGGAAAGGTCTCACCCAAGTAATGAAGCTGAAGGGTTGTCATTCCACATGTGACGTCTCTGGACACAGTCTGAAGTGAAGCATGTTGAGGTGGCAGTCGTTGCATTGGTTAGGTTGTGATCGGCGGATGCAATATTATTTGATATGGATTGGGAGAGGCATACGGGAAAGTGGGCCCTATCCAAGGGTTCCAGGACTGGGGGAAGTAGGGGCTCTATAGTGGAGATGTGAGGTTCCTGCTGTCTTAGGGTTCCAAAAGACAATCGATAGTTAATGTTATCATCACATTAATTGGTAATTGGGTTAACTTTGAAAAGTCCTTTTGTTAGGGTTTGCTGTACAGTACCTAGTGTCTTGTATATAGCTGTGCTATTGGATGCTTCTGATCTACTTGGTCTAGGCTTTTGAGAGAGTCCGCATATCAAATACACAGCCTATATATTAAAAAGATTCAGTTTGTGTTTTGAAAAACTTTGAGACATACAATTGATTTTCCCCCTCTCATATTAATTAACTAGTGATTTATATGTCCACATTTTTCTAGGAGTGTACATAAACACCATTCCCACCACCAAAAGACTGTGACCCATCCCTCCCACCCACTCCCACCCATATTGTTGCTTTTATCAAAAAAATTTATGCTTTGGGGCCAGGTGGTAGCTCGCTTGATAATATTACATACGTTACCATGCATGGAGACCCGTGTATTAAAGCCACCAGAACTACATAGAAGCACTACATATGGCACAGGGGGAGGCTCCAGGAATGGTGCTGTGGTATCTCTCCTCTATCTGTCTCTACTTGACACTAAACAGAAATATATGCAATCCAGGTTGCAACCCTTGGTACATTACATGGAGTACAGTGGAATCATGAATGTGTGAAGTTCCAGAAGACAAAAAAAAATGTTTATACTTTTTTAGTGTGGAATAATATTTCATTGTATAAATATACACAATATAGCCATTCTCTACTGGTGGGTATATGAATGATTTTCAGGTTTTTATTATCACAAGTGAAGCATATATATGCATACTCATTGCTTTTAGAATATTTATACTTACCATCTCCTCAATAGGAGTGAGTGAATATGTAAGCTGGTCAATCTGATGCTTTCTGCTTGGCAATTATCTTCCCAGAAAGAAAGTTATGAATGGATCAACACATGTTCTCACCTCCTCTCTGGAATTAAAGGCAGAAAGATAAAATTATTGACGCCTGAAGAAAAAGATAATCTGTTTGCAGATGAGGTATTTGCCACATGTCCACACTGGTCTTTATTGGAGTTCTTCTGGATATTCAGTACTTAAGGGTCCAATGATTTTTTTTTTTTAATTTATTGCTAGGGAGCTAACCTAAGATCTTAGGCATATACTATATTGATGAGCTGCCTTCCTAGCCCTCTTTTTTCTTTTCTTATATTTTTGGAGAGAGGAAAAAGAACAAACCCAAAAAAAAAGGGAGAGACACCAAAGCAATATACCACTATCCATAGAGTTTCCTTGATGCTCCCATGTGATGCCAGTGCTCAAATCCAGAGCCTTACACAGGCATGCATACGGTTCACCTGCTGAGCCATCTCCCTGGATCACTTTCACAATAATACCATTAATTTTGAATTTTGCTGGTAAGGATAGTGAGATAACTCACGTGGGAGGGCACCTGTTTCATGATGTGTGCAAACCAGGTTCCCATCCTCTGTACACTACATGGAATATTATTATTTCACTGAAGGAAACTTTTTTTTTTAACCAGAGCACTGCTCAGCTCTGGCTTATGTTAGTGCACTGGACTAAACCCGGGACTTTGGAGTCTCAGGCATGAGGATCTCTTTGCATAACCATTATGCTATCTACCACAGCCCTTGAAGGAAACTTCAGTGCTGTGGTGTCTTATCTGTCTTTTTTCTGAAAAAGTCATCACAGAGAGTGAAGGTCTGACTACAACTAGAAAAAATGTGCTGGGGGAAAGAACATAGTGGTTATGCAATAGACTTCAGTGCTGGGGCATTGGAGATCCCAGGCTCAGTCCCTGACACCACTATATGCCTGAGCTCAACAGTGCACAGGTCACAAAATAAGTAAAATGTAAAAATATATGCATAAAATGTGCTGATGCTAGAGTTGGTTTATTGTTTATTTAGTGTTCCTTCAGACATCTGAGACCTTCTACCTGGCATCACTTTCCTTCCAGTTAGAATTTTATTTAAGGAAGATATACCTGAGGGGCTCCAGTGGCGCAATCAGTTAGCTTGTGGTGCTTATATAGGAAGATATACCTGAGGCAAACATGGTCTTTTTGTTTTTTGGTTTTTGCCTTTTATTCACCCTTGTTCTTATTTTTTTCTTTGCTGAGTATATAATCTTAGGGTATCATTGGTTTTTTTCACAGCACATTGATAATACAAATTCCTCCATCTTTGTTCTTTTTTTAAAATTCACTTTTTCTTTTATTATCACCAGTGATATCTCTAGGGCTCAGTGCCTGCATGACCCCACCATTTTCAACTACCATTTCCCATAGAGAGCATGAAATAAAGGAAGAGAAAGACAGAAGGAGAGATACCTGTAGCCACTACTCCACCCATGAAGCTGCCCCTCTGCAGGTGGAAACCAGGGGCTTGAACCTGAGTTCTGGCATGTGGTAATGTGTGCTCTACTGGATGAGCCACCACACAGCCTGTTTTCTTGATTTTACTCTTACCAACTAATAACTGATAATTCAGATGCCAGTTCCTTTGAAGTTACCCATCTCTTCTCTCTGGCTGCCTTTTAAGATCTTTTTGCTTTTGGTATTTTATTGTTCTGATGTCTGTGGGTGTACGTTTTCTTTTTTGAAATTTTCTTGCTATCCTGGTTAAGTGGATCTTTTTCTGTCCCTCTTTATTTCTCCTCCTCAATTTCTCTCTGTCCTGCTGAGTAAAAATAAAATAGAAAAAAAAAAAAGGAAAAATGCTGCCAGAAAAAAAAAATGACGGCCAGGAACCATGGATTTGTATGGCAATAAAAAAGGAAACAAAAAAGTTAAATTCTAAGCTTCTTAGATCAACAATTCTTGTTTATCTCTGTATCCTCATTGCTAGCACAGTGCCCTGTTACAGAATTAGTGTTTATTAAATGTTTTTGAATGGATAGCTGCTAATATATGGCTGTAATATTTGCATATGCTAATCTATAATTATAATATTTTTATCTCACAGGATATTTTAAAAGAGTTAATGGAATCTGAAATACACAAAACTACTGCAGAGGATGAAAAAGAAATGAAGGATGGGGACAAAGTTGACAAAAAGGAAACAGAGGAAGTAAGATTATTTAGTACTTATCCTTTCCCTTCATATTTTTAAAAGAAATATGTTAAGTGAGCATAAATTCTGAAAGCCATAAACAGTAGCTTCAGGGGCCAGAGGCTTAACTAGCGTACCCAGTTAAGCGCATGTGGTACTATGATCACAGATATAAGCAAGGGACGGTTTCAAGCCCCTGCTCTTCAACTGCAGGGGTTATGCTTCACAAGTGGTGAAGGAAATCTGCATGTATCTACCTTTCTCTCTCTACCTCTCTTTAAATAATTTCTATTTAAAATCTTTAATTATCTTTTTAAAATTATCTTTTTAAAATTTTTTATTTATAAAAAAGAAACACTGACAAGACCATAGGATAAGAAGGGTACAATTCCACATAATTCCCACCACCAGAACTCAATATCCCATCTCCTCCCCTGGTAGCTTTCCTGTTCTCTAAACCTCTGGGAGTATGGACCCAGGATCATTATGGGGTGCAGAAGGTGGGAGGTCTGGCTTCTGTAATTGCTTCCCCGCTGAATGTCGGTGTTGAAAGCTCAATCCAAACTCCCAGCCTGTCTCTCTGTTTCCCTAGTGGGACAGAACTCTGGAGAAGCAGGGCTCCAGAACACACTGATGGGGTCATCTGCTCAGGGAAGTCTAATTGTCATCATGTCAGCATCTGGAACCTGGTGGCTGAAAAAAGAGTTAACATATAAAGCCAAAAAAATTGTTGACTAATCATGAACCTAAAGGCTGGAATACTGCAAATGGAAATTTGGGGTCTCTGTTTTGGAAAAAGCTAGTAGGTCTATTTTAGGTATATTCCAAGGGGAATAGTTTTTGCCTGAGCCTGACATCTGATATGCAGGTGGACCCAAGTTATTGTCTGGGAGATGATGTCATGGATGGAAAAAGGGCTAGAAATCTGGATCAGGGAAGAGAGTAGCTCCCAAATATGGGGAAAGTGTATAAATATTGTTGACTATAACCCCATCGATTTGATCTGGGGCGCATATTCAGGAACCTATATAACCTCTAGCTCCCTGTAGGTACAAGCTCACATTCTGTGGTCATGAGTAGGAATGTTCCAGGTAGCACCAATTTCAGGACCCATCTTTCTCAGGTGGTAGGTTGAGTATGCTATCCAACCTCCCTTCAGAGGATGGAACAGTCTCTACTATTGTTGATCCACATTGAGGGCAAGGTCCTTTGGAGGCCAACAAAGGGGTCCATTATGTTGTTCCTAATGGAGATGACCAGTGACAGTAGAGAGAGGCATATATTCAAGGTCTAGGCCCCTCATGTCTGTATGGGAATCCCAGGACTCCCTGACTAGGGCCCCATATGATAGGGTGGCCTGGTAGTGACTGAAGAGTCATCATTAAAGTATGCCAGTCTCTTGCTTTTATTCAGCTTTTGCAGTCCTTACTTTGACAAGGTTAGCTTTGGAGTGAGTTTAATAGGAAGTAGGTGAGGAGGTTACCTAGGTCTAAGTAGAGACTATTTCATTGGGCACTTTATGGTGTCTTTTTAGGTCTTTCTACTTGATTGTTTCATTTATTGACTCATTGTGAACTATTGTGCACTTTTGCTTTCAGGTATATATTTTGCCTTAATTTATGGATACATGTGTATGTGTGACCTATCTCATTGGGCCTGCTCTATATCTGGGTTTTGGGGCTTTGTTAGGAAGTGAACTACCCAATATGGAATTAAGGAGAAGAAGAAAGGAAAGGTCTCATCTGAGTAAATGAGGATGAAGTCCATGCCTGATGTCTCTGGACAGTCTGAAGTGATGCATGCCAAGGTGGTACTGGTTGCATTGATTAGGTTGGGATCAGCAGATGCAGTAACAGTTGGAATGCATTGAGAGAAGCATGTAAGAAAGTGAGCCCCACCCTAGAGGTTCCAGAACTGGGGGAAATATGAGCCTTATAGAGGAAGTGGGAGGTTCCTGCTGTCTTAGGGTTAAAGAAGGCAATAGATAGTTATTGCTATAATCAGATTGTTTGGCAATTGGATTATCTTTAACTATTATCTTTTTTTTAATTGTTGGATATAGACAGCCAGAAACCAAGAGGCTAGGGGAGAAAAAGGGAGAGACACAGAGATACCTGCAGCACTGCTTTACCACTTGCAAAGCTTTCCCCCTGCAGGTGCGGACTAGGGGCTTGAACTTGGGTCCTTGTGCACTGTAATGTTCAACCAAGTGCACCACCACCCAGCCACTCTATCTCTCTTCCCTATCAATTCCTCTCTGAAAGGAAAAAAAAAAAAAAAAGGAAAAAATGGCCCCCAGGAGCGGTGGATTCATAGTACATGCGCCAAGCACCAGTGATAACCCTGGACAACAAAACAAAACAACACTAGTAGCCTCCCCTCTTCTCCAGCTTATTCTACACATCTCTTTCTCTTGCCCTGTCTTCACCTCTGCTGGTACATCAGAAGTAAGACCACCCCTTCCTATAATAATTATAATGAAAATAACTATCGATGACCGAACACCTAGCTTGAGCCATATGCTTTGTACATATTATCTCTTATTACACAATGAACTGGTAGATAACCCACATTACAGATAAGAAAACAGAAACATGCAGTGGCGCACTGGGTTAAGCACACATAGTACAAAGCACAGGGACTGGCTCAAGGATCCTGGTTCAAGCCACACAAAGTGAAGGAGGTCTGCAGGTGTCTATCTTTATCTTTCCTTCCTCTCTCAGTTTCTCTCTGTCCTATCCAACAACAACAAAAATGGTAAAATGGCCAACAGGAACAGTGGATTCATAGAGCAGGCACTGAGAGCTCCAGTGATAACCCTGAAGGGAAAAAAAAGGAAAACAGAACTGACTGACGTATTCCAAATCATATAGTGGTAGAGCCAACGTTCAAAGCCAGATAAGTCTGGCAGAAGTGCCCCTGCTAATTTCCAGATTGACGACTTGCTATCCTTGGTCTCTAGATTCATAGTCAGCTAACACTCTCTGTCCCTGTTTACTTCCCTCATGCTGCTGCTCTGTGAATAGCTGGAATGTTGACCTGGTCTCAGACTATGACTTGGGTCATACTCAGTGCACATAGCCAACAGAACAAACACATTGTACAGTACCGAAGCTTCTCTGACCAGCATTTCATATTTTATTTCTGAAACAGTGCTTAGCATATAAAAGGCACAAAATAGATTGGGAATATTATTTCATCGTACTTTTAAATTTGTAACAACTCTCCCCATCTGGTGGCCTTAGTCTAAACTCTTCTCTATTTTACAAATTGCTATCCAGCCTTGAGTTATTTTTTCTCTCTAAAAACTTCCCTGTGTGAGAATCAGGGTATAGGACCCTTTTCTGGGTGCACAATTCCTGTTACATAGTCCTCATTATGGTTTCATTACTACTCTTCAGTGCTATGAGTTCCTGAGGTTTAGAAGAAATTCTCAGTTCTTCCACACAGTTCTCTCTCTTTTTTCTCCTGACTTCCTCAAGCACACCAATCTCTCATACACTTAACACTGTAAGTCTTCAAAAGTTGTGTTGAATGATGAAAGTACATGGGAAATTGAATGTCAGACCTGATGCCAGGTCACTAATCAATCTTGCATATTTTTGTGCCCCAGAAGCCTCTCATGTCAACAAAAGAAAAAGTTATTCGGTTCATTGGAGAAGATGAAAATATTCATTCCAGACCTCTCTTTGGACCAGATATGTTTTCTTCCTGGGTATGTATTTAAAACCCAATGAGAAAATCAAAAATTAGTGATAATATCCAGGAAATTTAACAGTATGTAACAATGATATGGATCTGACAGTACTTTTAGATTCTCCAAGAGGATCGGGAAAGCCCAAGTTTATATATATTTTCCTCCCAGTATATCACCCTGGAAATCTTTGTCTTTTTGCCTTAACTTAATGAAAAAAAAAAAAACTTCATCATTACCTTCTTTAAACCTCAGTTTAAAATCAGTATTTCATCCTTTTCATTAAGTTAACAAAATCTTAGTCAACATTTGACCAATTTTAAAATGCGCAGCACACCTATTTCCAGCAAAGAAGCAATTACAGAAGCCAGACCTCTGACCTTCTGTGCCCTATAGAGATCTTTGGTCCATACTTCCAGAGGGATAAAGAATAGGGAAGCTTCCAGGCCAGGCAGTGGTGCACTGGGTTAAGCACACATAGTATGAAGTGCAAGGACTCGTGTAAAAATCCCAGTTCCAGCTGCTGGTTCCTCACCTGCAGGGGATCACTTCACAAGCAGTGAAGAAGGTCTGCAGGTCTCTCTCTCTATCTCTCTCTCTCTCTCTTCCCCTCCCCTCTCAGTTTCTCTCTGTCCTATCCAATAAAAATGGGGGGAAATGGTCTCCAGAAGCAGTGTATTCATAGTGCTGGCAATGAACCCCAGCAATAACCCTGAAAGTGGTGGTGGGGAAAATAGGGAAGCGTCCAATGAAGGGGATGGGGTATGGCATGGATATAGCACTCTAGTGGTGGGAATTTTATAAGTTGTAGCCTTCTTATCTCACAATCTTTTCAATAATTATTAAATCACTAATAATGATTTTAAAAGAAGTTCAAAAATAAGAAAACATAAAGCAGAACTTGGACCGGGTTTGATGTATTGCGCCAAAGTAAAAGACTTTGGGGTAGAGGTGGGGGTAGGGTTCAGCTCCTGGAACATGATGGCAGAGGAGGACCTAGAGAGGGATGAATTGTTATGTGAAAAACTAAGAAATATTACACATGTACAGACTACTGTATTTTACTGTTGACTGTAAACTATAAATCTCCCCAATAAAAAAAAAGTGGGGAAGAGTGTTCAGCAGACTCTATGGAGAACCGCAATAAGGTGTTAAGTACATTCCCTCAACCACAAGAATTACTAGTAAATTGGGAAAATTTAAACAGTGGCTATGGGAACTCAGTGGGATCCTCATGCAGCCTAAGGAATCAATTCAGGCCTTGTCCATGTGCTGTACTGCTTGAATGGTCTCCATGAACCTGAAGGAGAGGAATAGTATTATTATTTTTTGAGAGCAAGAGAGAGACAGAGGAAGAGACAGAGGAAATATACCACAACCTTGCTCCACTCTCACCCAAGAGTGAGCTATAGGACTCCTCCTTGGTGTCACCCTTAAGGACCCCTTATCCACCCTCCTGCTGACGACCTAGTATCCTGCCCTATCCAGAGAATCTCCTACCCTATCCAGAGTCATAAGCTGCTGCTTGTTGGAGCTCATGCCAGCTGCTGCTTCCAAGTCACCATCTTGGCTCCCTTTGCTCCACTCTCTACAGAGCTTACTCCAGTGCTATTCATAGTGCTCACACGTGTTCCTGGGGCTAGAAACCAGAAATTCAGGACAGAATTGCAACCAGTAGAGCACACATGTTACAGTGTGCAAGGACCTGGTTTGAAGACCACCAGCCTTTACCTATATGGGGGGGTTCATGAGTGGTAAAGCAGTGCTGCAGGTCTCAATCTCTCTCTCTCTCCTCCTTCCCACTCAATTTCTCCATCTATCCAATATAAATAAATAAAACTTAAAAGTACTAAGTATTGGGAGTCTTGGTCCATTCATAGTACACATTTCTCTTGTCAGAGAGAATCAGCTGAGCAAGGTGTATTGGCCCAAAAGTATCTTGAAGCAATGCTTATAATTGAACACACACAGGAGAAGTTAATGTAAGTATGACATACCACAGTGATTAAAAGGGTGAGAATCACTAATCAGTTCTCTCATTAAAAAATAATGATGGCATGGAGGAATGAGAAATTGTACCCAGGGGGGTGGGCAGTGGCACACCTGGTTAAGTGCACATAGTACTATGCACAAGGACCCGCACAAGGATCTGGGTTCAAGTCCCTGCTACCCTCTGCAGGGAGGACACTTCACAAGCAGTGAAGCAGGTCTGCAGGTGTTTCTCTGTCTCTCTCCCTCTCTGTCCCCCCCCCCAATTTCTCTCTATCCTATCTAATAAAATGGAAAAAAATGGCCACTGGCACCAGACCTTCCACTTTCTGCTCCCCATAAAGATCTTTGGTCCATACTCACAGAGGGATAAAGAATAGGAAAAATTCCAGTGGGGGGGATGGGATATGGAACTCTGGTAGTGGGAGTTGTATGGAGTTGTATCCCTCTTATCCCACAATCTTGCCAATCATTATTAAATCATGAATATAAAAAAAAAAAGTGAGGGGCAGGAAAAAGAAAAGAAAAAAAATGGCCACCAGGAGCATTGGATTCATAGTGCTGGCACTGAGCCCTAGCGATAACCCTGGAGACAAAAGAAGGGGGGGGGAGAAAAAGAAAGAAACCATACCTGTGTATTAACAACTGTCCTATAAAATTGAAAAAATGATTATATTAATAATTTTTTATTTTACAAAAGAGGATTTGACAGGAAGTTTGGCTAATAAATCCATATTTCCCGGCTTACTGGTTCTCCCTTATTCTCACTGGGGGTATCGGTTAGGTCTTCTATTAGAGACAGTGAACTCAGTGCCATCCTTTTTCTGGAGATGGAGAGGGTAAAATTATGTGTGTACATGTGGGGGGATGGCTGTACTCAACTTCAGTATAACAACCTCAGTATAAAGGACAAACTAGAGAAATAGAGGAACTGGAAGGAATTACTGTACACAATAAAGAATGGAACTCTTTTCACTGCTGGTGGGAATGTAATTTGGTCCAACCCCTGTGGAGATCAGTCTGAAGAACTCTCAGAAGGCTAGAAATGGACCTTCCCTATGACCTGGCAATAATTCTCCTGGGAATATATCCTAAGGAACCAAATACGCCCATCCAAAGAGATCTATGTACACCTATGTTCATACCAGCACAATTTGTAATAAATAGCTTAAACTTGGTGTCTAACAATAGATGAGTGGCTAAGAAAGTTTTGGTATATATACATAAAATGAAATACTATTAAGCTATTTCAGATGATGAATTCACCTTCTTCACCTCTTCTTGAATAAAGCTTGAAGGAGACATGTTAAGTGAGATAAGCAAGAAAGAGAAGGATGAATATGGGATGGCCTCACTTAAGGGAAGAACTTAAGAACAGAAAGGGGAAACATAAAGTAAAACTTAGACTGACTTGGTGTATTGCACCAAAGCAGAGGACTCTGGGGAGGGAGAAAGGTAGGGGGACCGGATACATAATTTGGGGTTGAAAGTGTGTTGCTGACACCTATAATGGTAGAATAGGAAACTGTACCCATGTGCCAACAACTGTACTGTGAACTATCAATCTCCCCCCAAAAGAAAATATCCAACAGGAAAAGGAACAAGAAAGGCAATACAGTTATGATGGTTTAGAATACCAAGAGAAGAGCATAGGCATATAATCAAGTATATCTCAAACTGCTTTTCTTGATTATTAAAAACTAGTTTCAGAGATGCTCAAAAGAAGGCACATGGTTAGATTTAGTTTGTTACAATTCACATCAATGAAGAGATAACCAACAGTGATGCCTGCAAAGGAGTTCCCTGGCTATTGATGGAGAATTCTAAATACTTAAGTCAGCTTTTACTAAGAATGAATATGTTATAGTCTTAGCTCACAACATATCTGTAACTATTGTATTTAGAATAGCTCTCAGACTCCCGCACCCCATCCTTAACTGCTTATTGGTGGTACAGCTTCCCCTGTTTGTACCTTTATCTAATCCCTTTGCCTGTGTTAGATGAGTAGCTCTAGATATAAGATTTATTTTTTAAACTTCCAATTTTACTGTGTTTCTCTGGACTTTGCACACACCAGACAGGTCGAAAGCAGAGCCAGAGAAGCAGAGGAGAAATTTGAGGATATCAATGAGAGGCTTCATCATACCCTTATAAAAAATAAAGATCTGGAGAAAGAAATAGAGGCATTGAAGTTTATTGAGAAGGAGGCTGAAGGAGGGAAAGAGGAAGAGTATGACGCAGAAAGAGAAGAAGAAAAACAAGAGGAAGAAGAGGTCAAACCACAAACAAGCTTAACACCTACAAATAAAGGTGATGTTTATTTTTTCATAATTTATATAATTTTTATTTATAAAATGGAAATATTAATAAGATCATAGGATAAGAGGGGTACAATTCCACACAATTCCCATCACTAGAATTCCATATTTCATCCCCTTTCTTGATAGCTTTCCTATTCTTTATCCCCCTAGGAGTATGGACCCAGGGTCATTATGGGGTGCAGAAGGTGGAAGGTCTGGCTTCTGTAATTGCTTCCCTGCTGAACATGGGCATTGGAAAGTCAATCTATACTCCCAGACTGTCTCTCTCTTTCCCTAGTGGGGCAGGGTTCTGAGGCGGCAGTGCTCCAGAACACAGTGGTGGGGTCATTTACCCAAGGAAGTCAGGTTGGCATCATGGTAGCATCTGAAACCTAGTGGCTGAAAAAGAGTTGAGATAAAGTAGAACAAATTGTTGACTAATCATGAACGTAAAGGCAAGAATATTGCAGAGGAAGATTTAGGGTCTTTGTTTTGAAAAAAGCTAGTAGGTCTATTTTAGATATATTCCAAGGGGCTGACTTTACTAGGTTTTGCCTGAGGCTGACATCTGATATTCAGGTGGACCCAAATTATTTTCTGGGGAGATGGTGTGACAGTTGGAAAAAGGACTAGAAAGCTGGATCAGGGAAGAGAGCAGCTCCTAAATATGGGAAAATTATATAAATATTGTTGACTATAACCCCATCAATTTGATCTGAGGCCCATATTCACACAGGAACCTATGTAACCTCTGTATCCCTGTATGTCTGAGCTTGCATTCTGTGGTCACGAGTAGGAACATTCCAGGATGCACTAATTTCAAGACCCATCTTTCTCAAGTGGAAGTTAGAGTATGTTTTCCAGCCTCCCTTCAGAGAATGGAACAGTCTTTACCATTGTTGATCCACATTGAGGACAAGGTCCTATGGGGGCCAACAAAGGGGTCCATTATGTTGTTCCTGATGGAGATGACCAGTGACAGTAGAGAGAGGGATCTATTTGAGGTCTAGGCCCCTCATATCTATATGGGAATCCCAGGACTCCCTGACTAGGGCCCCATATGATAGGGTGGCCTGGTAGTGACTGAAGAGTCATCATTAAAGTATGCCAGTCTCTTGCTCTCATTCAGCTTTTATAGTCCTTACTTTGTCTGACAAGGTTAGCTTTGGAGTGATTGAGGGAAGTGTAATAGGAAGTAGGTGAGGAGGTTATCTAGGTCTAAGTAGAAACTAGTTCATTAGGTACTTTATGGTGTCTTTTTAGGTCTTTTTACTTGCTTGTTTCATTTATTGACTCACTGTGAACTATTGTGCACTTTTGCTTTCAGGTATATATTTTCCCCTAATTTATGGATACATGTGTACATATGCCCTGTCTCATGGCCTCTGGTCTATATCTAGGTTTTGAAACTTTATTAGGAAGTGCACCTGCTGAAATAGAATTAAGGAGTCCTATGAGCTAGGAGAGGTCTCACCAGAGTAATGAAGCTGAAGGGTTGACATTCCATGCCTGATATCTCTGGACACAGTTTGAAGTGATGCATGCCAAGGTGGTACTGGTTGCATTGATTAGGTTGGGATCGGCAGATGCAGTATCAATTGGTATGAATTGACAGAGAAGCATGCAGGAAAGTTTGCTTCACTTAGGGTGTATTTGTGAATGGAAACTTACTTAGGTGACATTTATTTTACAAGAATTCAGTATCTTTAGTGTTTTTCTCAAACATTTTAAAATGAGGGACATATGTATGACTACAAAGTATAAATGATTTGATTCAGATAACTCACAAAAAGAAAAACAAATGGCTGACAGTTTGAGGCTAGTAAAGAGAAATTAGTTTTATTTCTTTTTTAAAAATTTTTAAAAACTTTTTATTTATAAAAAGGAAACATTTACAAAACCATAGGATAAGAGGGGTACAGCTTCACACAATTCCCACCACCAGATCTCTGTATCCCATCCCCTCCCCTGATAGTTTTCCTATTCTTTAACCCTCTGGGAGTATGGACCCAAGGTCATTGTGGGATGCAGAAGGTTCAAGGTCTGGCTTCACTGTAACTTCCCCGCTGAACATGGGAGTTGACTTGTCGATCCATACTCCCAGCCTGTCTCTCTCTTTCCCTAGTGGGGAAGGGCTCTAGGGAAGTGGAGCTCCAGGACACATTGTTGGGGTTGTCTGTCCAGGGAAGTCTGGTCTGCATCATGCTAGTATCTGGAACCTGGTGGCTGAAAAGAGAGTTAACATACAAAGCCAAACGAATTGTTGACCAATCATAGACCTAAGGGCTGGAATAGTGCAGATGAAGAGTTGGGGGGGGGGGGGTTTCCTCCATTTTGTAGATAGCAAGTATGCATATTTTAGTTAAATTCCAAAGGGCCTGTGGCTATACTACTTTTTTTTTTTTTTCTTTTTGCCCCTGAGCCTGAAATCTGATATGCCAGTGGATCCAAGTTATTGTCTGGGGAGATGATGTCATAGCTGGAAAAAGGACCAAAAAGCTGGATCAGGGAAGAGAGTAGCTCCCTAATATGGGAAAGGGGTATAAATATTGTTGACTGTAAACCCCATGGATTTGATGTGATCCAGGGCCCATAATTAGCTTAGGAGCCTGTGTGACCTCTGCATCCCTCTAGATCTGAGCTCACATTCTGTGGTCATGAGTAGGAACATTCCATGCTGCCCCAATATTGACCTATCTTCCTCAGGTGTAGCATAGAGTACATTGTCCAGTCTCCCTTCGGAGGATGGAACATTATCATTGTTGATCCAGGTTGAAGGCAAGGTCCAATGGGGGCCAACAAAGGGGTCTATTTTGTTGTTCCTGATAGAAATGACCAGTAACAGTGGAGAGAGGGATTTATTCGAGGACTAGGCCTGCCCATCAATTCTGTTTAGGAATCTCAGGACTCCCCATTAGGGCCCCAGCTGATGGAGTGGCCTTAAAGTGACTAAAGAGTCATCATTAAAGTATGCCAGTCTCTTCCCCTTATTCAACTTTTGCAGTCCTTTCTTTGATAAGGTTAACTTTGGAGTGAGTGAGAGAACTGTAATAGGAAGCAGGTGAGAAGGGTATCTAAGTCTAAGTAGACACTATTTCATTATGAACTTGATACTGACTTACTACAGACTATTGTGTATTTTTGCCCTAATTTATGGATACATATGAACATATGTTCTATCTTATGGGACCTGGTCTATATCTAGGTTTTGGGACTTTGTTAGGAAGTGAACCTCCTGGAATGGAATTAGAGAATACTATGAAAGAAAAGGCTTCACCGGAGTAATGAGGGTGAAGGGTTGGCATTCCATGCCTGACATCTCTGGACACAGTCTGAAGTGAAGCATGCTCAGGTGGTACTCATTGCATTGATTAGGTTGGGATCGGCGGATGCAATATCATTTGGTATGAATTCAGAGAAGCATGCAGGAAAGTGAGCCCCACCCCAGAGGTTCCAGGACTGGGGGAAATATAGGCTCTATAGTGGAAGCAGGAGGTTCCTGCTGTCTTAGGCTTTAAGAAAGCAATAGATAGTTATTACTATAATCACATTATTTGGCAATTGGGTTAACTTTGAAAAATCCCTTTGTTAGGATTTGCTGTATCATACACACCATCACCATATTTTATGTCCTTTGACATTTTTTGTATATAGCTATGCCACCAGTTGCTTCTGTTCTCCCTGGACTAAGCTTTTTTAAAGAGAGTCAACATATCAAAGACTCAGCCTATGTATTTAAAAGTCTCAGTCTGTGCTTTAAACAGTTTGAGAAATTCTATCAGTTTTTCCCTTCTCATATTACTTAGTGATTTATATGACTACAAATTAATAGTAGTGTACATAAACACCATTCCCACAACCAAAAGACTATGTCCCATCCCATGACCCCTCCCTCCCGCCTCCCCTTCACCCCATGAAGCTGAACATCCACCCTCACCCTCAACCCAGGGTTTTTACGTTGGTGCCCTACTACAAATTTAGTCAGATCCTGCTTTGAGTTTCCTTTTCTGTTATTCTTTCTCATCTTCTGTTTATGAGTGGGATCATCCCATACTTATCTTTATCTTTCTGACTTAGCTCACTTAACATAATTCCCTCTAGCTCCATCCAAGATGGGTCAGAGAAGATGGGTTCATTGTTCTTATTAGCTGCATAGTATTCCATTGTGTATATATACCACAGCTTTCTCAGCCACTCATCTGTTGTTGGGCACCTGGGTTGCTTCCAGGTTTTAGCTATTACGAATTGTGTTGCTATGAACATAGGTGTACAAGTATCTTTTTGGTTGGGTGTTATGGAGTCCTTGGGGTATATCCCTAGGAGAGGAATTACTGGGTAATATGGAAGGTCCATGTTTAGCCTTGTGAGAATTCTCCAGACTGCTGTCCACAGAGGCTGGACCAATTTACATTCCCACCAGGAGTGCAGAAGGGTTCCTTTGTCCCCACAACCTCTCCAACATTTGTTGCTGCTGTCCTTTTTGATGTATGCCATTTTCACAGGGGTGAGATGGTATCTCAGTGTTGTCTTTATTTGCATTTCTCTGACAATCAGCCACCTAGAGCAATTTTTCATATGTTTGTTAGCCTTTTGGATCTCCTCTGTAGGGAATGTCTTGTTCATATCCTCTGCCCATTTTTGGATGGGGTCATTTGCTTTTTTGGTGCTAAGTTTGCTGAGCTCTTTGTATATTTTGGTGATTAGTCTCTTGTCTGATGTATGGCATGTGAAGATCTTCTCCCATTCTGTGAGGGGTCTCTTTGTTTGTGTGATAGTTTCTTTGGCTGTGCAGAAACTTTTCAATTTGATGTAGTCCCATTGGTTTGTTTCTGTTTTAGTTTTCCTTGCAATTGGGTTCGTTTCATCAAAGATGTCCTTAAAGTTTTGGTGGGAAAGAATTCCACCAATGTTTTCCTCTAAGTCTAACATCCATTGTTTTCCTCTTAGTCTTTGATCCATTTGGAGTTGATTTTTATTTCTGGTGAGATAAGGTGGTTCAGTTTCATTCATCTGCATGTTTCAACCCAGTTTTCCCAGCACCATTTATTGAAGAGAGACTTCTTCCTCCATTTAATACTTTGGGCACCCTTATCAAAGATTAGATGTCCATAGGTGTGGGGAATTAGTTTTATTTCTAGCAAACATTTTAAAACAAGAATACAGATGGGGCAGAGCAGTTAATTTTACAGATAGTATTTTGTAGATAGATAGATATAATCCTTTCAGAAAATTAAGCTCCAATTATGTAAGACTATGTCTTAAAATATGCATACTTTCACCAAATAATTTCACTAATGAGAATTTAGTCTAAGAATATACTACATACAAAAAAGTGATTACACAAAGATGTTCAGTGTATCACTGTAGATAGCAGGAGAAAAACAAATAATTTACATCACCAATCAAGAGAGTTATATAAAGAAAATAGAAGTTAAACTATGCTATATTAATCTACCTTAATAACATACAATATCAACCTGGTATTTAGAGGGAGTGAGTGGGCTAGAAAAATAGCTCACTTGGATAGTGCTCTGCTTTGTCATGTGAACAACTCAGGTTTGAACACAGCTCCTACCACAGTGTCTTTCTCATTCTCTCTGTTTCTCTTTAAATGCATGTGTGCTCTCATAATGGTTATATTCTTCCCTAAAGAAATCCTCAATACATTCTATATTGGAAGATATTTCTTAGTTTTAAAAAAGATTTATTTACTCATTTATTTTTCCGACAGTGGGGCTAGGGAAACAGCACGGCTTACTTCTGACATATGGTAGAAACGGGGATTGAATTGGGGGCCTCTAGATTCAATTCCAGTGCTCTAATGCTCTAATCTGCTTGAGTCTCTTCTTTTGTCCGAATATACATTTTCAACTGTGGTCTGTTTCCAGAAACAACAACTCATGCACAGGGCAGTATGGGGAATATACATATTGTCTGTTTTCCTCTCTCACCCTCTTTCTCTACCTACCCCCCCACCCCCCGCAAAAGCAATAGTCTAGTTAGTCTCTGGCACCATTTGTGTGTTATGACTGTATGGGGGAAAAAAGTCTGAGCCCATTTGCTCTCCTTCTTTTAGTCCCAAGCTGCCAGGTGGTAGCACACCAGGTTAAATGCATATAGTATGAACCTCAAGGACCCATGCAAAGATTCCTGTTCTAGCCCCTGGCTCCCCACCTACAAGGGTTGGTTGCCTCACAAGTGGTAAAGCAGGTCTGCAGGTGTCTTTCTCTCTCCCTCTCTGTCTTTCTCCCTCCCCTCTCAATTTATCTCTGTCCTATCAAAAATAAATAATAATCAATGGCTTCAGGAGCAGTGGATTTGTAGTGTAGTGCAGGCACTGATCCCCAGTCATAACCCTGGAGGAAAAAAAAGTTGTTTCCCAAATGTAATAATCCTTAAGTTTTATATTTGAATATATTTGATAGTTTTCATGAATTAAAAATATTCATCTTCTCATATTATGATGTATTTATCCTGATGATTTGAAAATGAGTTCTTTCAAATTACAGAATAACACTTATGCAAACTATACAAAAGACTTCCAAATTAAACTGAAGAAGTTACTTCCATAGGGACTGAGTGACTTTCATTTGGTCCATTTCCATAAAGGCCTTGGAGATTTGGTTAAATCCAGAATAAAAGATTTTTTTCCTGCCCATTATGATTTATTTGTTATTAATAGTTTTTTTTACAAGATTGTAAGATTACAATTTACAGTTCCACACTACACCCAACACCAAAGTTCTATATCCCCTAAAAACTTTTAATATTAGGTAGAGGGTATCTATGTATACTTAGTCCCTACCCTGCAAACAGTAAACTATACAGATACAGAGCAGAGCTGTCCTTCTCTCTTTCCCTCTTTGCCTCTCAAATTGCCACCAGGATTATTACTGGGGCTTGGTGCTGGCACTACATTTTTACTTCTCTAAAATTTTTATTAGATAGAAAAGAGAGAAATTGAGAGAGGTTGGGGAGATAGAGAAAGGAGAGAAACATACCTGCAGACCTGCTTCACCATTCATGAAGTGTCCTCTCTGCAGGTGGGGAAAGGGGCTTGAATTCAGCTACTTGCGCTTAGTAATATGTGCCCTTAACTGGGTGTGTCTTGGCCCAGCTCCCCATCCCCCCTCTCTCTTCAGCAACACCCATTAGAGTCTAGAAAGGGAGGGGGCACAAATGAAGCTTTCCAAAGCTTCAGGGAATACAATCTCCATGCAATATGGATAACTTTGACATTTTCTATGGAAACATCCCAAAGATAAACATTCCTTGAGTTATCAGGCAGCTTCTTGGGGGAGGGGGGGAATGTGCGCATCACGTGCGGGGCGTGAGACGGCTGTTGCATCACGTGGGGGGGGGGAATGCAGAGACCTCCAAAGCAATCCCATATATATCCTTATGGCTTGTGCGGTGCCACCCACCTTTGTCTCAGTGCCATATCACTCTTTCCCTGGGAGCTGTAACAGGATGGACAATTCAAGTTGTTATAGAAAGGAGTCTGTGAATACTTAATTGAGAGACGATTCTGACAGAGTTAAGACATACTTTTATGTCAGTTATCTTGAATAACTAGCAAGTCACTGTGTTCTGAGCTGTGAGTGAAGACAGGCATAGAGAAGGGAAATTTCCAGAGATAAAACTGGCTTAGTCTCTGATTTCACTGGGTCCCAAGGTGAGGAGCCGAGAGAAGCACTGAAAACAGTACAAGTGTGTGAACAAGGTGAACAAGGTGACGGAGTGGGATAGGTGCCCAGTGGGGTCAGAGATTCAGGTTGATCCCATAGAAGTGACTTTATATGTATCAGAGAGACTAAACTTGATGTTAAGAGCCCTCCTGAAGAATTACAGAAGTCTCAGAAGGAAAAGAGAGAAAGAAGGGAATAGAACCCATATTCAAAGAAATAATAGCAGAAAAATGTCCAAGTTTGGGATTTGGCCAGGATGTAGATGTTCAGGTATCAAAAAGAACTCCCAAATTTCCAAACCCCAATAGACCAAGACACATCATTATGAAACTATAAAAAAATCAAGGACAAACTTAAAAAATGTTACAAGCTGCCAGGGAAAAAGAAGAATGTGGCCCTTAAAGACAGTATAGTCGGTGTTGGGAATGGTGTTTATGTACACCCCTATTAATTTGTAATCATATAAATCACTATTTAAGTAATATGAGAGGGGAAAAACTGATAGAATTTCTCAAACTGTTTAAAGCACAGACTGAGTCTTTTTAATGCATAGGCTGAGTCTTTGATATGTTGACTCTCTTAAAAGCTTAGTCCAGGGAGAACAGAAGCAACTGGTGGCATAGCTATATACAAATAATGTCAAGGGACATAAAATAGATGATGGTGTGTATGATACAACAAATCCTAACAAAGGGATTTTTCAAAGTTAACCCAATTGCCAAATAATGTGACTATAGCAATAACTATCTATTGTCTTCTTAAACTCTAAGACAGCAGGAACCTCCTGCTTCCACTATAGAGCCTATATTTCCCCCAGTCCTGGAACCTCTGGGGTGGGGCTCACTTTCCTGCATGCTTCTCTCAATTCATACCAAATGATATTGCATCCGCCGATCCCAACCTAATCAATGCAATGAGTACCACCTGAGCATGCTTCACTTCAGACTGTGTCCAGAGATGTCAGGCATGGAATGCCAACCCTTCACCCTCATTACTCCGGTGAGACCTTTCCTTTCATAGTATTCTCTAATTCCTTTCCAGGATGTTCACATCCTAACAAAGTCCCAAAACCTAGATATAGACCAGGTCCCATAAAATAGAGCATATGTTCATATGTATTCATAAACTAGGGCAAAATATATACCTGAAAGCAAAAGATAATAGTCTGCAGTGAGTACCCCCAACACTTCATCTGCATTATTCCAGCCTTTAGGTCCATGATTGTTTAACAGTTTGTTTGGCTTTGTATGTTAACTCTCTTTTCAGCCACCAGGTTCCAGATGCTAGCATGATGCAGACCAGAATTCCCTGGACAGACAACCCCACCAATGTGTCCTGGAGCTCAACTTCCCCAGAGCCCCACCCTACTAGGGAAAGAGAGAGGCAGGCTCGGAGTATGGATCAACAAGTCAACACCCATGTTCAGTGGGGAAGCAATTACAGAAGTCAGACCTTCCACCTTCTGCATCCCACAATGACCTTGGGCCCATACTCCCAGAGGAATACAGAATAGGAAAGCTATCAGGGGAGGGGATGGGATACAGAGATCTGGTGGTGGAAATTGTGTGGAGTTGTACCCCTCTTAATCTATGGTTTTGTTAACGTCTCCTTTTTTTTTTAATTAAAAAAAGACAGTATAGTCAGATGCACATCAGACTTTTCTGCTCAAAGACTATAATCCAAATATGAAGGGGAAATCAAAACACAGAGAGAGAAACAAGGACAATTTAACACTCAACAAGGTGATACACAGTAAAACAGACTCAGAAACACAAGCCATAAAAATATGTTACAACTTTAAAGCATGAAAGGGGAGAAGAGTCGGGCAGTAGTGCAGCGGGTTAAGTGCAGGTGGCACAAAGCACAAGGACCAGCATAATGATCCCAGTTCGAGCCCCCAGCTCCCTTACATGCAAGGGAGTTGCTTCAAAGGCAGTGAATCAGGTCTGGAGGTGTCTGTCTTTCTCTTCCCCCTCTGTCTTCCCCTACTCTCTCCATTTCTCTCTGTCCTATCCAACAACAACAGCAGCAATAACTACAACAATAAAACAACAAGGGCAACAAAAGGGAATAAATATAAAAAAAAAAATTTTAAGGGGGAGGAAGAAATGCTCAAGCAAAAAACAGTGAAACAACAGTTTTAAAACAACTCTATTAGATGTGTATATATGTTTATGTATAAACCATATATGTACTTTTATATATAACATACTTAACTGCATAGCTTTCAATGTCTTTTTTTTTTTTTTTTTTTTTAATACCAGAGCACTGGTCAGCTCTGGCTTGTGGTGCGGGAGATTGAACCTGGGACTTCAGAGCCCCAGGCTTGACAGTTTGTTTGCATAACCATTATTCTATCTACCCCCCCCCCAGCTTTCAATGTCTTAAATGTTATTTTCTCTCTAGTACTTTTTAATCTTTTATCTTTCTCATTCTTCTTATCTAATATAGTACCTTGAAGTTCTTCAAATTGGTGTTTGTATTCATGGCTTCTTGTTGTTACCAAATGACCTGCATTTCTCTAAAGGACAAATAGCAGATGTTTTTGCTCATATGTGCAATATAAAGAATGGATACACATGAAGTTATTTTTTTTTTAAGTAGTCAAGCCATCATCTCTAATACCTTGTGAAAACTATGATGGTTATACTTGGGGAGAGAGTGCAGAGCCAGAGGGAAGGGGGAGGACACAGAACTGTGGTGGTACGTGCAGTGTGGAATCATTTCCTTGTAAGCCATTATTAAATAACTAATAATTTTTAATTTTTTATATTTATTTATTCCCTTTTGTTGCCCTTGTTGTTTTATTGTTGTAGTTATTACTGATGTCATCTTTGTTGGATAGGAGAGAGAGAAATGGAGAGAGGAGGGGAAGATACAGAAGGGGAGAGAAAGATAGACACCTGCAGACCTGCCCCACCGCTTGTGAAGCAATTCCCCTGCAGGTGGGGAGCCAGGGGCATGAACTGGGATCCTTCCTCCGGACCTTGAACTAACAAATTAAAAAAAAAAAAAAAAAAAACCCTTAGTGTGGTCAGGGAGGTGGTGCAGTGAATAAGGCATTAGACTCTCAAGCCTGAGGTCCTGAGTTCAATTCCTAGAAGCACATGTACCAGAGTGATGTCTAGTTCTTTCTCTCTCTCCTATCTTTCTCACTAATGAATAAAAAAGTAAAAAAAAATTCTTAGTACTTCTAAGATAGTTACCAATATTCAAATTATTTTTGTCTTTTCAGAACAACAGCGCAAGGAAGATACTATTCCCAACACTAAATCCAGAACCAAGACTAAATCCAATCACAAGATGAAACCCAAATAGCACCCATAGCATGGCTGCACCTTACATAGCTCCCCACAGTGATCCTACCCCTCATAGGTCCCTATAGAGCTAGCAGTGTGGCTCACTGGAGACACCCCCTTTGCAACAAGGACTTATTTCCCCTTAAAAATCACAGTGATGACATGGAGATTAGTGCATTAGTTTATTTCCCAGATTAAAAACAGCTTATGCAAAAGTTGACTAGCCTCTTCAATTAATACCCTAAAGAAGGCTGGGGGAAAATGTGTCGATTTACATCAAGAAAATAATGCTTCATGGAGACTTTGAACTCTGCAGAAAGAGTAACAAATGGAACATTTTTTTTTTTCCAAATTGAGAAGAGGATTCTGAAAATGTCCCAAGGTGACTGCAACATTTTCAGATTTATTAGGAATGTCAAGCATTTTTCAGCTCTGAACTTCATAATGTCTCTAGGAAGGGGGTGGGGGAAGATATTGATACCTAAATTTCTTAAAAGATGAAACTGAAGCCCAGTGTCAAGAAGCTGATGGGTCTCCCCAAGCTTGCTGAATCTTAGTAGGTCAGCTGATAATGCTGATAGGCTACCAGGTTTCCTTCAGTGGGTCTGGTCCAACTGAATATTCACCAAGAATCTCTAGTTTTTGTTTTTCTTGCTTCATTTGTCTGCCCTATTCATGACCCTAGAGCTATCTAGACTTGAAATAATCTGCATACAAGTAGCAAAGGACCAGTGTGCATTCTGGGCAGTCACTCTGTAAGGGTGGTTCTTACTTTCTTGCTCCCAGCACACTTGCATTTGGTCTTACCTTTCTGGCTCCAAACACTCAGGATACATTTTCTGTGTGGGCTTTGGCTTCACAAATTTAGTGTTCCTTTGGATTTATCTCCTACCTTTGCCCATTCCTTAGACCTCAGAAATCCTGTCTCCAAAACTTCCAGCTTTATTTAGGCCCAGCCCCTGGCCAGGCCTTCCCCAAGCCATCATTAAAAGGCAAAAGGCATGCTATTGAAATCTTCCTGAGACCACTGCATGAAACATCAGTTTCTTTAGACAGCTGGCTATATTCATGGCCTAAAAGACAGGCAACACTCAGCTTATTGGCTCATGCACACAGTTTACATCTGCTGGGGTATAGCCAACCCTGTCCTTCACCTTCCCAAAGAGATTTTTAGATGATTCTTGCAGGTTTGGGGACTTGTTGGTGGAATTACAGAATAATTTTTCTGAATCTCTTACTTTACAGAAAGGAAGTATGTTTTTTGTTTGTTGCTTGCTTCCAGGCTTATTGCTGGGGTTTGGTGCCTGCTCTACAAATCCACTACTCCTGGTGGCCATTTTGTCCATTTTATTCAATAGAGTAGAAAAGTTGAGGGGGGGGAGATACAGAGGGAGAAAGAAAGATAGACACCTGTAGACCTGCTTCACCATTTGTGAAGCAACCCCAGTGCAGGTGGGTATCCAGGGGCTCAAGCCAGGATCCTTGCACTGGTCCTTGTGATTTGTACTATTTGTGCTTAACCCAGTGTGCCACTGCCCAGCCCTGAGAGATCATTTTCATACAAACCAGAAACTTCATTTCTGAGCATGAGATTCTTATCCCTCAGGATGGCATTTAGAGACTGAACCTCACACTTGATGGGGCTGGTGGGTGTTTGGCACCTTCTGAAGGGAAAATTCTGGTGAGTCTGACTGCAAAGTCCAAGCCCTCAGTTACAGTGCTATATGAATTCTGCAAGGTTAGGAGAAACTGATGTGCAGTTGATGACCCTTTTTCCAGAGGATTTGACTTACATTCTCTACTACTGCTCAGCTCAACTGCCAAGCAAATGCACTGACACATAAGCCAGAATTCTCTAGGACATCAGAGATCTTATAGTTCCAAACAGACTACCAAAGAACATTGGCACAGTCAAGAGTAATCTAGTGGGGTCCACTTAGCCAGAGTAATCCATGACCCCCAGTACAGAATGCAGGGATATTGTATGGGCCGCCCAGATTTACCAGGAGAATTTAGAATGACTTCTGTGGTGAGTCAAGATGACCCTGGCAACTGCAAGTCTCCTTAGGGTCACCACTTCCTGAAGATCTCAAATCCAACAGCTTGCACTACACCAGCCCTGAATGTACTCTCACATACTCATACAATAAATGCAAGTCTAGACAGACCAAAAAGTCAACTCCCAAACATCCTGGAATACTGTGGTTACAGAATTGTTAATAGGCGTGTCTCTCTCATAGCCATGTCATTTTGATCATGGTGGAACCTTATCCTTTGTATCAGCCTACTGCTAGCACAACACTGCATATTCCCTACACTGGTAAATTCATATGTTTAAACCCTAATTTCCATTAGGTATTAGGAGATGAAGCTTTTGAGAGATGATGAGGTACCAGTAGTGGAGTCGATATGAAAGGGATTAGTGAGTTTAGAGAAGAGGCCCCCAAGAGAGTTCCCTTCCTCCTCATGTCATGTGAGGTCACAGGAAGATGACTGTCTCTAAGAGGAAGAAGGTCCACACTTGATACCAAATCTACCAGCATCTTGATCTTTGATTTCCCAGTCTTCATAACTGTGAAACATACTTGTTTATTGTATCCTAATTGGCTGAACAAGGATACTACAATATAGTAAATTTCTTAGGAAACATGGTTTCCTAGTACTTGTTCTGGTTTGTGATTTTATTGCTCATCATTGAAAAGTCAGTAACCAGTTGGAAAGTAGCACCTGGGTCTTAGAAGAAGCCTCCATCACACAGCACCATCAGCTCTCTCTAGATTCTAAAGACTGACTATTCACTATACCATCACACCCCTATCAGTTTCATAACAACTTGTCCACATTAGTTAAACCCCCATCAAGTCCTCTCACCCCAATAGCAGGTGAATAACTGATCTTGGTAGATTTTATTACCTTCCTTTGGTTTACTCTGTATTTTGGCACTTCTGCATAGTTAGAGCTTTGATGACTGTAGTAGACTCTTCCACTGCCTCCATTAAAGAGAACACTTGGTGACTGAACACTGCAGCTCTCCTGCACCTAAAGATGGCCCCTAGGAGTAAGGACTGGAGAAACTTTTATAAGTGATTTTTTTTTCCAATCTGGATAAAATCACCTCTTGAAAACAAAATTCAAAATTATCTCGACAAATAGTAACCTCATAAATAGACTGTTGTATGAATATATAGGTTTTGAAATCATCTAGTAATCCTACATAATCCTCATAATCTTGTGAAGACACAGTGCTTGCCTCAGGTCCTAGGACAAACATAAAAGGAGCGAGCTAGAAGTTCTGGATTGTCCAGCTGGGGATGGAAGTGAAATATCTGATAGAAATGAAATAAGATTGGCATTATTATTTACTGCTATATAGCCAATACTGTTAGGATAGTCCTGGCTTTTTTAGTTGCTGTTGTTGTTTGGCAGAGTAAGAAGGAATATTGAAGTATTAAGTGATAACAAGATAAGTAAAGAATCCTTAACCTTTGGCCTGGTTTCTGTTACTTAGATGTAGTAAAAACAAAACATTTTGTCTTGGAAAGATAAAATGCTACAAAAATCTCTAGATAAACTACTGAGTGCTCAGGACTTGTTTTTCTCTCTAAAATAATAATCAGCAAGGTTTTATGGGATAACAGGTCTATAGGTGTCATTCTTAAAGAAATGTCACTTTATGGGTGTTTTGTGAAAAATATTTAAAAGTTTCCACTGGGGAAGGTATGAATCTATCTCCAAAGTAAAATAACATGATTGAAAAAAACAAAAGTGGTTTGAAGGAGAAAAATTACTGAATTGTGAAGCATTGGGGGCAGTTACGATTTGTCCAAGCCATATGTAGGTTCCTATTTTAAGCAGTATTTTATTGACATGATTTTTGTCATATTTTTGTAATGATAATAGTTTATGGTATTATTTTTATTGTTGTAGTTATTATTGTTGTTATTGATGTCATCATTGTAAGGTAGGATGGAGAGAAATGGTGAGAGGAGGAGAAAATAGAGAGGGGGAGAGAACGACACCTGCAGACCTGCTTCGCCATCTGTGAAGCGCCTCCCCTGCAAGTGGGGAGCTGGGGGCCTGAACCTGGATCCTTACGCCAGTCCTTGCACTTCGCACTTAACTTGCTACGCTACTGCTTGACATCCTATGGTGTTATTTTTAAAACACGTATAAAGTATTTTCTGTATAACTCAGCAAAATTAAATGGCTAATTTCTTCCCCTGAGAACACCTACTTCTGCAAATATAAGGTAGGTTCATGGAAAATAGGACTTATAGGAGACTAGTGACAATAGGTAGCAGCTGCACAAGAACAGTTTTCATGATGTGTACAGATCACATAATGTCACTTTTAAATGAGTGAGCTGATCAATTTGATACTAAAAATACATTAGTTCCATATTGATCGTGATTCCTCCTGAGACTTTTGTTTATTGGATAGAGACAGAGATAAATCAAGGTGGGGAGACAGGGAGACAGAGAGACACCTGCAGCCCTGCTTCACTGCTTGTGAAGCCTTCCCCCTACAGGTGGCGATCATGGGCTTAAACCTGGGTCCTTAAGCTGTATAATAATGTGAGCACTGAACCAGGTGTGCCACCACCTAGCTCCCTCTCTTGAGATTTTAAGTACTAAGTATCAGATAAATGTTTTGTACTTTTATTTATTTCTCCATCTTATGTTGGTATGCTTCTAGTTCTGCTTCTGGGATCCCTTCTGTTACATTGCTTGACGTTGTGATCTATTTACATGGTCATTCTGTTACATTGGTTTGGTCTCACTCCCCCGGCCTCTGGGAGATTTGGTTTAGCCCTTGCTAGTTTCCCACTTTTTCCTTCTCCCCACCCCCTATCCTACGTACTTCCTGGGTTCCTGACGCTGCCTCTGTAGGAGAAAGATGCAGGACAGATTTGGGTTGTTATTAGATTAAATTAGTTTTTTGAACCGTTCGCTTGTGAATAAAGAAATACTGCTTCTCCGCTCAGCCTTGTGTCCCTGATCCTCTGTCTCCTGCCGCAAAGCTAGCCCGGCCTAATGGCGCCCTGAACTTTGACTGACAATCTTAGAAAGGAGTCACCATAAAAAACAACCTCTTTAAAATTCTTTAATTAGGTATGGATTTCACATGCAGCCCAAGAAAATCTTGGTTTCTTATTCACTAGAGAACACTTAAATGTGACTGTGATGCAACTATCAGGAAGGAAGATGAAGTAGGGCATGTGAAGTTGAGTGTGGGAAGGGGATATGACTATGACATGTCATTAAGAAACTCAAGGTACTGAGTTGGGAAAAGCCTATATCCAAGTCTAGGATTACAATGGAGCAAGATTAGCTCATGAGAGAGTGTGAAGAAAGGGCCCTGAGAGCAGCAAAGGTTGTGCCAAAGGGGATAGGAGACAAAGGATAGGAGATAAAGGGCATTTAAACCAGATCTTTAGACATCAAACTTTAGTCCAGATTCTGTCCAGAGTAGAATGTAGTCTAAAGCTCTTTCTTGTACTTACAGATGACCCATATATGTTTGTGCACTTGTACTAACTTCTCAATTGTTACATCACCTCATTGCCTTCTCATGTCGGTTACTGGGACTATGTGCCAAGGACAGAAGGTCATACAGTGAGAATAAAGTGCACACTAGGTGGCCATTCTATGCCAGGTCCCCTGCTGCCACCTTATCCTCAGTTCCTCCTAGAGCATGGGGGAGTCTTTCTTTTTAGGATTCAGTGGCTCAACAGGTTTAGAATGACTGGGCAAGGGGAGACTTCCTTGAGTTCGATGGCTGGGAGATGACAAGAAATTGAGTAAATCACATGGCAAAGGTAAAACCACTGTAGAAGGTTTCTCTGAGGACAGAGACTGGAGGGTGTGCAGGTACCGAAGCTGAACAGCAGCTGGAGTACCTGATAGAATTTCAGCTGCCATCCTCAGGGACTCAGAGGCGGCCTTTTCTCCTTCTGCAGCGATCATCTAAAGGGCAGGTGCAAAGAAAAGCACAGTGATTCTTCTTTGTGCTAGGAAAATTTTAATCACTCATTATTCACAACCAACAAGTGCTAAGTAGATACTGAAGACAGAAACTTTAAGAAAACTTCCTTCTTACAAAAAAAAAAAAAAAAGATAGTGTCCTTTGGGATAAAAATGGATGTAACTGGAGAAGATTATGTTTAGTGAAGTAAGTAAGCAGGTGAAGGACAACTACTGGATGACTTCACTCACCTGTGGAATATAGGTAATTGAATACATTAACTTGAAAAAAATTCAACACATATTTTAAGACTGTGAGAGAACTATAATGGTTATTGTATGGGGGTTGGAACTGGGGGGCCCAGATCTATGGTGGTGGAAATGGTGTAGAACTATATCCCTATTTTTTTTATTTTGGCCTCCAGGGTTATTGCTGGGGCTCGGTGCCTGTACCATGAATCCACTGCTCCTGGTGGCCATTTTTTCCCCTTTGTTACCCTGTTGTTTTTTTTCTTATCATTGTTATTATTATTATTGCTGTCACCAATGTCGTCATTTTTTGGATAGGACAGAGAGAAATGGAGAGAGGAGGGGAAGACAGAGAGGGGGAGAGAAAGACAGACACCTGCAGACCCGCTTCACCGGAAGCGACTCCCCTGCAGGTGGGGAGCCAGGGGCTCGAACCCGGATCCCCATGCCGGTCCCTGCACCCTGTGCCACATACGCCCAACCCACTGCACCACCACCTGACCCCTCTATATCCCTATTTTTTTTATAATCTTATAAATCATTATGTCAGGATAAAAAAAAAGAATACTGCCTTCTTTCTTGGGTCAAGATCTAGGGAAGACTGATTATATTACAAATTATAATTTAGAGCAGAGTTTGTTGACTGTCTTGGCATGTATAGATGAAGTGTTAGGGGTATTATTATAATTTTATTAGTACTAACCAAGCTATTATGTCTAGCTAGCCTTGAAAGATTAGCAATATTTTACCATCTAGAGGAAAGGCTGGCTAGCAATCCAGACGAAGATGTTGAACCCAAGAATGGTAACTCCCAGCTCAACAAAATAAATGGGTTAACATTTCAGAAGGAAAAGCACTGAATTTACTGTTCAGAAGCCAGATTAGAGTTGGCAAAGAGGAGCAGACTGACAGGTCGAAAAGCACTGTCCCCAGGGAACCACCATCCTTATTTCCTCCCTCAACATTTATTTCCAACCCCTTCTCTGTGGTCAGGTTTTGCTGTTTTAGAAAAACCTGCTTCCCCTTCCATCCTCATGTTCCCAGCACCCCAGTATCCCCAAACCTTAAGGAGCTGTGGACAGCCATTTCTTTGCTTCTCATGGGCATGGCCTGAGGTGAGAGGGAAAGCAAAACCCTCTCTTGGTTCTGGCCTTAAGGAACTTGGACCCTAAACCTGGCTGTGTCCCACAAACTTGTATAGACACGTAGAGATCCAGACGTGGAGGTCACTAACCTAGTGGTGACAGAAGACTGATATTACCCATAAAGATATGCCAGCAGGAGAGAGAAGAAGAGTGAAATTAGAGGAGTCAGGCAGCGCTGGAACTAATAAAGAGCACAAGTTACCATGTGTGAGGACCCAAGTTCAAGTCCTCAGTCCTCATTTGTTGGGGGGATCTTCATAAGTGGTAGAGCAGTACTACAGGTATCTCTCTTTCTCATTCCACTTCCCCCTCTCTTTCTCTGTCTCTATCATAATAACTAATAAATAAAAAGGAATTAGAGGTCATAACTTTAAGGAGAGAATATGAAGGCAAGAGACTCAAGCAGGAGAACACGACTGCTTTACCCACAGCCTCAGAAGGATGATGAAACAAGAGAAGAGATGCCACCTTAGCTAGAAGATAGTAACAGACCCTAAGAGAACAATTTGATATGAATGTGGGGGGAGGGGAGAGTCAGGTTCTTCCTAGTGCATAGATGAATAAGAGGTAAGGAGCAAGAGGGGAGGTTCTCCTCTAGCAGTCCCTCTTTTGGATGCTCCAGCAGCCTTAGGGGGAGAAGGCCTGGTCAGGGCTGGCTTACCCGCACTTTGGCCTGTCTTTGTGCTTCTGCTTCTACTGCCAATGAGTGCTGGAGACCTGCTGGTAGCCTCACGTCCTTACTGAAAAAGAAAGTGGGTGTATTCATCAGAAAGTTTGATATATTTAATCCATTTTTCCTCTCTCATATTAATTAAATAGTGATTTATGAGATTATAAATTAATAGAAG
Organism: Erinaceus europaeus; assembly: GCF_950295315.1. Classification (NCBI taxonomy): domain Eukaryota; kingdom Metazoa; phylum Chordata; class Mammalia; order Eulipotyphla; family Erinaceidae; genus Erinaceus; species Erinaceus europaeus. Next base: position 43,339,353 of record NC_080170.1, read on the forward strand.
TGTATATTAACACCATTCCCACCACCAAAGGTGGTGTCCCTACTCCCGCCCGCCCCCAGCGAAGCTGAACATCTACCATCACCCTCCACCCAGAGATTTTTACTTTGGTGCCATACTCCAAACTCAGTCAGATTCTGCTTTGAGTTTCCCTTTCTGTTCTTCTTTCTCAAGTTCTGTTTATGAGTGGGATCATTCCGCATGTTCAGCGGGGAAGCAATTAAAGAAGCCAGACCTTCCACCTTCTGCACACCACAGTGATCCTGCGTCCATACTCTCAGAGGAATAAAGAATAGGAAAGCTATCAAGGGAGGGTATTGGATATAGAGTCTGGTGATGGGAATTGTGTGGAACTGTTCCCCTCTTATCCTATGGTCTTGTCAATATTTCCATTTTATAAATAAAAAATAATAATAATAGCCAGGACTTTCATCCCCATGGCCACTCTCTCCACTGCTGTTTCATGATGAACATCAAATTCCAATTAAATAGCATGTGCCACTCTTAGGGCTAGAGTGGACAAGCATCTCAAGGGACATGGCCTCAAATGCAATTCTGGTATCACTGATGTCATGGTAGAGCCATGATATATTTTTTTTTACTAGGTCCCTGATCAGCTCTGGCTGACAGTGGTGCTAGGGATTAAACCTGGGACCGGGGAGCCTCAGGCATGAAAGTCTGTTTGCAGAACCATTATACTACCTCCCCCACCCCTTGCACCCCACCATAATTTTTTCTTTATGAGTAGAAAAGATTTTGTATTGATGAATTGCTATGATTTCCCCTACTTTAAGTTAACTCTCAATCCCAGCTATTAATCCCCTAAAGAGCCATGTTGCGAAAATTTTAAAAACTCAACTAAACTTAAAAAAAGAAAATTGAGCTTAAAAAGGTCAATACTTATATCACATAAATGACAGGATTATTTTTATCTTGAGTGTAATAATGAAAAATATGAACAGATGGAAAACCATCTGGAAGTTCCTTAAAAAACATGGAGTTTATAAAAATTCTACTTCTAGGGGTTCGGGCGTTAGCACAGTGAGTTAAGCGCACATGGCGCCAAGCGCAAGGACTGGAGTAAGGATCCTGGTTCGAGCCCCCAGCTCCCCACCTGCAGGGGAGTCGCTTCGCAAGCGATGAAGCAAGTCTGCAGGAGTCTTTCTCTCCCCCTCTCTGTCTTCTCCTCCTCTCTCCATTTCTCTCTGTCCTATCCAACAACGATGATATCAATAACAGCATCAATAAAACAAGGGCAACAAAAGGGGAAAAAAATTTAAATTGTACTTCTAGGTCTGTAGCCAAAAGCAAGTTGAAAGCATGACCACACAAAAACTTGCATACAAATGTTCATTTACTGCAATATTTGTAACAGCCCAAAAGTAAAAACAAATGTCTGCCAACTGATGAATAGTTAAGTAGATTTTATAGCTATACAATGGAATAGTACTCAACCATAAAGAGAGAGAAATTCTGATTCACACTGTCCCATAAATAAACCTTGAAAATATTATGCTAAATTGAAGAAACTAGATATAAAAAGTTGTATGTTGTATGATTGCAGTTAGACAAACTGTCTAGGTAACTCAACACAGAGTAGTTGAAGGGCTGGGGGAAGAAGGGGTTTAGTGGGGGCAGACTTTGAGGGGTAATGAAAATGTACTGAAATAGGGAGTCAGGCAGTAGTGTAGCGGGTTAAGTGCACGTGGCGAAAATGTACTGAAATTAGATGGTAGTGACAGTTGCACAATTCTGTGAGTATTCTAAAAATCAGAGTTGTACTTGGTTTTTAAAATAGTAGTTTTTATGTTAAATGGATTTTATATTAATATTTTTTTTCAATTCAGGCAGAAAACCTTGAAAAGTAATTTTCCCAAATGTTACATTGTCTATGAGATAAATTAGGTATTTTTTTTCCAAATGTGTGACATAGTACCCATTCAATAAAAGTAATTCTTCAAGTAAAAAAAAAATTAAATTAAACCAAAATAATTCCCTTCATTATCTTGTTTTTCCCAGTGAATTTCCTACCCACATTTCTGTTCTCTCCACTTTGATCCCCCATATGCAGGTCACTGAATCCAAGGCAATCTGTGGAAAGAAAAGTTCAGATGCCAATGAAACCTTCAAGTAGGATTAAGTACTCCTAGGCACTAAAGAAAAACATATATATATGTGTGTGTAGTTTTTATTTATTTATTTACTTATTTATTTCTGAAGGAACTGTTCTTCCCTGTTCTGTTAATTTCACTGTACTGTTCAATAAATACTTGTCAAAGTATAAATGGTGTAGTGAACTGAATAATGGTTCCCAAAGACAAGAAAGTCCTAATGCCTAGAATGTGTGAATATAATTTGAAAAGAGACTTTGCAGATATGATTAAATTAGATCTTAAAATGGGGCAAATATTCTGGATGGTCCTGGTGGGCCCTTAATGCAATTCTATTTTTTTCTCAAAAGAAGGAAGCAACTATAAGTGAGAAGAAGGTGATATGATAATAGCAGCAGAAGCTGGAGTGATGTATTTTAAAGATGTAGGAAGAAGCAACAAGCTAAGTAATACAACTAGAGGCTGAAAATACCAGGAAAATAGATTTACCAAGAAACAGAAAAGGTAACCTGTTGATACCTTAACTTGGGCCCAGTAAAATGGATTTGGAGTTTTGGCCTTTAAGACTATAGAATAACTTAGTGTTAATTTAAATCACCAAGTTTATGGCAATTTATTATAGAAGCAGTAGGAAACAAGTCCAGGTGGTTGGTTTGCTAGGTATTTGTTAATTTTTTTTAAAAAAAACATATACTAAATATTCTTTTTATTAGAGAGCTAGAATGTCTTTTCTCTCTCCCAAATGGTTTTTACTTCCTACTGTTCCTTAGGATGGGCAAGAAAAAGAACTGAGTGTTCTGGAAAGGAAAGTCAAAACATAGAATTCTGCATGTGGGCTTAAACTTTTCCCTTTTTAGTTATGTCTGATGATTTTTAGTGACTGAATAAAAACCCAAGATTATTTATCTCACATATGGAAATCCATAGGCTATAAATCAGTGGGACAAGGGCAAGTATGAATGTCCAGAAGCAGGAACATTGGTGAATGATCAAATCAATCATGATCAATGCTTTTGTGTCTTTCTATTGGAAACCTACCCCATTAGCCTTCAATCAGAGGTGACATGTCCCTTCCTGACTAAATTCTAGGCCAGGGTACCACATGGCCTCAATGATAGTCTCCATTACTGCTGGTAACTGCCACTTGACCAACCAGTTGCCTGGAATCCTGATTTGTTCTCACCTGTCTTCTTAGTACCTTTACTAACTTGCAGCAAGAAGCAAAGCTGTCCACCCTTCCCATGAACGAGATTACTGATCTTACTGCTTACAGGCTAGTTGATGCTTCTAGGCCCTTCTATTCCTGATTCCAAATCAGTTTAAATCTAGACAATTGACTGGGAAATTAGTCATGGAAAACTCTGTGACATCTAACCTCCTTCTATCTACAAGTCTTCTTTGAACAGATTTATCTTTTCATTTTTCAGATTATCTTTTCACTTTTTACTTCTCTCCTGGTAGACTGAAGTTCCCAGAGGCTATGCCTCATCATCTTTGAGTATTACCCACCCTTGCCAGCATCTACTCCTATTTTTGTGTGCTAGATGGATACTCCACAAGGAGTTTAAAGCCACTGGGGAAAGGGTGAGAGCAAAAACAGGCAATAACTAACTAACCACACCAGACTGGCAACTTTGGTTAGTTCAGGATGGATTTGGCTACCTCTCATTTAGCTAGAAGCTCATGAAGGGTTGGCACCCTCAACAGCAATGCATAAAAGATTCAGTATGTGGTCAATGATGAAATGAAAATAAGATAAAGAGCTATTTCAACATATTTAGTGTTAAATTTATTAAGTACCTTGACGTCTTGGGCAATGCTCTTCCTTTCTAGAAGAATTTCCGTGAGAGATCGATGAGCAAGGAGACGTTTCATGGTTGTTTGTACAAGAAACTGGACAGCTTTGGACACATGGGCAAGACTACTTAGAAGAAGGGAGGCATTTTCCATTCGGTAGTAGCAGATAGCATCTACCTCCATTATAAACATGTCTTTGGTCACAACCTAGGAAGAAAGAAAAGTTTGGATGGTGGGCCTTCTCTATGAGGAGCCTTAGAAGCTGTGTTCTAAGGGTGTTTATTTTTTATCAGAGTAATATTATAACAAGGAAAAATGTGCTCGAGCCATCCTTTATTTTATATATATATGAAAATTATGGAGCTTTTTTTTAATGCATTAAAGACTGAGGATATAGCACATTGGGCTTGCATATCTGAGACTTCAGAGATCCCGATTCAATCCCTGGCACTATTATATAATAGAGTTGAATGGTGCCCTGTTCTCTTTCTCACTTTCATTAGATACACTAAAGAACTCTTCAACCAATATAAAATATTCATTGAACTCTTTAGTGTATCCAATGAAAGAGAAAGACCAGGGAGTGCTATGGCAGAAACTCTGGTGTGTGGGGTCCCTCCCTTTCTTGATATCTTAATTTTTTAATAAAAAAATCAGTCTGGGAGTAGTAAGAATGTGCATGCACAAGGACCTGGCACATCAATAAATAAATAAACAAACAAACACATTTGGGACACAAGTACTCTGAGCCATTGCTAACTAGGTATACACTAGATGACTGATTTGTGATACACATTAGCAGACTAAAAGGATGCAAGCTCTCAACATTTACATCTTCAATTATTTATTACAAGAACATTTTAAGGGTTTAATGGGTGGGATTTTTTTTTCACAGTATTTCTTATTATAATGAAACACTGAAAATGATATCACAGTATGGAATTGGTTGAAAACATTATAGTAAACCTATGCAATGAAATATTATGGGTACATTTTAAACAAACATAGAAAGTAATGAAAAGATGTTCACAAAGATTGTTGAATGGGGAATAAAAGGCATTTTACAAGATAATATGTATGGCATACATATTGATTTATCTGTAAATTTAATCATATTTATTTTTGCCCTCTTGGACCAAAGCTGAAAGCCCAGAAGTTTAAAATGTAGAAAGGAAGCAAAATCCAACATGTGATTTACCTCATGAAAGGGTATCTCCAAGGTTTGGAGACGAAGATCAACCTTGTGGTAAGTGTCCAAGCAGGGCAAAAAGAAGAAAAGACCTAAAAATGAGGGAGGGTGGAGAGAAAGGTGGATGGCCAGCATGGAGGTTGTTTGGGGGGGGTATCTTTTTCAAGATCTGGCTGTGCATTGCAGTGTGTTGTGTGGCCTCCAACTGCACCACTGTGCCGTCTCCCCACCTTCCCACCCCAGCCCCAGTTTGTTGTTGCTATGATTACCATAGAAATTGTTCTTCAGTCTGAGACACTTGCTCCAGGAGAAAAAGCAAAAACAGGGATTATCCCTAGCAAGATCATCCCTAGCAAGATTATCCCTAGCTAGAAGATCACCTTGGTGCTGACAATAACATGTCTATCTCCTTCACTAGATTCAAATTTCCTAGCAAGTTTTAAGTACTACTGTTAGCCCAAGAATCTGACTTCTAAGTACACAATAAAATTGTGGGTTTTTAAAAAAATATTTATTTTTAGTGGGTAAGCTAGACTTTGGTTCTCTTGCAACCTCATATGAAATAATTTTTTAAGAACATACTTTAATATTTTTATGAAAAAAGGTGGGGAGGAAAGAGAGAGAGAGACTCATATAGCCAGAGCATATTTAGTGATGGGACTAAGTTTGGGACTTTTTGTGTGCAAGTCTTATGTGTTACCAGTGCTCCATTTCCCTAGGGCTCTATAAAATTATCTTTGGGCACCAAGTGGTGGCGTACCTGGTTGAGCGTACATGTTACAATGCGTGAGGACCTGGGAAAGCTTTGCAAGTGGTGAAGCAGTGTTTCGGGAGACTCTGCCTCTCTCCTTCTCTATTACCCCCTTCCCTCTCAATTTCTGGCTGTCTCTATCCAATACTTAAATAAAGATAAAAATTTAAATATATATCTTTGAGTATTTTTTTATCAGTGTGTATATAAAGATGAAAAAGTTTGGGGAGCCAGGTGGTAGTGCACCTGGTTGAGCACACATGTTACAATGAGCAAGGACCCAGGTTCTAGCACCTGGTCCCCACCTGCAGGAGGAAAGCTTTGCAAGTGATGGAGCAGGGCTACAGGTGTCTCTCTCTCTCTCTCTGTCTCCCCCACCCTCTCTATTTCTGACTGTCTCTATCCAGTAAATAAAGATAATAATAATAAAAAAAATTTGGACCCAGCAACCTCCATGTAATATCTCTTAAAATGTGAGTGCTGGCATTCAGGACAATATGACATTTCCATATTGGTTGGTTAGTTATATGGACCTACTATAATACACAGGATAAATGGACAATGAATATTTTATATTGCTTGAAATTTTCTCTTAAAACTTGACATATAGCATTATGTAAAGTAAAGCTGTACTACTATATGTTAATATAGTACATACTGTGATTTGATTGCCATTGTTGGGACCATTAGCATACCCATCATACACCCTCTAATTGTCTTTTCTTCTCAGCAACTGGAATAAATTCTGGTCTCTTAGCAAGTGTGAGCATTATAATGTAGTATTATATCTATTATTCCACTGCTAAGGCTTATTCGCTACATATCTATCTCCCATTTCCAACAACAGAAATGGAACACGAATGGACCTTAAGTGCCTTGTACTAAGCAAAATAAATCAGAGAAAGACAAGTACTGTATGATAATACTTACATGAGGAATCTATAAAAAGCCAAACTCACAGAAACGTAGAGCAAAAGGACAGTTTCCAGAGAACAGGGATTGGTGATACTTGGACAGAACAGATGATGTTTAAAGTGTACAAACTTCTCAGTAGAGTGAACACTGTCAAGTATGAAGGGATAGTAGTAGCAAGGTTTTCTTAGAGCCAATGTTTTACTGAAACTAGCAGCACCTCAACACCTGGAGCCAGGGTCTGAGAAACAGCGTAGGCTATTAGCCCTTCCCAGCCCCATGAGGAAGGGGATACCAAAATCCAGCCTCTGTTTTCGGATCTTCAAATTCTGATATGTATCTCCTAGAGTGCTCTCTAATCTCTTTTTGTTTCCATAAACATGGCTTGGAAACTGGACCCTTTCCAACATAGCCACAGTGGGACTTTGTTCCTTACGCATTTCTGACCTGCTAGTATGTTCAAACCCCAATTACTAGACTTCTCAGACTAACTTTACTTCTATCTGTGTTCCATAACCAGTCTGCAAATCAGGACAATTCCACTGGACTTTAAAGGTCCTAGAATATAGAGACCAGGTCTCATTCATCCATCTTTGTATCCCCAGAAAATATAGAAAGTGTCCAAATGTGGAAAGTTTTTCAGTTCCACCAATTGAAAGTCAATTTGTTCCTTTGCCCCTCTCCCATGTTTTTCCTTAACCCTTTAGTTTCTGAACTAGTTCAGCTTTCTCCTGAGAATTCACTGGACTTTAACCTAGCATGTTCTACTCAAACCATTGCTTATCCATGGGTTCCAAGCCCACTTGCTACTCCAATCAAGCTGGCTCTGGCATTTGACTCTGTGTCCATCACTCTTGGTCACTGTCACCTGGCGAGCTCTTAAAGAATCTCTTAGTACCTTTTGTTACAAGTAGTAGATTAGAAAAAACAGATATCATGAGTCAAGTTATTTCATGCAATCCAAGGACCATAACCCACCTAAATGTGGATTAAAGCAACTCAAAAGTCCATAGGAATAAAAACGATGCTTCTTACCAGGACCTTTGGCTCTTCCAGGAAGCAGATGTCCTAGTCGGAATATAATTACTCTCTCATACTCCTGGACAACCTAATGGGAAATGTAATAATTATGAATTACTCCAAGAAAGAAAAAAAATTTTCAAGAGACCTTGGTACAAGAGGAATCCTATTATCAATCTTTTGTTTTGAGAATCAAGAAAAAACTATCAACAGTTATATTTTTCAGAATACACACACACACACACACACACACACACACACAGACAGATATACTTCTACTAGATACAGAAAGGCATACAAAGTGAAAAAGACCATGGCATCAAAAGTTTCCTTCAGTGCAGTGGGGGATGGGCTTGAACTTGGGTCATATATATGACAAAGCACACTACCAAAGTGATCTGTTTCACTGGCCCAGAATCTACTCTTAGTAATTCTAGAATTTCAGAAACCAGGGGAAATACATTGGCAAATTAATTGTTGAGCTCAGGGGGATAATTTTGATTAAAGAGTGGTGGTTGTCTTCCATATGCTTCCACTATGTCTAGTATTCCCTAAATCAAAGTCCAGGAGGAATTCACAGTGACATTTGAGGAAGGGTTTTGTTTTCGTTTTTCTTTTTTCATCACCAGGGGCTTGATACCTGCACAACGAATCCACTGTTCCCTGCAGTCATTTTTTCCCTTTAAAAAAGTTATGATATAAGATGAGAGAGGGAGAAAGAAAGACATCTGCAGCCTGCTCCACAACTTGTGAAACTTTCCCCATACAAGTGGAAACAAGGAGCTTGAACTTGAGTCCTTATATATGGTAATTTGTGCGCTTTACTGGCTGAGCCACCACCCAAACCCTCCCAGCCCAATTTTCACTCTATATTTACAGAGACCGAGACACACACCAAAGCACAACTCCAACATCTATGGGGTTTTCTTTCTAGGGTTTCCATGTGGTGCCTGGGATCAACCTCAAGCCTCATACATGCATGGCATGTGCTCTACCCCTGAGACACCTCTTGGGTTCCCTGAGCAGATTCACAAAGATTCTGGAATCTCTACTGGAAGGTGAGAGGGTAAGAATGTTCCATGTAGAGTAAACCACATTCAACAAAACAGAGGAGAGGCCAGGGTGGTCAGTGAGAGGCTCCACAAAATTGCTATGGGGTCATCATGAAATCTCACCTTTATGCAGAACCAGATAGAAAAGGGGAAGGTCATGATGATGAAGAGCAGGAATGCAAGGACTAGAAGCCACTCACAGACACCTAAACCAGAGGACTTGATACCTAAAAATAAATAAGAAGAAAAACAGGATAATTATAAAAATTATAATAGAAATCAAGGGACCAAGTTCTTATCCCTATTTTGTGGAAAGAACCCGCCTACTATCCATCACATGGTTAGTAAGAGACAGAAACTTAAACTTCTCTACTGGTACTAACACCTTCAGTTTTCAGAAAGAATGATTATCCCAAGGAAAGTTTACAATGCTTTCAGTTAAGACAGAAAGGGAAGAGGAGGGAACAAGGAAAAAAAAACACTCAATACTTCAAGTTATCCAGAACCACCAACTCCTAAGTGTCTTTACTTAAATTAGGTTTGTCATTCTGTCACCAGTGTCTTAAGGACCAGAATTATTGCCCCAACCGTTGTTTCTCAGGAAACTGAGATAACGCACACCTCAAGAGTGTCAGCTAAGTAATTCCTCCACCTTTCCTCCCCATTTAATCTTTTGTTGGAAAATGAGCAAGCACTACCTTCCCCCTCCCTTATTGTTTAACTTGGTAGAAGATAGTGTCTATAATTAATTTTCTGTTCCTCAATCAGCTTGGTGAAGAGTGTAAAACGCTCCTCCTACTTTGGCCAAAGAATAAATTTTTGTGTTTTAGCTCTCACCTCACAGACTCAAAAGAGCTATAGGCAACACCTCCAGAGTTACAAAAAACCAACTGGAAAAAAAAAGGGGGGGGAGGCAACCCATTGTCATGCTGGTTGTTGGACTGCATTCTGAGCCAGGCGCCTTCAGGCTACACTGAGCTGGTTGTTGCACATCTGGCCCTCGGGCACCTGCCCCCTGCCTCCTCGTCCCCCCACAGCTGCCCGCCTACCCTCATCGGGCCGCTCGCTCTCCAGCAGCGCCCCCAGCTCGGTGCCCTCCTCCCCGGGCTCGCGGACCTCATCCACGTCCACCACCGTGGCTGCCTGCGCGCGGGGCGCCCCAGGGCTCCCCTCACGCCGCGTATCCCGGCGCCCGCGGCCCCCGCCCCTCTCTGCCTTCGCCTTCTTGTTCTCCTTCGGGGGCGACCCGCTGCCTCTCCCCCGGGGCTCCCTCGTGGCGCTCCGAGTCCGTCTGTCCATCCTCAGATGTTCGCTGTGGGGCTGCGGGGCGCGCCTCGCGAGAACTTTAAAGACCATCGGTGGGGGCGGGAATCTAATGGGGCAGAGGCGGGACCCTTATGACTTCTTCAGTTTACAAATTAATTAGATCTAGAGTCCTAGCTAGATTATTATTTTTTCCAGTGCTTGTTTCCCCACTCCGGACTAGAAAGAGAGACAGGGAGACTGCGCCAAAGCTCTTCCTTGTGAAGTGGGGACTTGGCCTTGCTTTCCCAACTGAGCAATCTTGCTGGCCTCTAGCTAGAAACTTAAACCAGAAAGGATCATTTCTTTTTTTTTTTTTTTTTTTTTTTTTTACTACAAGAGTTGCCAGCATTTCTGATCAGATGATATTCTCAAGCCTGTCCTCTGTGCCCCCACTGGGCTAAAGGAATCTCTCACCGGAAGAATTACATGACAAAAGGCCCTTTGTGCTGGAGTCTGTGTTGCTTTGTGTCTGCCTTTGTGCTGGGGGCTTGTGGTCTGTTTCCTTTGCTGTGGGACCACTCACACGTTACATAGTAATTATTTTATTGTCCCAATTCCTATATAAAGTACAAGTACTTGATTGTCTCATAAGTCTGTTGGGAAGATGAGTGGAAATACCTGAGGAACCGCATCACATTCCAGTGTAAAAAGGTCAACACAGCCACTCCCAAAGGCTGGAGAAGGCTCCAGCTGGCTGGCTTCAGCTTCTCTGTTTTCTTCTAGATTCCTTTTTAATTGAAAGCACTGATCATCCCTTTGTTGAAAAATGTTATATGGACACATTTTAAAACTCCTAATACTTTACTCCTTGTTTAGATTTATTAGGAGATTGACATCTGTGGTGGGGTAGTAGGTCACTAAATGAGAAGACCTATTAAAGTTGCTGACTCTTAAGTGGTGCTTTCAAGACAAAAGATCACGAAAGATTTTATGACTTTCTAAGTTAAAATACTTATTCCTATTTAGTGTTTTGAAATATGTCCATGTGGGTGAACGAAGGCATGAATATTAACTTAAATGAATTATTTCATGGGAAAATGAATTCATAGAAATGAAAGTAAAACTGCAAATGTTATCATTTAAGTGGAAGAAACTTACAAAGTTTGACTTCCCCAATTTGTAGATGTCAAAGAGGCAAAACACTGGCTTAGGAAAGCAATACTGATGAGATATGTATCTGAGGCTGTGGCAGTGGGTTCAGCAAATGCTGGAGGGAAAGAATTTACAGCATGTGTTGACCACATGAGATTATGGAGTAGAGTTTTTAAGAGATAAAGGCCTGGAAAAAGATCTGATTTCCACCTTTGTGGGCTTAGCATCAGCCTATAACTTTGTAGTTGTAGTGGCACTGTACAACTCTAGGTTATAAATATGAGCATCTCTGGCAAACCCTTGTCCCCTAACTATTCTAATCCTGAGTATTTAATGTTCTTGCCTTCTCTGCCTAGAGATGCAGCTGTAGGCTTAGTAGTTACAGTGGTGACATAAGTTGACTTATGGTTATAACAGAGAGAAACAGACATGTAAAGTGACCCATAGATGTGATGAGATGTTTATGTTTTCATGATATGAGGCTACATCAGGCTTTCTTCACCTAAGCAAGATTGACATTTGGGACCAGATAATTCTTTATAGCTGGCAGGTACCCTTACATTTTAGGATCTCTAGCAGTACCCTGGCCTCTACCCACTAAATTAAATTTGCATATACAAATAAGAGTTCTCAAATTTAAAATAGAATCTTGGGCCCGCTTTCACAAATGCAATTTTATATTTGAATTGACTCTATGAAACTTCTAGTCAAAGACTTTTAATGATAAAATTAATTTTTTTTGTTTTTTTTTCTGGGTACAACTAATCTTTATTTGTATAAGTTTGAGGTAAAATAAGTAAATATTACATGTAGATAGAAGAGTTGCTATAAATATTTGGTGATTGTGCCAGCTGTGGAAAACAGTACTCAGCTCTGGTTTATGGTGATACTGAGAATAGAACCTGAGGCCTTTGGTGCCTCAGGCATGAAAAGCTTTTTGCATAAGCACTATGGTCTCTCCTCAGTCCATTAAACTTAAAATCTCTATGGGAGCCAGGTGGTGGCACACTTGGTTGAAGGCAACACATTACCACACACAAAGACCCAGGTTCAAGCCACTTATTCCCACCTGCAGGGGGCAAGTTTCATGAACCGTGAAGCAGTGTTGCAGGTGTCTCTTTTTCTATCTCTGTTGTTAAAATTTCCGGACGGCTCCAGCTGGCCGGGCTGGCTTCACGGTGGGTAACAGAGACGTGGATTTGTTGTTAAAATTTCGGAAGGCTCTGGTCGGGCTGGCTTGCTTCACGGCGGGTAACAGAGACGACCAGACACACGGCTGGGCAGGGAAGCTGTATTTCTTTATTCAGGAACAACGATTCACAAACTAAGACAAACTAATCACCAAACAGAACTCTGCTGTCTCTTTGCGGCGGCGCAAGCACTCTTTCTTTTACTCTGGAACTCAGGAACCCTCTCCCTTACTCTCGAACTCAGAAACTCTCGCACCCTCGCACTCTCGAACTCCGGAACTCAGGAACTCTGTCACTGGGGAACTCAGGAACTCTCGGACTCCGGAACCCTCTCCCAGGGTCCCTTGGGGCGGGGCCAAGCAGGCCCGCGAAATTAACAGGACTCATCCAATTCTCTTGGAGGGGGAGGGCTAGAACAAGCCAATGTAAAGCATACGACATATCTCCCCCTCTATCTTTTTAAATTTTTTTTCTTTCTTCTTTATTTCCTTTTGTTGCCCTTGTTTTATCGTTGTAGTTATCATTGATGTTGTTGTTGTTGTATAGGACAGAGAGAAATGGAGAGAGGAAGGGAAGACAGAGAGTGGGAGAGAAAGACAGATATCTGCAAACCTGCTTCACCACTTGTGAAGCGACTCCCCTGCAGGTGTGGAGCTGAAAGCCCGAACCGGGATCCTTATGCCGTCCCATCACCTGTGCTCTTAACTGGCTACACCACTGCCTGCTGGGCTAGCCTGAGGGTGTTTCTTCTCTGGCACGTGTTCTCTGGGTTGGAGAGAACTTTGCGGAAGCCAACCTAGGCAGCTAGGCTGCTGCCTACTCAGTGACGCAGGAGAGGAACCAGGAACTCTCCTGACTGAGTGGAAATGCAATGCCATGCTAGCTTTATTCATCTGCATTTATACTTTCCAGGAAGGAAGTGGTAGGGTGGAAAAGGAAGTACGTAGGATAAGGGGGCAGAGTGGAAAAAGAGCGCGAACCAGTGGGGATTAAACCTGTGGAAACTAAACCGATGGGGATTAAACTAATGCCCTGCAGGCAAGGTGGGTCTCAGGCAAAACAATGATTATGTAAATAGACCACAACATCAAGCAATGCAGGGGAACAGAAGCAGAATTAGCCAAAGGAGAAATGATGACCAACAATCTCCCCAATTCCCCTGTATCTTATCAAATATAAGAAAAATAAAATGTTTTAAACAAATTTTAAGTACCACCAATAAGAGTGGCATTCACACAACTAACAAACTCGATTTTCCAACATTATTGATGTATCATTGACAAAAACCACATATATTTAAGATGTATATAATGATGTGCTAATATTCTTATACAGTGTAAAATTAGCTTTTCAATACCTTTATTTTTCACAATTGTTTGTTTCCAACAGGTGGAGCTAAGACTTGAGTATCTTCTTTTTTAAAAAAAAAATATTTATTTCCTTTTTGTTGCCTTTGTTGTTTTTAGTGTTGTTGTAGTTATTGTTGTCGTTGTTGGATAGGACAGAGAGAAATAGAGAGAGGAGGGAAAGACAGAGAGGGGGAGAAAAAGATAGACACCTGTAGACCTGCTTCACCGCCTGTGAAGGGACTCCCCTGCAGGTGGGAAGCCGGGGACTTGAACTGGCATCCTCACGCCAGTCCTTGTGTTTTGTGCCATGTGCGCTTAACCCGCTGCGCTACTGTCTGACTCCGGAGTATCTTCTCTTTTTTTGGCAAGTACAATGTTGATATCTTTGTGATGATGCAAATAGGTTTTCAATCAAAAATTTTTGCATAAACAAGAAATATCTCAATAGTTTAATCTATTGCTTGCCCAGCACAGGTATTAAGATCAGGTACTCCTGTGGTCCGGGAGGTGGCATAGTGAATAAAGAACTGGATTCTCAACCATGAGATCCGGAATTCATTCCCCGGCAGCACATGTACCAGAGTGATGTCTGGTTCTTTCTCTCTCTCCGCCTATCTTTCTCATAAATAAATAAATTCTTTAAAAAAAAAAAAAAGAAAGAAAGAAAGAAAGAAAAGAAAAAGGAAAAAAAGAAAGAGAGAAAAAGGAAAAGGAAAAGGAAAAGGAAAAGGAAAAAGATACTCCCGCGACTAGAGTAGAAACTGCTCCCAAAGCAGGATGGCTGCGGGTCAGGACCCCACCCCTGCCCGCCTCCTGCAGGCTCCTGTCTGGCCCTGAACTTCACTAGAGGCTCGGGAAGGGGCTGACCTGAGGAGGAAGGAGATCCTTGGCACCGCCCAGCTTCTTCCCTCAGGTCCAAGAATGTTGTTGAGTGGCCTGTGGCCATGCCTGCTGGCTCTACTTGATGGTCTTCTTGATCGTCTGGGTGTAGAGTGGAGGAAGAGGAGGGGTCTCAGCAGCTCCTAATACTCCCCCCACCCCCACCCCCAACTGTGGCTGTCCATAGGGGCTAAGAAAGCCAGTATTAGACTGCACACCTGCAGATGGTGCATGGTTCAGTGGAGGAAAAGTCCCTAGAGTAGTAGTCCTCACTTTGGCTTGCGTGGGAATCACTCAGATGGCTAGTTCGACACAAAGCAGGACTGCACTTCGCCCCCACTACACCCCCGGCCCATTCACAATTTATTCAGCTGGGTTGGGGCTGGGCTTAAGAATGTGCATTTCGAACAGAAGTGTTTCCTAAGTACCTTTAAAGCAACCCTTTCTCATGCCCTTACTCTGGCTTGTTTTTCTTTTATTATTTCTTGACATATATCTGTCTGCCTTTTGCCTGTCTCAGGTAAGGTCGAGGACAACATGACCTTTATTTTGCCCACTGCTGTTGTTCGATCTAGAACAGTTCCTGGCACAGAGTAGTAGCTACATGATATTTGCTGCTTGAATGAACACACACTTGGGAAGGCATCAACCAAAGCTGAAACCATGAGAGTGAAAAAGGTTACTCAGCAAGAGAAGGCAGAGGGGAAAAGGGTCTAAAACAGACATTACCCTCTTCATGGACATTTAATGGAATAATAGAAATAGGAACTGATGCAGGAAATTGGGAGCCAAGCCCAGTACAAGGCATCATAGAAACCCAAAGGGAAAATCTCTTCATAAAGGGGGAGATCACCAAAACAGCAGAGATTACCTAAGGTGAAAAGATCTAAAAGACCTTAATATTTGACACTGATGGTCTTAGTGAAAGCTTAAGATCTCCAGAGTAGCAGGGTGATTGCATCAGAATGAAGAGTGAAAGGTGGATGAAAAAAATGGAGGAAAGTGGGGGTCAGGCGGTGGCGCAGTGGGTTAAGCGCATGTGGCGCAAAGCGCAGGGACCAGCGTAAGGCTCCCTGTTCGAGCCCCCGGCTTCCCACCTGCAGGGGAGTCGCTTCACAGGCGGTGAAGCAGGTCTGCAGGTGTCTATCTTTCTCTCCCCTTCTCTGTCTTCCCCTCCTCTCTCCATTTCTCTCTGTCCTATCCAACAATGAATTGCGTCAACAAGGGCAATAATAATGACCACAACGAAGCTACAACAAGGGCAACAAAAGGGGGGAAAAATGGTGGATTCATGGTGCAGGCACCGAGCCCAGCAATAACCCTGGAGGAGGAAGAAAAAAAAAATGGAGGAAAGTACGTTTTTTATCTGGTCTTAAAGGTATGCCTAGAGGGTCTCTTCTTCCACACCCATGCCTCTGTGTCTGTGTTGTGTGTGTAAAATAAAAAGGATTACATCTTAGTTTCTTGTTAAAGGAGTCTGTAAAGAGATGCTGAATATTTAGATTGTATAATCATCAACATCAAAAGTCAAGTCATGGCCTTAGAAGAGTTGGTGGGATATACTAGTGAGTAGAATGGTTGGCCTCTGTCCCTCCAACACCTGGAAGATAGATGTGAGGCCTGGGTTGGAAGTTGAGGTGGTTCATGCCTGATGAGAACCTTTATTTTCTAGGCAGGAAAAGGTAACAAATAGGTAAAAGGGATGGCAAAGACTTGATATAATTGCTGTAGGAAATTGTATCAAGTAGTGACATCAAGTGGACCAATCGGCATAGTTTTTAAAAAATAGTTGGGAGGGAGGAATGTCTCAGTTTCTAACTCACCCATTCCTTTACTATATTTCTCTTCATGAGGCATATTTTAATGTGTCACACACACACACACACACACACACACACACACACACACACACACACACACACACAGCCTGTTTTCCAGCCAGCAATGCTGGTAAGAACACACACAGACGGGAGTGAAGCAGGTCTACAAGTATCTATCTTTTTCTCCCCCTCTTTGTCCTCCCCTCCTCTCTCCATTTCTCTCTGTCCTATCCAACAACATCAACAACAATATCTATAACAACAACAAAAATAACTACAACAATAAGGCAACAGGGCAACAAAATGGAAAAATAAAAAACCAGAAACATACACACCACCTGTTTTCCAGCTGCTAGTAAGAAAACACACACACACACACCACCTGTTTTTCAGCCAGGAATGCTGGTAAAACACACACACACATACACACACCACCTGTTTTCCAGCCAGGAATGCTGATAAGAACAACTGCTATTGAAATTCACTCCCAGATACAAGTAAGGAGGGGAGGAGGCAATGTGGGCACAGATTATTATCAGAGGAAAAGTAGGTTTCAATCATTAGAGAAGCAAGGTGGATCTCTGGGAAGTTAATTAACTAAGATTTCAAGGAATGAACTACACAAATAACTCAGCACATCTTTTTGATTTGTGTAATAACAAAAGCATGACTGTAGTTCTAGGGAACAGAAGCCTCTCATGAGAGAGACATGATTTTGTCATCTTCTCAGAACTATATCAGATCCCAGACCTAAGTCCTCTTGAGTTTAGCCTGAATATTCTTATGGAGGGAAGCTGTACTTCTAAGGACCATAGACCTTTGTCTTAACCCTTCCTAGGAAAACTTGTGATCCATTATGGATAACTGCTCTAGAGAAAAAGGAAGCACACCAACTTTTCAGTGTTTATTACTAGTTCCAAACTAATACTATTTTTTGGGATCCAAAATGTCACTTTACCATCAACTTTTTGGGCATATGGGGTTAGTTGATAAATGAATTCCAGCCCCAGTTCCCCTTTTGGGTAGGGATAGTAGGACTAATGTTAACTGCTGCCAAGTGAATAGAGCATTAGTAGCTGACATCTTAGTGCACAAACTCATTGTGTAAGGGCTATTCTGAAATAAAGTGCAAATGGGGTGCCCAAATGGGAGGCCAAAAGCATTATCACATATTGGAGAAATTGCAGAGTCCAGTGTTAACAGAAAGGCATAAAAGATAGTGTGATGGTTACTACTACACTCCCATTCTCTTTCTAAATTATCCACCATGAAATATCCAGGGGTCTAGAAAAAAAAGATAATGCATTAATGTAAACCTAAACTGGTACAGACTGCAGTTGTAGCTGATATTCCAAATTACAGTTTCTTTATTGAAGCCCCTGGCCCTTGATCTGAAGTTACTTAAACTGGGATTTCAATCCAGCATATCTTTTCTAAAGTCAGTCTCTCTCTCCACATTTTGCACCACTGGACTCATTTGTAGTATTTTTTTATTGTTTAACCATTTTTCCCAGAACTGTATATATATTTCTTCACTTTTAAAACAGGAAATATGATTGTATTTTCTTAGGGTAACTGTAAAGAAAAAGCATGTAATAAAAGCTCAGTGTCTCTGATATTTCACAATGAGAATGTGAGTGTTTTATTATTCATTTTGCAGTAGTCATTTTCATAGATTCATTCATCATGACTTATAATTTTCCTTTTTAATTTGCTACTAAGCCCTGTGCATTATATTATAAACAGGTCCATAGTCTTGTCTATTTTCTGTCTTTCAGGGATTCCTCAATATTCCTGACTCGTTGATGTGACATTTTGTTGTCTAGGACTTTTTTTCCCCAATGTAGTGGGATTTTTTTTTAAAATTTAAGATAAGATAAATTTGTATGTTCAGTTTTCCTTCTTGATTTAAATTCTCTAGTTTTCTTATGACTTTGCTTAGTTAAAAGTTTATAAAACCACTTTCTACTAAAAAATGCTGTAAGGTGGGGGAAATAGCATAATGGTTATGCAAACCGAGTCTCATGCCTGAGGCTCCCAGGTCCCAGGTTCAATCCCCCACACCACCATAAACCTGAGCTGAGCAGTGCTATGGAAAAAAAAAAAAAAAAAAGTCTTCTGGTTTTCTAGCACTTACAAATCACTTATGCAGAAATATATCCTTAAATTCCACTTATGCAGAAATATATCCTTAAATTATTGCTCTAGATACATCCTCCTCGTCATTTTTTTAGAAGGTAAGACATTTAAACATTCATCTACAGCCCACTAAACTCAAAAAATTAAAGTTCTGGCCTTTCCATAATATGATTACTAAGACAGTAATAATAACCAGGCCATCACAGTTGCATCTAGTTTTAGGGTGATTTTCCAGCAAACACCAGAGCTATCTGAAGCCTAAACCTTCCCCCCCCCCCTCCCGCCCCAGACCCACAGGGTGAGTGAGAATCGCTGCAGAGCACAGAGCACACCTGAGCCCTGTCTCCCAGACTTGGGCTCCAGGGGACACACCTGGCTTCAGAACCGCCCAGCCTCCTTCCTCTTCACCAGGAGACCCTTCCCGCCAGGGATGGGTCCGGGGTCCCTGCTACTGCTGCCTGCTGCTGCCTGCTGCTGCCTGCTGCTGCCTGCTGCTGCCTGCTGCCTGCTGCCTGCTGCCTGCTTCCGCGGGCCGGGAGCACGGATGGAGCGGGTCTCGCACCCCACCTCGCGTCCTCCGCGCCAGTCAGATGCAGCCAGCGCGGGCGGTCTCAGGCGGCCTCCGCCCCCCGGCAGCCGGGCGGGTGGACAGGACCCGGGGCTGCTCCAACCGTCTCGGGGCGCGCGCTGGGGTCGGCACGCGGGGCCCTGGGCTGGACGGCGGGCTCTCGGCTGCAGTGCGCAGGCGCGGGGCTCGCCCTTGCCGCTGGTCTGGGGGTGCCCAGGACTTCGTGGGACCCGCAACGGCGGCGCTCAGGGCAGCTCGGTGAGGGGGGTTCTGCCTCGGTGAGGCAGCTCGAGAGTAAAGGGAGGGGGCGGCTTCTGCCTACCTCCCGCTGCCTACTGCCCCAAGTGCCCTCGAACCTGGGGAGCAGGTGGGAAGACACCCCCGCCCCCAACAGGGCTTGTGGGAGACGTTGGGAGCAGGAAGGGCCGAGTGCGGAGCGGAGCGGAGCGGGCGAAGACCAGCTCCTTGACTTAGGTCGGAGCAAGCGCGCCGGGGCCTGCGGTAGGGAAATCCCGCTGGAAGCTTCTTTACCGAGACTTTATTGCAGCAGCCGCGGCCTCGGCTTTTGCACTGCCCCAGTCCTGGTCCCCAGCCAAGGAGACATGCTGCCTGGTGCAGCGTAGAGTGAAACCCCAAACAAGCCTGCAGCAAACTAACCAGCTGAGCCAGGAACTCGAACTTCCCAGTATATTAACTCTTGGCAATTATTTCTTGAGATAGACTAGGTGAATCCACGTAGTGATGACTTGTGTGAGGGGTGAGGCACACAGATAATAGAGCATCCTTGTTTTATTGCTTCTGCCTCACCACCTTTTGACATTTACATCTCAGCTGTTTGTCTTTAACTTTTTAAAAAAAATTATTAGTGATTTCATAATGGTTTACAAGATATAAGGTTATAGGGTCATAGTTCCACACTGCACCCACCAATTCATTATTAAAAAGTTAAATTCTTAAAAAGCCCGCATGCTCAGAGTTTTTGTCTTTAAATCTATAGGGTGCAATGTCTGAACAGGAGCGAATACAGGAATGCCTGAGGAAAGAGATAAGATCACTTCTCATTTCTGCCAAGGATGGGTTGTCCCCACAGCAATTGGAAAAGGAGTACCTTTCCATGGTTGGCAACCACCTGCCTCTCCGAATCCTGGGCTACAGGTCCACCATGGAGTTGGTGCTGGACATGCCTGATGTGGTCAATGTCTGTCCCTGCAGGGATGGTACTGTAATACTGAAAGGTGAGTTCAGATTCCAGGGTCCATGCTTCACGTGTGTGAAGCCTTGGGTTTCATCCCTGGCACCAAAAAGAAGAAAAAAACCTCTGAAGGTCTGTAAACTTTTTAAATAATAATCACTTAGTAAAGAATTGTTCCAAAATTTAAAAAAAGGAAGGGGGGGTTGTTCCAATTCTGCAGTTATACTGTGTCTCCAGTAGTGGATTTTAGTTTTTCAGGACTAAGGAAGGAATGTTGCAGCCTTTGAGATTATGGGTAGAGTTGGAGCATTTTTAAGAAATTTTTTAAAAAATTAAGAAAAGTGTGTTTTTAAATAAAAATTGTGTTCCTCATATAATTCCAGATTATTGCACCTTAAATTGGGAGAAACACAGCTGTGGAACCTATTTATTGTATAGCTGGGATCTCGTGTATGTAATTTTTCTGTTCCCAGGCCACTTTTTCATTTATATAGACAGGGAGTGAGACACCACAGCTGCAGTTCTCTTCTGTATTGCTAGGTCTTGAGCCTGGGCATTGTGTGAGGCGAACTTGATAACCACTACACTACAGAAACCAGAGCCTGGGCATTGTGCATGACAAAGTAGGTACTCTGCCCAGTGAACTATCTCTTATAGCCCAACAGAAGAAAGCCCCCCCCTTTTAGTGATTTCATATTGATTTACAAAATTATAAGATTATAAAGATTACAAAATTCTACACCTTTCCCACCACCAGAGTTCTGTGTTCCTATTCTCTCCACTGGAAACTGCATTAGTTCTCCCAAGATCACAGATATGGGTTGACTATTATTTCTATAACTATCTATCTATATTCATATGTATTTGCCCATTTTCTCTGTGACCCTGCCTTCTCTCCTTCTTAATTCACACCTACTACTTCTGGGACCTGATGGAATTAGAGTTCAGAGTCCTCTGGTTATCTTCCCCTCTGGGAATATGATCCAAAATTCCTTATGGGGTGCAGATGGTGGAAAGTCTGGATTCTGTACTTGCTTTTCCAGTGGACGTGGGCCCAACAGTGGAGCTTTTAACTTAAAAAATTATGTTTTAAGTAATTGTTTTAAATCATGTTTTAACTTATAAATCATGTTTTGCTTCTCATGAAGCAAACGCATTATTTACATTTTGAGTTTCAGATCTTTCAGGAGTTAGTTGGAAGTAACATCAATCTGTTGGACTTGTTTTCATCCTCTGGTAGAAAATTTACAAACTCCCTTCCAAAATGTGAAAAATGGAGGAATCAAGAGTTTCTACTTATCATGCTACCTAGATAGCTCCATGGAGGGTTCAAAGTTGGCTATATAGGGGGCTGGGCTGTGGCATATTCAGCTAAGCATACAAATTACTAAGTCCACATAGTACTAAGCATGAGGACCTAGATTCAAGCCCCCACTCCCCACCTACAGCAGGAATGCTTCACAAGTGGTGAAGCAGGTCTGAGGGTGTCTTACCTTCCTCTCTCCATCTATCATCTCCTCCCCCTCTCAATTTCTCTCTGCTCTATCAAATAAAATGAGGGGAAAGAGTTGTATATATAATCACAGATGAGAAGGGTAAAGAAGGAAGTTTTCACCTTACATGTTTTACTTTTTCATATCCCCTAGCCATTCCAGATGAATCCACCAAAGGAATAGCAAGTTTAGTTGCAAAACAGAGGAGCAGCCACAAGGTTCGGAACTCCATGCAGAGGGGAAGGACCAGTGTTTGCTCAGGGCCAAGCTCTCAGCGTCGAGTACCTTACCGAGGAAGAGTGCCACCTATTCTCCCAGCTGTTGTGAAGAGTGAGTTGAAAGACCTGTTGGCGCTATCTCCTGTCCTCCTCTCTGATTTTGAAAAGGCATTTGTCAAGAGATTTGGACGGTCATTCCAGTATGTACAATATGGCTTCCTATCTATGTTTGAAGTGCTCAGTGCTGCCTCAGATGTCATTTCTGTGGAGCAGACCAGGGCAGGTTCTTTGTTGATGCTAAAGAAGAGCTTATCAGAGGAAAAGCAGCGAGAATGGCCAGGAGGTGAGCATGCTTTTGTATAACAACTGTACTGTGGATCAGCACTTTTTACAGCAGTCATGGCACATAGTGCCAAGCAAGATTTTCATTACAGCACTGAAATGCTCCTGATAAGTGTTTATGTAAAGAAGATCTGACAGAGGGGCCCCGTGGTGGCATACCTGGTTTAGTGCACACATTATAGTGCATAGGGACATGTGTTCAAGCCTCCTGTTCCCACCTGCAGGCTGGTCATTTCATAAGTGTCAGAACAGTGTTGTAGGTGTGTCCCTCTCCTTTCTCCTCTCCCTCTCTCTCTGTCCTTCTCTCTGTCTCTCCCTCTTCCCCACACCCCTCCTCTCCCTACCTGCCCTTTCTAAACTTCTCTCTAGTCAAGATAAATAAAAATCAATAAACTATATATTTGAGGTAATGAAAAAAATTTTAAATCAAACATGTTAGTAGCATGTGATCTTTTTCATCACTGGTTTTTGAATACTAGTAGGATGTCATCTTAGCAATTAATTTTTATGTTTGTAATTTAGATAGTGTAATGATAATCCACCTTGTTTGTGTAATATTTTGCTTTGGTTTCCCACTGCTATACCATAGACAAATGAGGTGAGCAGCTCAGAATCAAACTGGGAGCCTCAGGCATCCAAGACCTGTGCTTTATTAGCTGAACTATTTTCCCAGCTTCAAGAAGTGTACTTCGAATTTAAGTCCTTACTAGGAGACTTTCTTATCTAAACAGATTACAGATCTATATTTTAACCTATTGAATCCTATTGCAGATGACCTTAAGTAAAACTTTAAAGAATCTCAGCCTTTTCAGTAATTGTTTAGTTTTTTTTTTCTGCAGATGACAAATCACTTCCACTATGTGCACATTTTATTGGCTTAATATGAAAATGTCAGCTTACTTTCCTTAATCTTTAGTTTTAAGTTGAAGGCAGTAGTATAAATTTATAGTCACCAGAAAAGATGTCATGAATTATTAGTGACTATTTTTCTTTCTCCTTTTATTCACAAAAGGCAAAATCTTTACCCAGCCATTTAGAGTGAAACAAGGATCATATCCTGCCGGGTCTCCAGTAACAAAGCTATGCTTTCCACAGCCCACTTCAAATGTGGAAACATCAAAGCAAATACTGAATATGGAAAAGACTTCTAAGTCAGATGTTGAGGAGGCATCAAGATTGAATCACACTGAAAAATTAAACCAGGTAACATATTTGAGTTTGGAAATATGAAGCTATTGAAATAGATAGTGTAATGGGACCCTACAACAATGGGGACCTTACTACCACCATTCTGGTCCCATTGCTATTCCTTAGATCTGATGGAAAAAATGACCTCTGAATGGTCCGGGAGGTGGCTCAGTGATAAGGCTTTGGACTCTCAAGCAGGAGGTCCTGAGTTCGATCCCCGGCAGCACATGTGCCAGAGTGATGTCTGGCTCTTTCTCTTTCCTTCTTTCTCATTAATAAATAAATAAAATATTTTAAAAAAAGATGAAAACTGAAAGTCGCTTTACTTGTTTTGGATTAAACTAAGCATTTTCTATGATTCTTTGGATTAGTAAAAAATGAGAGTAGGCAGTGAGAGTACAGTTTTATCAACTCACAGGTGGTGAAGCAGGTCTGCAGGTGTCTTGTCTTTCTCTCCCCTCTCTCTTCCCCTCCTCTCTTGATTTCTCTCTGTCCTATCCAACAACAATAGCTATGACAACAATAACAATAATAACTACAACAAGGGCAACAAAAGTGGGAAACATAGCTCCAGGAGCAGTGGATTCGTAGTGCAGTCACCGAGCCCCAGCAATAACCCTGGAGGGAAAAAAAAATGCTACAGGGGGCCAGGCGGTGGTGCACTGGATTAAGCACATATAGTACGAAGTGCAAGAACTGCGCAAAGCTCTGTGTTCAAGCCCCCAGATCTCCACCTGCAGGTGAGGGGCGTCACATCACAAGCGGTGAAGCAGATCTGCAGGTGTCTTATCTTCCTCCTCCATCTCCTCTACCCCTCTCAATTTCTCTTTGTCCTATCCTATTTAAAAAAATGAAAAAAATGACCACAAAAGTAGTGGATTTGTAGTGCCAGCTCTGAGCCCCATCTATAACTGTGGAGGTAAATAAATAAAGTAAAATGCTACCATATCTCTTAAGAATAACTTACCTTTGATTAAAATTTATTTCCTTTGATAGATACTTTCTTTGCATACTGTCTAGAGTTATGGTTGGATTTTTCTGGACTATAATTTAACTTTTTTTATAGTTGGAGAATACATTCAAGTCAGTTATTGCACAAATTGGACCTGGAGGGACTATCAATCCAGAACTAAAACACAAGATAAAATTTGTAAGTATATTTTATTTTGGAGAAATAAACAAGAATAATTGATTATAAATTTAGATATTACTTGTGGTTAAGCTAAATTTATCTACAAGTTTTATGTTGATATCTGGCATTTGCAAGTATGCTATGAGTGGAATAACCATTTTACTCCTAAATCCTTTACTAAAACTTCTTATTAATGAGAGAGTGCATGACTCAGAAAACTGCTCTATTGTATGAAGTGCCAGGTATCAAATTTTGAATTGTATGCATGTAAATAATGCACTCTTTCTGCTGACCTGCCTCTCCAGCCTCTACCTAAAGACAAATGTGTTCTCAAAATTATCCAGAAAATCTAAGTTCTTCCACAAGTACCCTCCCTTCTGTATCCAATAAATCATTGCAAATAAAATCTTGATGTTAAGACTTCAGTAAATTACATAAACTGTTTGACAGATAGAGGAACGCATATTATATATGTGTGTGTGTCAAGTATTCTAAACAGTGTGTCTCATTGTGTTGATGTACAATATTTCATTTATGAGATTTAAGATAGACTAGGATGTAGTTTAGATACAACAAAAAACGAAAACTACAGACCAATATCTCTGATGAACATAGATGCTAAGATATTGAACAAAATTCTAACCAGTTGGATACAGCAGTATATTAAATATATGTACATACATCATGCCCAAGTGGGATTTATCCCAGGGATGTAAGGCTGTTTCAATATATATAAATCAATAAATGATCCACCACATCAATATTGAATTGTGTTGTAGTGTATATTTTATTTTATTTTATTTATTTATTTTACCACAGCACTGTTCAGCTCTGGTTGATGATGGTGGGGGATTGATTATGGGACTTTGGAGCCTCAGTCATGATAGTTTCTTTGCATAACCATTATGCTATCTACCCCCAACCTTAGTGTATTTATTTTATATGAGCAAAAGCTTGGTATGTGAACTGATAAAAAAAAGTCTAGTAATTTCTGGAGAGTTGTGGCATTGCAATACTATATGAAAATGATTGCTCAATTCTGGAGGTGTTGGGTTTGCAGCCCCTTTCAGATAGATTCTTTAAACTGGAAAATTAAGTTTTTAAAAATTAAGACTATAGTTCACTCTCTGAATAACAATGTTACTGTTTTCCTTTGTTATTTAAATTTGTACAGTTTTATTCTGATACTTTGTCACTCATCATCATTCCAGTGGTATCTATTTATATTGTATTTAACTTTCTAATTATTAGGTTGTGTCCAAATTTCCAGAAGGGTTGCTTATTTCTAAACTGCTTGGAGAGTTTGAGGTGAGTATTATTTTTATTTTAATTTTTCACCAACCATAGTTTCTCTCATGCAGGCTTCTCATGATCAGCAGAATTTTTGTTCCTGTTCCTTAGATCCTTCATGTTTATGTTCTAGAACTTAAACATCTTGCTTTGCATTTTTAGTGTATTTTTTCTTTACTAAAATAATTAAGAATATAGTACTTTAAAATACTTGGTTATCTATAAGAAGAATATTTACAACCTAGTGTTTTGTCCTTAGAATAAAACATTTATTTACTTGTAATGTCTGGCAATGCCAGCAGGGATGTAAAGGAGCAGAATATGTCACACACTACGGGGATCAGTGTCCTCTTAGAGATGGCATTTAGCCATAGCAAGTAAAGCTGAAGGTCTGCTTGCCCATGACCTAGCAGTACCACTTTAACCATACATACTTACATGAAGCCTAAGCCTATAAAGATCTAAGCCTATAAAGTCCCAGATTCAATCCTTCTTGCCTTCCCTCCCCTCCATAAACCAGAGCTGTGCAGTGCTCTGGTAAAATATATATACATCACTTAATTTACACTTTGATTTATCCTGTTCTGTAAAGGAACTTGAAGCTGAGGAATTTTGTGGTGTGACGCTAGAGGCCTTTGAGTTGTTATTACACTTGTTATAGAAGCAAACATTTACTTACTCTAAAACCCAACTTCACTGACCCTTACAAATTTAGTTTGGCAAAGTACAAATTATAAAGTATTGTCCAAGAGCATCTGTATATATTATAGTAATGTTTTCTAACATTGTTTTATATTAGCGTGGCCTTTTTTGTGACAGGTTACTTTTAAGGAGCAACTTTCACCAAAAAATTTGGGTTTCTTAAATGTGACAGAACTTGTTGGAGCTCTTAGTGATATTCTCCATGTTGAACTGAGGGAAGGGGAGCAGGACTTACTGGTGTTTGATGCTGACTTGAAACCTCCACCACTTGGTGAGTTAATAAAATGTAATGCAAACCTAATTATTTATTTATTTATTTCCTTTCGTTGCTCTTGTTTTTTACTGTTGTAGTTATTATTATTGTCATCATTGTTGGATAGGACAGAGAAAAATGGAGAGAGAAGGGGAAAGCAGAGAGGAGGAGAGAAAGATAGACACTTGCAGACCTGCTTCACCACCTGTGAAGCGACTCCCCTGCAGGTGGGGAGCCAGGGGCTCCAACTGGGATCCATAAACAGGCCCTTGAGCTTTGCACCACGTGTGCATAACCCGCTGTACTACTGCCCAACTCCTGCAAACCTGATTTTAATTGTTCTCATTAGGACTAGACCAACAGAAAGGATTAGTTACATAAAATTACTTTTTAAAACATTTTTTAAAATTTTTTAATCATTTATTTATTGGCTAGAGACCCAGATATTGAGAGGAAAGGGGGTGATAGAGAGAGAGACAGGTAGACACCTGCAATAGTGCTCCCCCACTTGCAAAGCTTTTCCCCTGCAGGTGGGGACCAGGGACTTAAACCCAGGTCCTTGTGCATTGTAGGATGTGTGCTCAACCAGGTGTGCCACCACCCAGCCCCCATAAAAATTTTTTTTTAATGTTTTACATTCAACAGTAAATACAATAGTTTGAACATGCATAACATTCCCCAGTTTCCCATTTAACAATACAACCCCCACTATGTCATTCATCATCTTTCATGGACCTGTATTCTCCCCACCCACCCACCCACCCCAGAGTCTTTTACTTTGGTGTAATACTCCAATTCCATTTCAGGTTCGACTTGTGTTTTCTTTTCTAATCTTGTTTTTCAACTTCGGCCTGAGAGTGAGATCATCCCATATTCATCCTTCTGTTTCTGACTTATTTCACTCAACATGATTTTTTCAAGGTCCATCCAAGATCGGCTGAAAACGGTGAAGTCACCATTTTTTACAGCTGAGTAGTATTCCATTGTGTGTATATACCACAACTTGCTCAGCCACTCATCTGTTGTTGGACACCTGGGTTGCTTCCAGGTTTTAGCTATTACAAATTGTGCTGCCAAGAACATATGTGTACACAGATCTTTTTGGATGGATGTGTTGGGTTCTTTAGGATATATCCCCAGGAGGGGAATTGCAGGGTAATAGGGTAGGTCCATTTCTAGCCTTCTGAGAGTTCTCCAGACTGTTCTCCACAGAGGTTGGACCAATTGACATTCCCACCAGCAGTGCAGGAGGGTTCTTTGACCCCACACCCTCTCCAGCATTTGCTGCTGTTACCTTTTCTGATGTATGACATTCTCACAGGAGTGAAGTGATATCTCATTGTTGTCTTGATTTGCATTTCTCTGACAAGCAGAGACTTGGAGCATTTTTTCATGTGTTTCTCGGCCTTTTGGATCTCTTCTGTGGTGAATATTCTGTCCAAGTCCTCCCTCCATTT
Organism: Erinaceus europaeus; assembly: GCF_950295315.1. Taxonomy (NCBI): domain Eukaryota; kingdom Metazoa; phylum Chordata; class Mammalia; order Eulipotyphla; family Erinaceidae; genus Erinaceus; species Erinaceus europaeus. Next base: position 43,367,791 of record NC_080170.1, read on the forward strand.
TTGGATGGGGTTATTTGTTGTCTTGTTGTTGAGTCTGGCAAGCTCTTTATATATGTTGGTTAAACTCTTATCTGATGTATGGCATGTAAAGATCTCCCATTCTGTGAGGGGTCCCTTGGTTTGGGTAGTGGTTTCTTTTGCTATGAAGAAGCTTTTTAATTTGATGTAGTCCCATAGGTTTATACTTGCCTTAGTCTTCCTTGTAATTGGATTCGTTTCATTGAAAATGTCTTTAAAATTTATGCGGAAAAAAGTTCTGCCAATATTTTCTTCTAAGTATCTGATAGTTTCTGGTCTAACATCCAAGTCCTTGATCCACTTGGAATTTACTTTTGTATTTGGTGAAATACAGTGATTCAGTTTCATTCTTCTGCATGTTTCAACCCATTGTTTCCAACACTATTTGTTGAAGAGACTCTGCTTTCCCCATGTAATAGTCTGGGCCCCTTTGTCAAAGATTAGATGTCCATAGGTGTGGGGGCTCACTTCTGGACTCTCAATTCTATTCCACTGGTCAGTGTGTCTGTTCATGTTCCAGTACCAAGCAGTTTTGATGACAATGGCCCTATAATACAGTTTGAGATCTGGGAGTGTGATGCCTCTGGTTCTGTTATTTCTTCTCAAGATTGTTTTGGCAATTCTAGGTCTTTTCTGGTTCCAGATAAACATTTGTAGCATTTGTTCTATTCTCCTAAAAGATGTGCTTGGGATCTTGATGGGGATAGCATTAAATTTGTAGATGGCTCTGGGTAATATATTCATTTTGATGATGTTAATTCTTCCAACCCATGAACATGGAATATCTTTCCACTTCTTTGTGTCTTTTTCAATTTCTTTGAGTAGTGACTCATAATTTTCCGTATACAAGTCTTTCACTTCTTTGGGTAGGTTTCTTCCTAGATATTTCATTGTTTTTGTTGCTATAGAAAAAGGAACTGATTTCTGGATTTCAATTTCTTCTAACTTAGTGTTTGCATAGAGGAATGCCACTGACTTTTGAATGTTAATTTTATAGCCTGACACATTACTGTATTGCCTGATGATTTCCAAAAGCTTCTTGCTGGATTCCTTAGGTTTTTCCATGTATACTATCATGTCATCTGCAAATAAGGAGAGTTTGACTTCTTCTCTTCCAATCTGTATGTCTTTAAATCCTTGCTCCTGCCTGATTGCTATGGCAAGAACTTCCAACACTATGTTGAATAGTAATGGTGATAGTGGGCATCCCTGTCTAGTACCTGATCTGAGGGGAAATGCTTCCAGTTTTTCACCATTGAGTATGATGTTGGCTGTAGGTTTGCTATATAGAGACTCCACTATTTCAGGAATTTTCCATCTGTTCCTATTTTTTGTAGTGTTTCGATCATAAGGGGATGTTGTATTTTGTCAAAGGCTTTCTCTACATCTATTGATATGACCATGTGGTTTTTGGTCTTGCTTTTGTTGATGTGGTGGATCACATTGATTGATTTACGTATATTAAACCAACCTTGCATGCCTGGGATAAACCCCACTTGGTCATGATGAACAATCTTTTTGATATACTGCTGTATCCGGTTGGCTAGAATTTTGTTCAATATTTTCGCATCTATGTTCATCAGAGATATTGGTCTGTAGTTTTCTTTTTTGGTTGTGTCCCTGTCTGCTTTTGGTATCAGGGTGATGTTGGCTTCATAGAAGCTGGCAGGGAGTATTCTAGTGTCTTCAATCTTCTGGAAGACTTTTAAAAGTAGAGGTATTAGTTCTTCTTTGAAAGTTTTGTAGAATTCATTTGTAAAACCATCTGATCCAGGACTTTTATTTTTGGGAAGATTTTTGATAACTGTTTCAATTTCATTAGCTCTGATGGGCCTGTTCATGTTATCCACTTCCTCTTTAGTTTTGGAAGTTGGTAGGTATTTAGGAAATCATTCATTTCTTCCAGGTTCTCTAGTTTGGTGGCATATAGTTGTTCATAGAAGCCTCGCATGATATGTTGAATTTCTGCAGTGTCTGTTGTGATATCTCCTCTTTCATTTACTATCCGATTTATTTGGGTCTTCTCCCTTTTTTGTTTTGTGAGTCTGGCTAAAGGCTTGTCGATTCTGTTTACTCTTTCGAGGAACCAACATTTACTTTCATTGATCTTTTGTATGGTTTTCCTATTCTCAATGTTATTTATTTCTGCCCTAACTTTAGTGATTTCTGTCCTTCTGGTTGCTTTAGGATTCCTTTGTTGTTCTTCTTCTAGGTCTTTAAGATGTGCAATCAGGCTGTTTATTTGTGCCTTTTCTTGTTTCCTAACGTGTGCTTGTATAGCTATGAACTTCCCTCTTAGGACTGCTTTAGCTGTGTCCCAAATATTTTGATAGCTTGTGTCTTCATTTTCATTGAACTCTAGACACATTTTGATTTCTTCCTTGATTTCCTTTTTGACCCACAAGTTGTTAAGAAGTGTACTGTTGAGCTTCCACATTTTGGGACTGTTACTAATCTTTTGTTGATTGTTAAGTGTTAGTTTAATTCCACTGTGGTCTGAGAAGATGCTTGGGATGATTTCAGTGCTCTTGAATTGGCTGATGCTGTCTTTGTGGCCTAACATATGGTCTATCCTTGAGAATGATCCATGTGGATTTGAGTAAAATGTGTATTCCAGTTTCTTGGGATGAATGACTCTGAAAATGTCCAATAGTTCTAGTTTATCTATGTCTTCATTTAGCTCCCTTATGTCTTTACTGATTTTCTGCCTCAATGATCTGTCAAGTTGAGAGAGTGGGGTGTTGAAGTCCCCTACTATGATTGTGTTACTGTTAATATATTGCTGTAGCTCTTTCAGTAGAAGTTTGATGTATTTAGATGGCTTCTCATTGGGTGCATAGATATTAATAATTAAGTCCTCTTGATTGACTGATCCTCTGAGCATTAAGTAGTGTCCATTCCTATCTTTTTTAATCTTATCTATTTTAAAGTCTATCATGTCAGATATGAGAATAGCTGTTCCTGCCCTTTTTTGTGGGCCATTGGCTTGTATGATAGTTTTCCATCCTTTCACTTTAAGTCTGTGTTTGTCTTGTTGAGTTAGGTGAGTTTCCTGTAGACAACATATTGTTGGGTTGTGTTTTCTGATCCATCTTCCTACTCTGTGTCTTTTAATAGGTGAACTCAGGCCATTGACATTTATTGATATCAAAGATTGGAGATATTTTAACACCATTCTTGTAGAGTTTTAGAGTGTTTTGATATATGTCCTATTTGTGGTGGTCTGGTTGTTTATAGGAGACCTTTCAGAACTTCTTTCAGGGCAGGCTTGGTGATAGTTGCTTCCTTCAACTGTTGCTTGTCTGAGAAGGTTTTGATGCTTCCATCTAGTCTGAATGACAGTCTAGCAGGATATAGTATTCTTGGCTGAAAGCCTTTCTCATTGAGCACTCGATAGATATCTTGCCATTCTCTTCTGGCCTGTAGTGTTTGTATGGAGAAGTCTGCTGCTAATCTTATGGGTTTTCCTTTGTAGGTGACTCTTTGTTTTTCTCTTGCAGCCTTGAGGATCCTTTCTTTATCCTTATTCCTTTCCATTCTAAGTATGACATGTCTTGGTGTCTTTAGGTCTGGGTTAATTCTGTTTGGAACCCTCTGGGCTTCTTGAATCTTTATGTCTTTGGTGTTGTCTAGACTAGAGAAATTTTCAGCTATTATGGCCTGGAGAATGCTTTCTTCCTCTCCTTCTCTTTCTTCCTCTGGTAAGCCAATAATGCGTATATTGTTTCTTTTGAAGTCATCCCATAGGACTGTGTTGTTGTTTTCAGCATCTCTTAATCTCTTTTTGAGATCTCTTCTTTTTTAGTTGTCCCTAATTCATCCTCAGTCTTGCTAATTCTGTCTTCAGCCTCATAGATTCTATTCTCTCTGCCCTCTACTGCTTTCTGGAGTTCATCTATTTTGTTGCCCTGCTCTGATACTGTTTTAGCTTGTTCAGCTAGTTGCCTTCTTAGCTCAGCGATTTCAGCTTTTAGCTCTCTTAATAACCATGAGATAATTAGAATTTTCTTCCATATTCTCATTTGTTGTTCCTGCATTTCTGATTACAATTTTTTCAAATTCTTTACTCACTCCTGTTATTATTTCCTTAGCTAATGTTTGGATGTTGAACTCGTTGTTTTGTGCTTCACCCTCTGGAGGACTTTTAGCTGGACTCTTGTCCTGGTTCGATTCTCCAATATTTTTTCTTGTTGTTTTAACCATTTTATATATTATGTTATGAGTTCCCTTTATCAAATTACTTTTCAAATTATTGATCACTATTGCCTGGATTGACTTGTGTCTAAGTAATTTAATTAAAGGGTTTACAGTGGTGGAAGTTAACAGTTTTTTCAATCCCTGAGTTGGAGCTCAGTGGTGTAAAAGCCTCTTTTTTTTTTCTTCCCTGTAGGCTATGGGAGCCTGAGGGCTTTTAAACTATCAATAGGCTTCTTATCTTAATCACTGACTCCTGACCAAGAGATAAAGCAGGGTGTGGCAGAGATAATCCAGTGGTTATGCAAAGAGACTTTCACAGCCCCTCAGCTATGCCACCGAGGTATAGGTCTTCTCCTGAGTTTCCTGGTTAGATCTCTGTCCCCTGGTGTCCCTCCCTGTCGCTGCTCCAGATTCTGAGGGTAGTAGCAATGGAGACTCAGAGTTGCACTTGGTGAGTCTCTGGGGAGTCCTTTCCTCCCTTCAGCCGTCCCCTTGTTGTGGAGCTGACTGGAGGTGGTGTCTCCACTGATAAACTGTTGAACTGTTAGCAGTCACTTAATCTCTCCTTAGGTCCCTCTCTCCTCTCTGTCACCAGCCAAGCAGTGTTTGTACTCACGGGTGATTTACTGGGTTCCTGTGGTCATTCTAGTCCTGTCTTGTTTCGGTCCGGGTGGTCTCCTTTGGTATTCCTAGTTGATCCGGGAGAGGAGAGGAGAGGAGAGGAGAGGAGAGGAGAGGAGAGGAGAGGAGAGGAGAGGAGAGGAGAGGAGAGGAGAGGAGAGGAGAGGAGAGGAGAGGAGAGGAGAGGAGAGGAGAGGAGAGGAGAGAAAGCGATCTGCTGCTCGTAGCTCCGCCTCCCTCCCATAAAATTCTTTTATTGTAACCACATTATCCGAACAGATCACACACGTCTCTGAAAAATGTTTTGAATATAATGACCTCCTCTTTGATGATAGATAAGAAGGTTAGCCTGTCTTATTAGTGAAGATCTCCTGAATTTAAAAAAAAACAAAACTTACTTCATTCAATTTTTTTTAAAAATAAATTTGAAGAAATCAATTTTCTTGTGGAAAATTGGGATCATTGATGTGGAAACACAGATAGTTCTGTGGTTGCTGGACTGTACATCAAAAGCTTTTAAAACTAATATAGAAGATTTGAAATAGCATGGTGACTTAATTGATGGCGTAATGATTGTATTATCATTATTTTTTATCTTTTTTTAAATTTTATTTTATTTTCCCTTTTGTTGTCCTTGTTGTTTTTATTGTTGTTGTAGTTATTATTGTTGTCGTTGTTAGATAAGACCGAGAGAAATGGAGAGAGAAGGGAAAGACAAAGAGGGGGAGAGAAAGACACCTGCAGACCTGCTTCACCGCTTGTGAAGTGACTCCCCTATAGGTGGGGGGGGTGTTGGTGTTTCGAACTGGGAACCTTACTCTGGTCCTTGCGTTTTGTGCCAAGTGCACTTAACACGCTGTGCTACTGCCTGACTCCCGATTGTATTATTTTTTTAAATAAACTTAATTTTGGGATAATTTCAGGTTTACAGAGAAACACAGTTTAGGATTCCCACATATCGTTCATCCAATTCCCCGTGATATTAGCATTTTATTTTATTATTCTTATTTTTAAATATTTATTTATTTTCCCTTGTGTTGCCCTTGTTGTTTTTTTATTGTTGTTGTAGTTATTGTTATTGATGTCATCGTTGTTAGATCGGACAGAAAGAAATGGAGAGAGGAGGGGAAGACAGAGGGGGGAGAGAAAAACACCTCAGACCTGCTTCAGCGCTTGTGAAGCGACTTCCCTGCAGGTGGGGAGCTCAGGGCTTGAACCAGGATCATTACGTGGGTCCTTGCGCTTCCTGCCACGTGCGCTTATCCTGCTGCGCTACAGCCCGACTCCCGATATTAATATTTTAAATGATTTATTTACCAAAGCTAAGATATTAACATTGGTTTACTCTTAACTAAATTCCAGATGTTATTCCACCTATACAAGCTTTCTCATTATTGTTCTTTTTCTGGTTTTGGATTCACTCTAGGATACCAAATGGCATATAGAGCACATGATTTTTTTTTTGTCTTAAGTGTATTCTCTTTTGAAATTTTAATTGAGGGAGGCCAGGCGGTGGTGCACCTGGCTAAGTGCACACATTACAGTGTGCAGGGACCTGGATTCAAGCCTCTGGTCCCCACCTGCAGGAGGAAAGTTTCACAAGTGGTGAAGTAGAGATGCAGGTGTCTGTCTTTCTCCCTCTCCATCTCCCCCACCCTTCTTAATTTCTCTGTCTCTATCCAATAATAAATAAATAAATAAATTTCATGAAAAAGAAAAATAAAATTTAATTGAAATTATTGTAGATTTATATGCAGCTCCAGAACTAATAGAAACTATTTCCTCAATTCCTTTAGCAGTGATGTCTTATCACGTAGCAGTACAATGTGGTGCTTATATTTTTGTTAGCTTTTCAAGTGGTCATGATAGTTTTCTTTTCCAAAATGTAGATGTCTTTAGTGGTTTTTATTTATTAAAATAAGTCATGTTTATTCTGAAATATTTAAACACAAATTAGTAGAAAGTGAACATTTTTTGTTATGTTATCTCCCTAAAGTAATGCTGTTAAAGTTTTATATAGCCCTCCAGACTGCAGCAAAGTTTCTGTGGATAGTCTGAAAGAGCTGCTGCCTGCTCACCAGTTCCTTCTTTATGACTTTTAATTTACCATTTTGCACTGCTGTAGAGTGTAGGAAGGATTGTCTCACACCTTCTACATCTCTTCTGATTGCAGTTTGTTGTCATGGGTGAAGGGGGGGCTATCTTCTTGGTACAGTGTGCTTTTCTGTTTCCAGCTGCCAGTATATTGAGCTTTGTGTCTCTTGTTGTGGAAAATCTGTTTTTATGCATGTTTCTCCATGCTTTTCTGGTGATGGTGGGAGAAAGGAAAAGACAGATTCTCTCTATTCAGCCATTTTGTCCCCCTGCCATATCCTTGCTTTCTTTTCTTTTCTTTTCTTTTCTTTTCTTTTTAAGATTTATTTATTTTGGATAGAAGCAGACAGAAATTGAGAGGGAAGGAAGGGGGCAGAAAGAGACAGACAAACTTACAACTCTGCTTCACCACATGTGAAGCTCCCCTCCTATAGGTGGGAACTGAGGACTTAAACCTGGGCCCTTTTGCATGGTAATGTGGGTATATCCTGACTTTTTAAAAAAAATTAATTTTCCCTTTTGTTGTTGTTGTTATTGTTATTGATGTTATTGCTAGCTAGGATAGAGAGAAATGGAGAGAGGAGGGGAAGGTAGAGGGGGAGAGAAAGATAGGCACCTGCAGACCTGCTTCACAGCCTGTGAAGCGACTCCCCTGCAGGTGGGGAGCCAGGGGCTCCAACCGGGATCCTTAAGCCAGTCCTTGTGTTTCGCACCACCTGCGCTAACCCACTGCGCTACCACCTGACTCCCATATCCTGGCTTTTTATCTTTCATATATAATGACTGTTTTCTAATATTGATGCATATAAGTCTATTTTTTACCCTTTTAAATTGTATGTAATTCTTTTATATGAATATGTTATTTATTTAATCAGGTTCTAATTGATGGACATGTAGAGGGTATCTACTTTTTATCATTTTAAATATTTTTCCCTCTTTCTATTATGCTTGATAGAACAGAGAGAAATTGAGAGGGGAGAGGCAGATAAAGAGAGAGAACAATAGATACCTACAGACCTACTTCACTACTCTTGAGCACCCCCCCCTGCAAGTGGGGAGTAAGAGCTTGAACCCAGATCCTTGTGCATGGTAATGTGTGTGCTTAACCAGGTGTGCCATTGCTCAGCCCCCTCATTTTAAATATTCTTAATCATATATATATTCATATACATTCATCTTTGTGTGCATTCTTACCAGTTTATTTACATAGGTGTCATTGTGGTTTTATGGGATGAATGTATCAATGTCTCATAGTCACCATATATGCAAATCTGAATAAAATGTGTTTAACTTGAAAATTTCACAGACATTAAGGCATATATAGTAGTTACATATGTTATACATTAAGTAATATGAATGCTCACTGGTAACATTGAGCAACAGTTACAGTAAAATTAGAATATTGAAAATAAAGCCTTCTATGTTTGAAAAAAACCCTACCATATTGTAAGCCCCTCCTATAACTTAAGATTTGTTACCTTATAGAACTCCCCTTAGGTCTTACCATATTAGTGGTCTACAAGGGCAAACTCTTAACTAGCAAGTGTTACTGTTCCCCAGTATCTAGCATGTTGAATGTGTGACATATCAATTATTTTAATAAATATACATGGGTTACTCTTTTGGTCATTTCAGATGGAGATGTTTCACCAGTCAAAAATGGCTGTTTTGTTCAATCAGATAAGAAAATAGAATCCAAAGTTTGTGTTTCCAGTCCCCCTAGAAATTCACTGTCTACTGCTGCTACCAAGGAAACTATATGGAATTGCTCTTTGAAAACCAGCAAAGAGCCAGAACAGAAGATTTATAAGAAGCCTAACCTGGTGGTAAAGCCTTTACAGCTGGTAAGTTGTTTTTGTTGTTGTTGTTTGTTTTATCACTGGGGATTGGTGCAAACTCCCTGCAGCCATTTTTTTCCTTTTTTATATATTTTATTTTCCCTATTTTTTTATTTGATAGGAAAGAGAAATTGAGAGGGAAGGAGGAGCTAGAGAGGGAGAAAGAAAGATAGACATCTACAGACCTGCTTCACTGCTTATGAAGCATCCCCCCTGCAAGTGGGGATCCAGGGCTTGAACCAGGGTCCTTGAACCAGGGTAATGTGTGCTTAATGGGATGGCCCACCACCTGGTCCTTGTGAGTTACGTTTTAAAGGTTTTATGCTCTGTAGAGTCAGAATCTTGGAAAGTAACCAAATGGATGTTCTTCAAACACTAATTCCTAAGAAATATTTTACTTCTAGCTATATATATTCTTGGAGAGACCATAGCTCTGGTCTGAAGTCACCACATACAGTATTTACTCAGTTTTTTCAGTCCTTGATATAATTGAATTTCTTTCAGGTATAATCTTAAAATTTCCAATGGCTTTGAAGATTTAACAGTTGTATCATGATGACACTTCTGATTCTCTAACCATGTATTTCAAATGTCACTTAAACCCCTGCAGGCTTTCCAGAGAAGAATTAAATAACTTTGCTCTCTGCCAAAACCTTCAAAGCTATCAATCATCTGTGTTTCTCTGTCCTCTCATTAATATTACATCTTATACTCCTATTGTTTTTCTGTTACTAGGTAAATAATTGTTTCCTTCTCTTCCCTTCTCTCCTCTATGCTTCTGTCCTGGCTTCATTCATGGAAGGTATACTTTCTATTTGGAGAGCCTGTTACATTTCCTGAAGGACAATAGACTTAGTGGAAAATAATGTATTTTAGAATGAGAGCATTTGAGAAATCTTATTCTGAATTGAAGACTAGTGTGAAATGTAATCCTTAAAGTTTTCTTTTCTCCTTCTTCTCCCCCTCCCCCTCCCCCCCCCTCCTCCTCCTCCTCCTTCTCCTTCTTCTTCTCCTCCTCCTCCAGAGCACTGTTCAGCTTTGGCTTTTGCTGGTGCAGGAGATTGAACCTGGGACTTTGGAGCCTCAGGCATGAGAGTCTTTTTGCATAACCATTGTGCTATCTACCCTCCGCTCCCCTTAAAGTTTTCTTTTGTTAATAAAGTTGGATGGTAAGATGGTTCATTGTAGTCATTAAGCCTCAATATTTGAAGTAACATATTTTTCATCTTGTGTATTTCCAACTTGTAGCAAGAAGAAATTAATAAATCACAGCTTAATATGGCAGTACCAAATCATGACATCCCACCAGATGCTGTACAAGACAAGAAATTATGCAGACTCCCACCATTAGATACCAGTACACTTGTGGGGGTTTTTGTGGAATATATCATTTCTCCTAGTCAGTTCTACATCCGAATTTATAGTAGAGATTCTTCAGAGTTACTTGAAGACATGATGATTGAAATGCGGTAAGAGTCAGTTTTTTTCAATGTATTTTTTATGTACCTCATTCTGCATCAGCAGTTTTCAAGCATTTTGGTCACAGATTCTTTCTTTTCCATATTTAAAAAAAGACATTTATTTGATTGAATAGAGAAATTGAGAGAGGAAGGGTGGAGATAGAAAGGGAGAGAGAAAGACACCTACAGACCTGCTTCACTTGTGAAGCATACCTGCTACAGGTGGGGAGTAGGGGCTCAAACCCAGGTCCTTACGCTTGGTACTATGTGTGCTTAATAAGGTGCACCACTACCCAGCCCTTTTCCAGATTGTATTAGTGGTTTAACAGGTTTTTTTTTTTAACGAAAGTATAAGATTTCAGAGATATAATTTCATATCTACATTTGGTTTGTCATTCACCACACCTGCCACTGGAGTTCTGGGTCACAGGCTCTTTTTTTAGTAAGTAATAGTGAGTTATAAGATTGTAAGATTATAGTATATAATGTCAGAACAAACCCACAACCGAAGTTCTAGGTTACAGCCTCTTAAAAACTGATGACTTGGGGGGAGTCAGGTGGTAGCGCAGTAGGTTAAGCACACGTGGCACGAAGCTCAAGGATCCGGAGTAAGGATCCCGGTTCGATCCCCTGGCTCCCCACCTGTAGGGGACTCGCTTCATAGACAGTGAAGCAGGTCTGCAGGTGTCTTATCTTTCTCTCCCCCCCTCTCTGTCATCCCCATATCTCTCAATTTTTCTCTGTCCTATCCAACAGCAATAACAATAATAACAACAATAACTGCAACAACAATGAAAAAAAACAAGGGCAACAAAAAAGAAAATAAATAAATATAAAAAAACATTGATGGGGAGTTGGGTGGTGGTGCAGCGGGTTAAGCGCACGTGGAGCAAAGCACAAGGACTGGCATAAGGATCCCAGTTCGAGCCCCCGGCTCCTCACCTGCAAGGGAGTCGCTTCACAAGCGGCGAAGCAGGTCTGCAGGTGTCTGTCTTTCTCTCCCCCTCTCTGTCTTTCCCTCCTCTCTCCATTTCTCTCTGTCCTATCCAACAACGACATCAATAATCACAACAATGTTAAATAACAAGGGCAACAAAAGGTAAAATAAATAAATAAATATTTAAAAAATTAAGAAAAAAAAACTGATGACTTATAGGGGCAGGGGAGATAACATATGGTTATCCAAACAGATTGTCCTGCCTGAGCCTCCAAAGTCCCAGGTTTAATCCTCCACACCACCAAAAGCCAGAGCTGAGCAGTGCTCTGGTAAATAATTTATGACCTTTTATGTATTGATAGTTATCATACGCAAACAAATCCACATGTGTTAATATAAATAACATTTTGTTCTTTTTTCTGGCCTCCAGGGTTATTGCTGGGGCTCACTGCCTGTACCATGAATCCACTGCTCCTGGAGGCTATTTTTTCCCCTTTTGTTGCCTTATCCTTGTTGTGGTTATTATTATTGTTGTTGATGTTGTTATAGGATAGGACAGAGAGAAATCGAGAGAGGAGGGGAAGACAGAGAAGGGAATAGAAAGATAGACACCTGTGGACCTGCTTCACCACTTGTGAAGCGACCTCCCTGTAGGTGGGGAGCCGGGGGGCTCGAACCAGGATCCTTAGGCTGGTCCTTGCGCTTTGTGCCATGTGTGCTTAACCCGCTGTGCTGCACTACCTCCTGACCCCCTATAAATAACATTTTATAGAAATATAGGAAATTGTATTGCAGATCTCTTTAACATCTGGCTTAATAAATATTTTGTGTTTATCATGCACAAAGCCCCTCATTTGAATCCAGAAACCACATGGGAGCATCATGGCACCAGGGGACTATAGATGTGACAGAATAGTTCTATCTCTCCTCCTCTGTCTCAAAAAAGAAAGAAAAGATCAGCCTTGGGACTGGTGGAATCACACATAAGTAAGGTGCAAGCACTATAACAAATATATGATATTCTTTGATACAACCTCACAGCAAAGAATGCATGATAAAATGTTTCTATTAGGTTGTCAGAAAAGTCATGACACATTTTTGCATAGAAAAACAAAAAATATGCCATGGCTTTTCTGGCAACCCAGTATTTGAAGCAGTTTGTTGAAGAGAAAGAGAAATAAAATTATATTAATAGTAAGCATTTACAAATCAGAAATATGAAGATTATTTGTTTTGCTTTTTTGTGAAGACTTTCTTTGCTTGATACATCTATATATATATTTTTTTTCTTTATGGGTTTCTCTGAATCCAGGCGCTGTTACTCTAATCAGCTGGTTTCTGACCGCTATGCCATGCCAGAATATTTTATTCAGCCGGGACATCTTTGTTGTGTAAGGATTTCTGAAGATAAGTGGTGGTACCGGGTCATTATCCATAGAGTCCTCGGAAAACATGAAGTAGAAGTGTTCTACCCAGACTTTGGGAATATTGGAACTGTTCAGAAGTCCTCTCTGAGGTTCCTCAAGTGAGTTAGCACATTTAATAAGGAGAATTTAAGTTTTGAATCAGAATGCTAAAAATTGAGGGGGTTAGAACCTTTTCTCTTGCCTCCCTCCCTTCTTTCTCCCTCTTTTCATCTATTTTCCTTCTTAGTGTACACTTGTCAGATTGTTACTTAGTTGTACAGATGAATTTAGACCTCCGTGTGATTGTTTTTTCCTTTTTCTTTTAATTTTTTAGTATTTATTTATTTATTTATTCCCTTTTGTTTCCCTTGTTTTTTATTGTTGTAGTTATTATTGATGTCACTGTTGTTGGATAGGATAGAGAGAAATGGAGGGAGGAGGGGAAGGCAGAGAGGGGAGAGAAAGATAGACACCTGCAGACCTGCTTCACCTCCTGTGAAGCGACTCCCCTGCAGGTGGGGAGCTAGGGGTTCGAACCAGGATCCTTATGCTGGTCCTTGCTCTTTGTGCCACCTGCCCTTAACCCGCTGCTCTACCGCCTGACTCCCTGTTGTTGTTGTTGTTGTTGTTGTTTTGTATGATTGTAACTCAGACTCTTGTAAATTTCAGTCTCTTATTAAGAAGATTATTCTTTAGATCATGATAGGAGGTACATTTCTATAGCATGAAGGCTGAACTGTTCCTACTTGTACTTTAATTGCCTAGTTCTCAAAGAAAATTTATTATTGTTATTACTACTGAGGAAATGGTTTATAGGACTGCTATAATGGGTACAGTCTCACATTCAAAGACTATTATGCTTTATAATTTTATTTCCTAAATTGTTTTTAAAATATAAGATTAATTTAAAATTGAAATTGAAATCCAGAAATCCAGAAATAAAATAAATAAATAAAATGCTGGGCATTGTGTGAGTAGCTAAGATCAAGATATAGTTTAGGGCTTCCACAAAATGAAATTTAAAATCTGATTACTCAGTTTTGTTTTTATTTATTTATTTTGACCAGAGCACTGCTCAACTCTGGCTTATAGCCTTATGGGGGGGGTTGAATCTGGGACTTGAGAGCCTCGGTCATGAAAGTCTCTTTGGGTAACCATTATGCTATACCCCCACCCAGATACTCATATTTTGATTATTTGTTGCAGATGTTGCTACACAAAGCTTCCAGCTCAGGCTATCCCTTGTTCTTTGGCTTGGGTGAGACCAGTAGAGGTATGTTTGTTTCCTAATCAACAAACATTTGATACCAAGAATAATTTAGGTTCTCAGGATACAAAAATTGAAGAAGAAATGAGTTCTTAAAGAAAAGATTTGGATATGAGGGCGATCTGGTTGCAACATCTGTCACCCCATTGGTCGCCAGGGTTAATTGGGCTGATCTGGCTGACTAGGTGGGTATCCCATTCCTTTCCTACCACTCCATGTGTGTCCCTCCTGAAGCTGCCCACTTGGTTGAAAAGAACAGCCTTCTTTAATAGAGACAGACCAGTCTTCGGTTGAGGGTATACAAGTAGCTGCGCTCCCCTGCTGGAACCCCCAAACAGGTTCTCAAGAAATGGTTGCAGAAGGCCATGCAGTGGCACCAGTGGCATAATTGGTTGAGCACACACATTACCATGCACAGTGAGCCAGGTTTGAGCTCCCACCCACCCCCATCTGCGGGTGGTGAAGAGGAGCTTCACAAGTGGTGAAGCATGTCTATAGGTATCTTTTTTATTTCCTCACCCCCTTCTCCCTCTCCCCTTCTAGTTTCTCTTCATCCTATCTAATAACTAGAAAAAGAAGAAGAAAAGTGGTTGCCAGGAGTGGTGTATATGTAGTGCCAGCACTGAGCTCTAGTAATGATAACTTTAGTGGCATTAATTTATTAATTAATTAAAATTTTTAAAGGGTTAGGGTAAAATTTCTCCATATTCGCATTTGTGCTTGCTTTATCTCAGTCTCTTTACTGGGGTCATAATTAGAAGTATATTAAATCTTAAATTGTCCTAGTTAGGGGTTGTATTGTTATATGGAAAACTGGGAAATGTTATACATGTACAAACTATTGTATTTACTGTTGAATGTAAAACATTAATTCCCCAATAAAGAAATTTTTTAAAATCTTAAATTGTCTTTCATATCTTTTAACTTCTCTACTGCATTTTATTTCTGTCTTAATACCCTGCATTGGGGGTATTCTTTTTTTCAGTTTCACTTTACTAATTTTACCAATTTACCCTTTAATTCTATCTAATATGCTCCTGAATCAACTTGTTAAGACATTTAGTTTTGGTTTCTGTGTTTTGATTTCTGTAAATTCACCAGTTCTATGATTCTGCTAGTTCAAATCTTATATATGATCTTGCAGAAGCTAATCTGGTGGTTTTTGCTTATTTTGTATAAAGTAAGTGTAGAAGCCCTTTTTAAAAAAAACGTGAATATTACATTATAACATTATAAAAGTTTTGAGTGTGCATCATTAAAACCCAGCATGTATATATATCACATTAAGTTAATCACTAAAAGTTCATTTTTGTTTTCCCTTTCCCCTTTTCATAACCACTAATTGTATTATAGTCTAAATATTTACTTTAGTTCATCTCTTTATATAATAAATATATAAGTGAAATCATCCAGTATTTGTCTTTCTCTGTGTGACATACTTCAATATGTATAATTACCTCCAACTCCATCCATATTGTTACAAATGGCAAAATTTCGTGTTTTTATAGCTGTGTAGTATTGTTATTTTGAATTTAGTAAGCTTAATTGTCTTCTAACTTGTCTTGAAGTTCAAATTTTTGAGGATTCGTTTTAGTTATGTTGCTTCTGTTTGTTATGGCTTAACTGAATTTTAATACCTTGCTTACATTTCAGGAACACTGGACATCCAAAGCCAATTCGGTGTTCCAGAAGTTGTGTGGCTTGAAACCATTGGTCGGGGTAGTGGATGAATATGTGGATGGAATCCTTAACATCTTTCTGTGTGACACATCCTCAAATGATGATGTCTATTTCCATCATGTTTTGAGAACAGAAGGTCATGCTATTGTATGTCGAGAAAATGTCCCTTCTAAGGTGGAGTAGTCTGGATATATTTTAATGTTTTATTTAATCTCAATACTTCAAGTTCTTATCGAATTTAATATGAGGGTTATGTGATTTATCCTTTAAGTAGAGAGACTGTGAAATTTCTGCCTTCCTCCAGATAAGTCTCATTATTTCCAGATGACCACAAAAAGTGCCTCTAGCTTTTATAATGTGAATGTTTTATTTTAAGTAATTGGTTAGGGATTATCTTATCCCAAAGTGTCTTCTTAGAGAACAATAATACTCTTATTTTTACTGTTGTTGATAGTAATATATACATTACTGCCAAGTTGATCATTTTTATTAAAATATTTTATTTATTGGATATAGACATAAATTGATAAAGGGGAGATAGGGCTAGAAGAGTGACATCATAGTACTGGTTCACCACTTATGAAGCTTTCCTCCTGTAGGGGGCGGCCAGGGGCTTAAATTCTGGTCCTTATACATGCATGTTGATGATTTTTATAACTGGGAACAGCTATCAATATGGAACACTTTTTTTTTTTTACCAGAGCACTGATGAGCTCTGACTCATGGTGGTACAGGGGATTGAACCGGGGACTTTGGAGCCTCTGGCATGAGTCTTTTTGCATAACCACTATACTATCTACTCCCACCCTATGGAGCATTTATGATTAATAAATTTTAGAAGTTAATATGTTTTCACCATATATAGATGTCTTTTTATTTTATTTATTTATTTATTTGCCTCCAGGGTTATTGCTGGGGCTCAGTGCCTGCACTATGAATTCACTGCTCCTGGAGGCTATTTTTTCCCTTTTGTTGCCCTTGTTGTTTTATCACTGTTATTGTTATTATTATTATTGTCATTGTTTTTGGATAGGAGAGAGAGAAATGGAGAGAGGAGAGGAAGACAGAGAGGGAGAGAGAAAGACGGACACCTACAGACCTGCTTCACTGCTTGCGATGGACCCCCCTGCAGGTGGGGAGCTGGTGGCTTGAACCGGGATCCTTGCACCACGTGCACTTAACCCGCTGTGCTAATGCCTGACTCCCCCATATGAAGATTCTTAAGTGATAACTTTTTCCATTGTGATCATGTAAGTAAGCTCTTCCTTTTTGTTTTAATCCTAGGGCTTTAGAGAGCTCAACCCTCTAGCTTTATACACTAAACCCAGTGCAGGACCAGAGGATATTGTACTGACAGAACTGGGCTATCTGCCCCAACAGCACTATTTCAGTGAAGACCGAGAGATCAGTCCACAATCAACAGTGAGTGAATTATATACTCCGGTAGGAAGTTTTTATAAATAATATTTTACTTATTTTCACTATTAACATTTTGAATACTTTCTAAATGCCAAATAAAATGAAAACACTTTATAATATATGATACTTTATAATAATATATATTATATAATCCTCCTAAAAGCCCTGTGGCATTGTTAAGATAGCTACATTTACTTTATATATGAGGAAAACTAATGCTTTCCATACTTAGGAAGTCTTGAAGCTTTGCATAAAGATCTTTTTTTAAAATATATTTACTTATTTGTTCTCAAGAAAGACCAGAGCACTGCTGAGTTCTGGCATTATGGTGGTGCCTGGAATCGAGCTTGGGCCCTCAGTCTTGCAAGTCTAGTGTTCTTATGTTTCTTCCTCAATCTACTGCACAAGGATCCTAACTGTTCCCCTGTTTTTCCATTTTCCTCAGGTTAAAACCCATTTCACTTAGGCCTTTTCTTGTGTGATATCTCTAATACATTAAATTCTATTACTGCCCTGTGACTACAGTGATCCAAATGCTATTACTCTCTCTCCACTCCTTGGATTCTATACAAACATTGCCATTTCTTACTGTTTTCTACAACTTTTGGCAATACCCACCCACAGAACAACATGTCATCATATTTTTATTCCCACCCACAGTGATAGTAATAGCAGCAGCGTGTATCAAACTTATACTACTTGGCAGGCTCTCTTCTAAGAACACACATATATTAGTTAATTCATTCTTTTAAAAAATATTTTTATATATTGAATAGAGACAGAGAGAAATTGTGAGGGCGAGAGAAAGAGACGCTTTAAGCACTGCTTGACCACTTGTGAAGCTACTCCCTACAGGGGGGGACCAGGGGCTTGAAACTGGGTCCTTATGCACTGTAATGTGAGTGCCTAACCAGGTGCACCATTGCCTGGCCCCAGCTATTTAATTCTTTGCAACAACTTTACCAGGTTGGTTCTTTCCTGTCCCCATTTTAGATGTAAGAAGAGTGAAGTATATGGAGAAGTTTTTAATATTTTTTCCAACAAATGAGCATGTCCTCTGAGTCTTATATTCTTCCTAACAGCAAGTACTGTACTGAAACTAGAATGTCTTCAGTTTAAAGGTCAAAACTGTGAATTTTTTTTATTCCCACAAGGGTTTTTAGTTTCTTTGAATAAAACTGGAAAAGTTTTATTTATTTATTTATTTTTGCAGTGCCAGGGCCAATTTTTTCATTCTTCTTTTTTTTTTTCAGAGGTAGAGAGGGAGCAGAGATATATTTCAATATTGCTCTGACACCCTTGGAGCTCCCCCCGTTTTATATACTACCCTGTATGTGCCCAGTCTCATCTGCATTCGTATTTGTAATCATACAGCTACCCTGCTCACATGTAATAGTATATATTCAGTAAATTTTTGTTGACCCAAACTGGTTGATCAAGTCTGGAACACCTGAGATCACAGATAACTTTAGAAAATAATGTGATGTGTGTATGACCCACTAAAATATTAGGTATGTAGATTCTGGAAACAGCATCAGTATGGTAAAGCAATTTATCTTTCTTACTTACTAGCAAGATATTGATGATGAAAAGTCTGTAAGTCCCCTTAAGTCAGAGTCAAAGGAGTCAATCAGAGATTCTGAATTCAGTTATTTGAAAATCCAAAATAACAGTGGTGACGAAGATCCAGAGTGGTCCATTCCAGAGCCAGAGGATCTGAAGCAAGAAACTGAGGTAGGAGAAAGATTTTTAAAAATATAGTGAATGTAACTTGATGGATTCATAAATGAGGGGAGCAGGAACAAAATAGCTTTATAAACCACTTGAAGTTTAGTGCCAACAGAACACTTTCCACTATAGAATTATTAAACAGAGTTAAGCAAATCATCCCCTAGAACAAAAAGGTATTGTGTTAAAGCTGCCATTTCATACCTTCAGGCAGTTTTCAAGAATTAATATTAGGAAAAGACTTCAGGGGAAAAAATTGGAGGACAAATTTTACTTTTTATGCACTTCCAAGGAATGAGCCTAGGGTCATGTATGCGTGATACCACTGAGGTATCCACAGCCCAATTTTTATTCTGTTTCTTGGAGAGGCACCAAGTCTCCGCTTCATCATCTGTGGAGTTCTCAATAGTGCCAGTCATAGTACTCCCATGTGGTGCTATGGATTGAACTCAGGCCCTTTTATATGGTAAGGTATGCACTATATTGCCAAGCCACCTCCCTGTTCATATTTTATTTTGAACAAATGTTAATGTACACATCAGAGTCCCCAAATACCCCTCCCACTACATTTCCTATTCCACAGACCAAAAATTTTTATCTCAGCTGTTTTGGAATTTACCTTTGTACCTTCTTTGTTTATTCAGTATTGAGGAATGAACCCAGGACCTTATGCTTGTATAACAAGCAGCCTCCCTGGCCCAACTTTTCAATCTTTATTTTCTACAAGAAGAGACAGGCAGAGGGTGGGGAGAGACATCACAGCACTGTTCACCATCCATAAAGCCCCCATTGGTGCACCATGGATGATACTAGGGGAGCTCTATAGACAGCAGAGCAGGGCTGTAGTGTCTCTCAAATAAATAAAAGCATCAGGGCCCAGGAAATATTGTACCTGATAAAGCACATGTTACAATGCACAAGGATCCCGATTGAAGCTCCTGGTCTCTACCTGCAGTGGGGGAGTTTCACAAATGGTGAAGCTGTGCTGCAGGTGTCTCTTCCTCTCCTCTATCCTCTCCCTCTCCATTTCTTTGTCTCTATCCAAAATAAATAATGTTTTGTTTGTTTTTTGCCTCCAGGATTATCACTTAGGCTCGGTGCCAGCACTATGAATCCACTGCTCCTGGCGGCCATTTTTTTCCATTTTATTGGCTAGGACAGAGAGAAATTGAGAGAGGAGCAGGAGATAGAGAGGGAGAGAGACAGAGAGATACCTGCAGACCTGCTTCACTGCTTGTGAAGTAGCCCCTCTGCAGGTGGGGAACAGGGAACTGGAACTCGGATCCTTGCATGGGTCCTTGAGTTTAGTACTGTGTGCACTTAACTGGGTGCACCACTGTCTGGCCCCTCAAAATAGTGTTAAAAGTTGTTGTTTTTTTTTTTAATAATAAGGCTACTTAGCAATAATATCACATATGTGTAAGATTCACATATGTGTAAGTTCATTCCTCGGAGCTGCATAAAATAAGTTAGTAACAATAAATTGTCTTCTTTACCTGGAATCAGAAAAAAATATATAAACCTAAAATTTTAAATATGCTTATATAGAAACCATCAATTAAAATTTTGCTTTGTCCTCTGATATATTCTAGGATGACATCCCCACTGGGATGCCATGCCTGGAGTCAGTGACCATAGGTGATGATATTTGGGATGAGAATTGGTTACCTTTGCAAGCTAAAATGGGAAAGAAACCATATCCATCATGTAAAGAAATGCCACAGGAGGTGAGATCCTTGGGATAATAAAAAACAGATCACTACTAGAAAAAGGAAACATATACTTAATTATCCAAGCCTTAAAAAGCATACATTCTGGAATTAAAAAGGATTATTCAAACATTAATTTAGTTAGAATGCATGTTAGTGTTTTCAAAATATGATAGCAGTAGGGAGGGAGACAGGATGAAGCACTGGAATAATTACAGACTTGTGCCTACCTACTTTTTTAATCATCATGACTTTTTCCCCCACTGGCGTCTAGTCAAGGTGATAGAATCTATATATTATTTTCCCTAATGTTGCTGTACTAGCCTTATACTATAATGTCTGAATCTTTACAGTGAGAATGTTTGCTAATAAGGATTATGCTAATATTCTAATAATAATTCTTTATTTAAAAACTTTCTCCCTTTGATAATAAGAAGAAATATCTGTGGTTAAATGGTTCTTTAGTATCTATATTATTTAAATATGAAATTATTATGAAAAATCATCTAGTGCCATGAAACTGGCATTAAAAATACTATAGTTATATTTACTTATTTGTTGTGAGATCTGTGTTTTCAAATGAATTCAAGATGTTGGATACAGACCAATAAAACAAGACCAGAAAGTTATTCTCATATTAAACCTAATTCCGTTTTTCCTTGCTCAGTATACATTGTCTCCTTGCCTTTACTTTGCTCACATTATCCTCTATTTAGATCATATATCATTATGTCTCAAATTATTGTTGCAATTTTTTCTCAAAGGAGTGGTGTTTTTCTACATCCAAAGATATATGGGACGATTCATGGCAACCTTCAGGCCTTGTCAATGGAATAAAAGTAGAAGTTCGGAAACCTGAGGGACTTGCTGCTCATGAAAAAAATACTGACACAAATAGGAATGAAAAGGTAAATGTTTAATCAGTCTTTTCATGGCATATTTGCATGAGGAAGTATTGTCATTTTTAGAAAATATAATCAGGTTAATAAATACTATCTTAATCTTTAACAGAGCACATACACATTAAATGTATGTTGATTTATTTAAATAAATTTCAGTGACCTTAATGTAGTTATTCATCTTTTCAGAAGGAATTCTGATCCTAGAATTAAATGACTGATTGACCATATACACTTAGAATAGAGAAAACAACTATGTTAAGTCATATATTTTAAGTTATGTATCTGTCCTGTCAAGCTTTTTTCTTTTATGTTGCTTTGGTGGAAATAACTAACCCTCGAACAAAATCAGTTTGTCGTGTGTTCCTGAAATATAGCATGAATAGGCTGAAAACCAGTACAATTTGTGTGAGTCGTGGAATTTGGCTGCTAAGTCTTCCTGTGCATCTCTCCCTCTTTCTCAATTTCTGTGTTAAATTAGAAGGAAAGAACTTAAGTCTAGGAGGCTTTGTGGAAAAATAAATGTGTGGATCATTAGCCTTCTTTTTTTTCCTACAAGAGTACAGCTTTATTAATATTGTTTCCAAAACACAAAAGTAGATTTTTCTTTGAAGTTTATTAATATATTGAAACTAAAACAAAATTTGGTCGTGTGCACACTTTCACATGCATGAGGACACAGGTTCAAGCATTTAAACATGGAAAACTTCAAGAGCAGTACAGTGCTGCAGTATCTCTTCTCTTTCTCTACCTCTATTTTTCTCTCCCTCTCTGTGTCTCACCCTTTATTTAAAGAGAGAGAAGGAGAGAGAGTGTGTCATTGTCGTTGTTGTCGTCATCGTCCAGGTGCAGAACCTCAGCCATGACCCTAGAGGCAAAAAATTTTAGAAACAAAATACAGTGTCTTATGATAAAAAAAGATAGGAGAGGTCGGGCGGTAGCACAGCGGGTTAAACACACATGGTGCGAAGTGCAAGGACCAGCTCAAGGATTCTGGTTCAACCCCCACCCCCGCACCCCACCTGTAGGGTGGTCACAGGTCACTTCACCACAGTGATGCAGGTCTGCAGTGTCTGTCTTTCTCTCCCCCTCTCTCCCCCTTCTCTCTCGATTTCTCTCTGCCCTACCCAACAATGACATCAATAACAACAACAATAATAACTACAACAGCAATAAAACAAGGGCAACAAAAGGGGGAAAAAAGTGCCTTTCAAAAAAAAAAAAAGATGGGAGGGTGAGGACACAGAACTTTGGTAGTGGTGGGTGTGGAAATATACACTGTAATCTTACAATCTTGTAACCTACTATTAATAACAAAAAAATTTAAAAAAAATAGTACTGGGGGTAGATAGCATAATGGTTATGCAAAGAGACTCTCATGCCTGAGGCTCCAAGGTCCCAAATTCAGTCCCCACACCACCATAAACCAGAACTGAGAAGTGCTCTAGTTAAAAAAAAAAAAAAAATACATTACAAAAAATTTTAGATAAGAGAAAACTTAATATTTTAATGGCAAATCAAATCATTATTACAACTTTTAGAAAAGCATTTTCATATACAAAAGGTTTATTGCTATTTTATTTAATGTTTTCCTTATATACTACATGTAAATGAAATATACTACATGTAAATGAAATTGTACAGTGATTATCTAGTCTATTTCATTCAACATAATCCCCTCTAGGCTCATCCATATTGCTGCATATGTTGGGATTTCAGCTGAGCCTTGTGAGTAATAGATTTTCCTTAGAATATGACCATTTTCCTGGATTAAAACCCTTGATCCCCACCTGCAGGGGGAAAGCTTCATGACTGATGAAGAAGGGCTGCAGGTGTCTCTCTGTACTATTTCCCTCTCTACTACCCCTGCCATCTAAATTTCTCTCTTTGTCTCTATCCAATAATAAATGAATAAATAAATATTTTTTAAAAGAATATGGTCATTTTTACATCAGTGATAAAATGCAGTATATTTTGCTTATGAGCACAAATTTCATTTTAGTACAGACTTATATCTTTTGTTTCTCATGTAGTTATAAAAAGTATTTTTATTGAAATAAGCCATTCACATTTCCTACATTTCCTGCCACTCTTCCTTGAGCTTCTGTTGAAGCTTCTCATTACCAGCTTGGATCATTATATATGTTAAATAGTGTTTCTATAATTGGATTGATGCTTCCTAAATTAGAGAAAGAATTTTTCCTTAAGAGTTTCTAGCTTCATAAAAGTGAGAGATTTTATGTACTAATTATGATACAAACAATATTTGTCCTTTTTAGTATAAGTATGGAAACAAATCAGGCTTCATTCTGCCTTTTATCCTGAGTCACTTTTTATGTTTTTGCCCCCATTTTTCCTATCCTGCTGCAATCAAACTTGAAGGATTCCTCAGATTTTTCTGCACTGCCCAAACTGGAAGAGTTCTATATCTCTCTCATCCAGACACAGCAGATGGCAGAAAGGAACCAGTTTGAGACTGACGACATTATAACTCAGCCAAAGCCAATCTCGCTCTCCACAAGGGTAGAGCCCCCAAAGAAACACTCTGGCTCAGGTGGGTTTATATAGAGTTGACATATGCGATGGTTCACCATGATGCAAAAAGTCACTACTAGACCTTTCAGAACAACACTTGAAAAGTTTATAACTTAAATATGTACCTCTTACTCTTGTTCTCTTTCCTTAGTTAAAACTCATTTGTTGGTAATTTGTCTTATTACTGAATATTGAGTTTTTAACTTTGCAAATATAGTCTTGGTTACTTACGTCTTTACCCTGTCACTAACTGGAATGAGAACTGCTTTGCAATTGACTACATCCATGGGCACTACTGTTGTTTACTGCTACAAAGAAATAGGGAGTTAAAGACTCTTTATTGGAATTGGAAGATTCCAAGAAAATTTATATCCAATTTATGCTTATGGTGTTCTTGGGGGAAAAAAAAAAAAAAGGTACCCTTCCTAGTTTAAAAGTACATTTTTAATTTTTTTTTGTCTTTAACAATAATTTATTTTCTCGCAACATGTGACTCCCCATTCTCATTTTTCTTCCCATTTGTTGGCTGATGTCCAAGTCTCAACCTCTCTAGTTTGCTACTGGAAATCATTACCACCGCACAGAAGATCATTGTAAACCCTGTTAGTAAAAACCTAAAATGAAGGAGAGAAGACTGGAAAAGACTTGTGTTTTCTTTCTTTTTCAGTGGAAAGCTCTCCAGAGAGCCTGAAGGATGAAGAGTTTTCTAGTAGCCATGCAGTCACATTGTTCAAAGATAAGAGTCATGGATCCATGGACCAGCTGTCTCTGATTCTGTCTCCTGAACATCAGATTTCACAGAAACTCTACATTCCACGGAGTACAGCCACTGCTGCTTTAGGGGCTGCTGCGAGGTTAGCAACATCCAGGAGCCTCCTGCACTGGTACCCCAGTGTGAAGAGGATGGAGGCATGAGAGAAAGTGGGAGGGATGGGGGGACTGAATTGAGAAAGAGAGAAAAAAAAAAAAAAGCCCCTACTACAAAGGGCTTGGTGATTTCTAAAACCACAATGAGGAAGTTTTGAATCTAAACAGTGTTTTGAAAGTTGATGCCTTTATCTTTTTATATGACTGACTATGTTAGCTGTATTATGATAATAGTTCTCTTTGTTGTGTATTGATATTTTACGTTAATTTTATTGACTTTTGTTTCTTATTCTGTATAGTTCTGTTCACTGGTTAATGTAGTCACTACAGTTTTGACTTTTGGTTTGTTTTTTTTTTGTGTGTGTGTGTGTGTGTGTCTGTTTCTATAAATATTTTCTTGGCTACATCATGATGATAAATGAAAACTGGAAAACTAATGCTTTGTGATCTGTACTCAGTAAGACAAAATTTATCTTGCATCCCTGTGTCCAGAAAAGGGATGTCTGCACTTCAAGGCTCATTTTTACTCTCATTTGAAATATTCTCTAATATAGAGAAGTTAGGACTCCCGTCATTATCAACATTGTATCTTTAAAGTAATGGGATCAGTAAGATGATCCAAATCCTGAAGATTTGGTCCTGTGAGCACAGTTACATTTTAAAAATCTGGTGTGGTAGCGTGGCGGAGCGGTCTAAAATATTAATCTGTCTTTTAGTATAGGCAGCATCTCAAAGAGTAATAACAAAATTTTAGAGTCTGATTGTTGACATACAGCTGAGCCCTCTCTGTAGTCATCTTGGTCCCCAGGAGCCTTATGTGGCAGTAGTTCAAACAGTGGTACTGTTTTAGCATTTTTATAGCATGATGTTCTCTAAAGTCAGATTGTATGGATTATAGATGTCCTATTAAGCTCAAAAGTATGAGCCATCAATAGAAAAAACTGAAAAGTGAAACAGTGTGAGTGATACTACTAATAATTTCTTTGTGGTAAATTAACATATTTGTCGCCCCCATAAGTTTAAAAATCAAATATACGAGCATTTCTTGAAAGTATAGTCAGAAAAAGGAAGTAGTTATTACTGGTTTACTGCATCCAGTAAATCTCTGTCCCAGCCCCTCCTCTGAAATTTCCTGTTTGGCATTCAGTGATAGAGAAGACTCCTTTTTCTTTATATAGCAAGAATTTTTGCCTCTCCGTTCTTAACTACCTACTCAGCAAAATGTTCACTATGAAAGGAAGTGAAGTAAGAATAAATATAAAAGTGCATTTAAGGGAGTCGGGTGGTAGCACAGCGGGTTAAGCACACAGTGCAAAGCGCAAGGACTGGCATAAAGATCCTGGTTCAAGCCCCGGCTCCCCACCTGCAGGGGAGTTGCTTCACAGGTGGTGAAGCAGGTCTGCAGGTGTCTGTCTTTCTCTCCTTCTCTCTGTCTTTCCCTCCTCTTTCCATTTCTCTCTGTCCTATCCAACAATGACATCAATAACAGCAATAATAACTACAACAGTAAAACAACAAGGGCACCAAAAGGGAATAAATATTTTTTTTAAATCTTTTTTAAAAAGTGCATTTAAATTTGCATTGTTACTCAACTTTCTTTCTTGGAATTTAATAAAGCAAAATTAGACCCCAAAAGCAAAATTAGACCCCAAATCCCTAAATACTAATAGTTTCTGGTTTAAAACTTTAGAGAAAACATGTTTACTACAATAAAAAATTTAAACCCAGACTCACCTTTAATTCCAATTTATATACAGGAATGATTACATACTGACAAATGTATACATGCATACATATACATGTACATTGGTTAATAACAGTACCTCACAGTCACCTTTTGGAGAGTTTTTCTTTCTTTTCAATATATTTGGAAAGATAAATACATTTGGAACCTTGATGTGCTGTGAAACACATGTATTCATAGCATATATCTATTCATTAGTGATGTATTAACAAAACTGAATTTCCTGCTATCTTTAGAAGGAGTTTGTAAGGATAAGAGGCTAGCCTGCTGTCCCAAAGTCATCTGCTGAGGATTTGGTGGTAATACCTCCCAGGAATTAGATGTTTGGAAGCATTGCTGAAACAGGTTTCCACTGGGATTTTGGGATCTTTATATCAGATCTATCTTTATTGAAAAGACAGATGATGAGCTATATGGAGGGACTAGTAAACAGTTAAGTATGATATATGATATCCAGTAGTGATATGAACTAGAAAAGCTCTCATATAGGTAGGTAATTATCCAAAGTTTGCTTCTAAAGAAGAAAACTTATTTTGAAATGATGCTTCTTAATACTCTTCCCCAAACCAAGTTTGAGTAATGTACTTCTCCAACAAAGCAATCATTAGGTTTGGGACAAACTAATCTGGTAGAAACAATATTGTCAAAATACTTAGAAGAGTTTCTGGGAGTGTATTTTTTTTAATTTTCTTATTATAGTGGACAGAGACAGAGAAATTGAGAGGGTAGAGAGACAGAGACACTCTGCAGCAATGCTTCACCATTCGTGACGCTTATCCCCTGCCAGTGGGGACCAGGGGCTTGAACCTGGGTCCTTGTGCACTGTAATATGAGCATTTGACCAGGTATACCACCACTTGGCCCTAGGAGTGTATGTTTTGTAAGACTGTAACCCTCTTCATAATAGCATTCAACTATCAGGAGGAACTCTGGGTAAACTTAATAGGGACAGTTTTTACACTCTGCAAATTGGATGCATATTGTGAAATAATCATGCTAAGCTTCTTACAAAATCATCTTCCTTTGCAAATTGTCAGGGAATCATTTAGACAGATCTAGCCATCTCAAAGTGACAATTTTTGGCAGACACTGAAAAAAATAATTTTAGTAATTAATAATTAGCATCCCTTTTAACAGAGTGAAAAATAAGTCATAGAAAGGCTTGTACTAGGCTTTGACTAGGACAGCCAGTCTGCCAGACTTTTTTTTTACCAGAGCACTGCTCAGCTGGTGGGGGGGGGGAATTGAACCTGGGATTTGATGGAGCCTCAGGCATGAGAGTCTGCATAACCATTATGCTCTCTACCCCCGCCCATTAGCCAGAATTTAAATGACTTTATTTTAAAAGGCAGGCTTTATTTAGATGTTAACTTAAATATCAATTCATATCATCCAACAAAATTTAAGGAACCAAATATACTGTATGTATTTGTTCTGTATCTGCACAGGAACAACAATAAGAAAAGTTTAAAGTTATGTAAATACTGGGGTTTCAGATTAATGGCTTTTTATTGTCAAAAGATGGGTTGATATCTATAAGGAACAGTCTCCCTCTCCATGTTTTTGGTCTTAAGGACTCATTAGAAATAATGGTGGTCCCCAAAGAAATACCACCTGGAAAGTGGGAGACTAAAGTGTATGAGAATGAGGAGGAAATCCTGGTTATAACTTCCTTAAGGAGAAATAAATAAGTGACTTTGTAATTCTCATGACTTGTAGCTAGTAAACCTTTCCTATCTCCAAAATGTATGAGGTATCAAAAATTCAACGAATTACTTAGAACTTACACGTTCTTGATGCCAGTGGTTCTTTTTTATTAGTATTATTTCTTTACTGAAAGATTAATGTTTAGTTGTCCATTTCTTTTCTTTCTTTCTTTTTTTTTTTTTTGCCTCCAGGGTTGTTGCTGGGACTCAGTGCCTTGCACTATGAATCCACTGCTCCTGCTACTGGAGGCCATTTTTCCCATTTTGTTGCCCTTGTTGTTGGATAGGACAGAGAAATCAAGAGAGGAGGGGAAGACAGAAGGGGAGAGACAGATAGACAACTACAGACCTGCTTGACCGCCCATGAAGTGATCCCCCTGCGGGTGGGGAGCCAGGGGTTCAAACCAGGATCCTTATGCCAGTCCTTGTGCTTCATATCATGTGCACTTAACCTGCATGTGCACTTAACCTCCTGCCAGTTGTCCTTTTCAAGGACTTCAGACAACTAGTGGTTTCTGCCTGTAGTCAGATTGTCCATCCCAGAATTTTGATCTAGAAATAAAGGGATTTTTGATGAGAAAATGTGAAACAGAAAACTGACTTGCCTACATAGTTTAAACTCACTTATCTGCTGACTCCTATTTCTTTCTGAAGGAAAATATTGAAGCCACATCTCACCTGGCATCATTATCATCTAGTACCCCCTCAAGTATTGGGAGAGGAATCTATTAACGAAGTTATCTTCTTTCATGTGGGTAGTTTAGGTTCTAAACATGAAGAAACCAGAAGGGGAGGACATTTTAAGGGACTCATAATCAACATCTTAAAGAGCACTCTTTTCTGAAGCTTTCTGTTAGCATTTATACTTCATGTGAAGACTTTTTCTAACAGACATCTTTTCAGAACTAATCTTACACAGAGTGCCATGGGAAGTGTTACTTATAATTTGACAAGACCATCATTAAAACATTTAAGATATCCTTTCCCATAGCCTTCAGTCCTTGACCTTTCACAAGTTGTCAGCCAAGATCTAAACCAGCTAAATCTATGAACTTTGCCTTACTACTAACAGATGTGGGTTGTCTTACCTAGTCAAAAGTATACTTCATAAGTTTTTTGATGCTGTTGATTTATTGAAACAATATTTTAAACTCTGCTTTTTAAAACTAGACAAATTATTTTTATTTCTCTGTCAAGTACTTGATTATTTTTTATAATCATAGTTGTGTGCTACTTTTCTTCTTTTTAAAAATCTTTTTATTGAGAGGGTTAATGCTTTGCAGTTCAGTCAGTGACATATGAGTATAATTTTATTATTATGCACCAGGACCCGAGTTCTCTTCTGCCCCTCCTTTGCTTCCCAGAGCCCTTTGCTTTGATGCAGTATACTGTGCCCAGTCCATGTTTTACTTTGTGTTCTCCTTTTCTATCCCTATTTATTAAGTCCCACTTATGAGTGAGATCATTTGGTATTTTTCATATACTACTTTTCATATGAACTGAGTTTGAATTACCATAAAATCTAGTAGAAAATTTATTCACAACTTTATTTCCTTGGTTGTAGGTATATTCTTAGGAAATGCTGTTTAAACTTTTTGTTTTGTAGAAATCTTGTTTCATATTTCTGTTAATAATTTTGGGGTTTTTTTTTTTTTGCCTTGTGGAAAATAGTTACAAAGAACAATATTTATTTGATTACGTCTTGGTGCAATTTAGATAATTTGTTGAGGATATCAAATTTATTACTTGCTCTCTGCTCTCTAATCTTCCGTTATGGAATTAACAGGATGAGTTGTTGGGATCAAGAAATTATTATTAGCCTGATCTTTAAAACTTAAAACAGCATTCTATTTGATTTACTTACATATCTATGAAGTTGAATTTTGCTTCATCAGAAATGTCTAGGTGGTTTTTGTTTTTGTTTTTTTGTAATTGGTTTTTGTTATGATGATAAGGAATAGAAATTTCACCAAAGAATTCAGTGAAGTAAAATGCAAAATTTCCTTGTGTAGTTATGAAAACAGAGATTGGACGCACCTCTTGACTGAACCATTTGTCTTCATTTTTAGTATGACCTCTTTATTTTCTAAGCATGTTGTCCTCTGTAAACCTGAACCATACTGTTTTATTCCAAGAAATTGTAAACTTCACATTGGAGCCACTTCTTAAGTACTTCACATTCACCTTTCAGAGAATTTTTCTTTCTTTACAGTATATCTTTATTTGGCGAGATAGGTTAATATTTGTGGAGCCCTGATGTGTTACCAAATATATTTGGGGGTGGGGGTTGTGCACCCAGTTGAGCACATTATGTTACAATGCACAAGGACCTGAGTTCAAGCCCCCAGTCCTCACCTACAGTGCGGACACTTTGTGAGTGGTGAAGCAGTGCTGCAGGTGTCTCCCTTTCTCCCTCCCTCTCTATCTCTTCCCTCCCAATTTCTGTCTCTACCAAATATAAATATATGTGTGTATTCTGAAAACTGAAATACATATACTCATAATATGTATATTAATTCAAGGTATATTAACAAAACTGATTTTACTGCTGTCTTTGGAAGAAGGCTGTGGGAGTGAAAAGGCGGCTTGGTGTATGTGCTTGGTGATGATACTCTCAGTTTTCCTTCAGACACCAATTTAGCTGTCAGGAACAGCTGCTAATATGCAAGCCCAAAAGTGAGAGTAGTGTGTGAAAACTCGGGGAACGTTTAGATTTGGGGATAATGAACCCAAGTATTTTTTAAGTAATTCTGAGGACGGTAAAGATTTCCTCACAGTTGAATAATTTCAAAAACTGTTTTGTTCTAAAGTCAAAGGGAATAGTTATTCTTTTTTTATTAGTGATTTAATAATGATTTACCAAATTATAAGATAACGGGTGTAATTCCACACTGCTCTGTCTGGAAGTAGTTATTAACAGGTTAAGTTCTGCTTTCCCCTCACTGCTAGGTGGCGCTGCAGGACAGGCATCTTGGTGTCACGACAGGAACTGAGAATCCCTTAAGATCCTTTGTTTCAAGGCACAGATTTGATTGTTTTATTTTATTTGTTTCATGGCACTGATTTGATTATTTTGTTTTGTTTTGTTTTGTTTTGTTTCTTGGGGCAAAGGGGGTTTACATCTGTGTTTTCACTCCTCTAGGCTACTTTTCATTCAGAAAGAGAGGAAGGGGAGAAGACACCTCAGTATGAAAGCTTCTTTCTTTGCCATAGCACCTCATAATTGGTGGCAAAGCTTGAACCTGGACAGTGCTCATGGTAGTCTAGGAACCCTACCTAGTGACCTAACTCTCAGGGTCATCATGGCACTGTTTAAGAGATGGAAATAGGGAGTTGGGCAGTAGTGCAGCGGGTTAAGCGCATGTGGCGCGAAGTGCAAGGACCACCATAAAGATCCTGGTTGGAGCCCCTGGCTCCCCACCTGCAGGAGAGTCGCTTCACAGGCGGTAAAGCAGGTCTGCAGGTATGTGTCTTTCTCTCCCCCTCTCTGTCTTCCCCTCTTCTCTCCATTTCTCTCTGTCCTATCTAACAACGGCGGCATCAATAACAACAGTAGCTACAACAATTTTTTAAAAAGGGTAACAAAAGGGAAAATAAATGTAAAAAATAAGAGTTGGAAATAGATCTTGGAGCTCACTGGGCCCAACTTCTTTTATTTGAAAAGACAAATGACATAGTGAATTCTAAGGTTTTAGAATGATTCTTCTTGTGTTTAAAGTTTCTCCTAATTTTTTATTTAAGAAAGGAGACATTAACAAAACTGCAGGATAGGAGGAATACAACTCCACACAATTCCCACCACCCAGTCTCCATATCCCATCCCCTCCCCCAATAGCTTTCCCATTCTCTATCCCTCTGGGAGCATGGACCCAGGGTCATTGTGGGTTGCAGACGGTGGAAGATCTGGTTTCTGTAATTGCTTCCTCACTGAACATGGGCGTTGACTGGTCAATCCATACTCCTAGTCTGCCTCTCTCTTTCCCTAGTAGGGTGGGGCTCTGGGGAAGCTGAGCTCCAGGACACATTGGTGGGGTCTTCAGTCCAGGGAAGTCTGGTCGGCATCATGCTGGCATCTGGAACCTGGTGGCTGAAAAGAGAGTTAACATACAAAGCCAAACAAATTGTTGAGCAATCATGGACCTAAAGACTCAATAGTGCAGATGAAGTGTTGGGGGGGGGGGGGTGCTCTCTGCAGACTTTTGTGTACTTCTGCTTTCAAGTATATATTTTTCCCTGGTTTATGGACATGTGTGAACATATGCTCTATCTCAGAGGACCTGGTCTATATCTAGGTTTGGGGACTTTATTGGGGAGTGGAACACCTGGAATGGAATTAGAGAATACTATGAAAGGAAAGGTCTCACTCATGTGATGAAGCTGAAGGGTTGTCATTCCACACCTGATGTCTCTGGACACAGTCTGAAATGAAGCATGCTGGGGTGGCACTCGTTGTGTTGAGTTTCTCCTAATTTAAACTCAAAAATGTCACAGAACTTTTTTTTTTTAATGAGAAAGATAGGAGGAGAGAGAAAGAACCAGACATCACTCTAGCACATATGTTGCTGGGGATCGAACTCAGGACCTTATGCTTGAGAGTCCAAAGCATTATCACTGGACTACCTCCTAAACTTTACATTTTTATAGACTTTAGACTTTGATACTATCTATCTTGCTTTTTTCCTTGAAATAGATGGGTAAACATAAGTCCAAAATCATTTGGAAGCTGCAACTGTTATTTTCTCTGCACTGAAACAGTTAGAAAAAGAAAAAAAAAAAAGATCACCACACCCTCTTTGTTTTAAATTCTCTAGGAAGATACACTTTGAACCTTCTTTATAAATTTATATTGCAGAAAAAAACTGCAAAATTCTGTCAACTTAGCTGTATTTTGAAACTTTAAGAGGATCTTATTATCTAGAGCATTAAAATTCATGTGTTTGTATGTTTTATGAGAGAGGTCCTCAAAACTTGCTCATCTTCTCAAAAATGATACAAAATGACTGCAGGAATTCTGTGTAAGATGTCAGGGTACTTGCTAACTTCTCCCGGTTCTCTTTGGAGATGGGAACAAGTGTTAACTGTGACTTCACTGAGAAGATATGGGACATTTCCATGGTGCTGAAAGAGTTAGCTCATAGTGAGATTGAGTCAGTTATAATAACCATCACTTGCCCAGGGCTTTATGCATGGCAGAGGCAGCAGAGATAGCTGCTGTTCAAAAGTTAATGAGTTTAGAATTACAGTAACATAAAGCAGCAGACAAGACAGGAAGCTTTTTTTTTTTCCAACCAAAACAGAGTTATTTTATAACCAGGAACCCTGTTCATTTCTGACAGCACTGCACTCACAAAAGTGGTTGATAGCACTCATAAGAGGATGACTTGGATAATGAGACCTTAAGCCTCGTCCCAAGGCTTATATAGATAATATCATCGAATCCTCTTCTCTTTCTCTTTAACCCAGCACCCGGTCAGGGAATTGCACTGTCTACACCTTCAAAGCATTTAGGATCTGATTCTTCCTCATGAGTCTGCATCACTGGGTCTAGTCTGGATTCCTTTAACATCTTTAGTTGGTTTTCCTGCACCATCCGTGTTTCTTCTACTCTCCATTTGACATCCCTAGAGGTGTTTTCAAACTATAAGAGAAGGGGTGGTACCTCTTCTCTCTCCTTGACCCTCCCTGTGCTCCCAGGTTTATTCATAGTCCCTACAGTGTCTCAAGTGTTGCCAACTCAAATGGAGGGCACCCAGTTAGAACTGGATTTCAGATAAACAGCAAGATTTTTTTAGAAGTATGACTCATGCAATATTTGGGATATAGTTAAGACTTTTAAAGATATTCATTGCTTGGGCCTGGCAGTGGTGCACCCAGTTGAGCACACACATTGCCAAGCACAAGGACCTGGGTTCAAGCCCCTTCCCTCCACCTGAAGGCTTGAAGCTTTATACATGGTGAGCAGGTCTGCAGATGTCTTATCTTTCTCTCTCTTCCTAACTTTCTCCTCTTAATTTCTCTCTGTCCCTATCAAATAAAATGGGAGGAGAGATATCACTGCTTATCTGAAGTTCAGATTTCACTGGGAGTTCACATTCTCACTTGCTAGATCTGCCAGCCATGCCCAAAGGCCCTATACAACATGCCTACCTGCACTCCCCACCATCTTCCCCACTCATAAGACCTCCTTGCTCCCCTTAAGTATAGCAGAGAGCTCTCACCACTGGATTTTGCTTTGACTATTCTACCTCTACTACCTTTAGCTTCCAAAGGAGATCATTCTGAAAAGTACCACCTAGAAACAAAAAGAAAAGAAGAAAGTAACACCTAGCCCCACCCTCTTGATTCCTTTTACTCCCTCTACTTTTTCCCATAGTGCCTAACTTTTAACATACAATGTAGCTTTTTATTGTGTAGTGCCTATCTCCAACAAGGCAGATTTCTGTCCATTTTTTATTAGTATATCCTGAAAGCCTAAAATAAAAGCATGTATTTATATGATAAGTATTTGTGGGATGAATTAATGATTTCCAACTCCTACTCTTATTTTCTACAATATATCCTCCATTTCATCTTGGCTCAGGATAAACCTTAGAAGAAACTGAACATAGCTGAGAAAGGTGGTTATCAATCAAAGTGAGGGTGGCATTCCCACTGCAGCTGTAACAGCACTTTGTCCTGGGACATTTCAATATTATGGCACCAGACTGTCTCCACCTCTCTTTCTAAGTAATACCATGTCCTACACACACATAAACACACACATACACACACACTTACACACACACACACACACACAGAGTAATGCAAAAAATTTGTTTATTTCTATACTCTAGGCCCTATGATGAATTTGTGATCTGAAAATAAAATAATTCCCTTCTGGTACAGCCAGACAGTGAGTTGGAAGTTCTTGCCTATGATAAACTGAAAGGCTGAACCGGCCAGTTACTTTGGGCCCCCAGGCAAAGAAAGCACCACAGCTTCCAAGTGCACTGTGGCCTCTGACCTAGCTACTTTGATAATCCCCTTAGAGGAAAAAAAAAAAAAAACAGTGAGAAAACAGGAGCAGTGAGAAGAACATCTGCTCTAACCTCTTTCTGACCTCAGTTCAGTGGCTAGAGAGATAAATCACAACAAGCACTGAGGCTTGCTGGCATCAGAATCTAATGACGCCAAGAAGCAGAGGGTGTGTGTGTGTGTGTGTTGTGGGGGATGGTACTAGGTGCTCCTAAGGGCTCAAAGAAGCAGATTCGATGTTATCCACCCCCACTCTCCCCAACGGAAGAAAATAATCATTATCACTCCAATAGCCATGTTACTCATTACCTTTGTATACATGTTTAACCTACCTTACTCTGCACTGCTCTGTTCCTGGTTTTCTGGTTTGAGAAACTTCCATCTTAATATGAAGTTGCTAACCAGAAATATCCAGGGCAGCTTATAAAAGTGTAGTAGTAATATGGAGACAAAGGAACAAATATGTGGAGGGTATGGTTTGCTTTTCTCCCTTCCCTTTTTTTCTAGGTGGTTCAATTGCAAAAGATGCGGTCATTTTCTAACTGAGTGAAAATTTACTGTGGGCCTGTTTGATCCAAGGGATGTAACTTCCTGTTTATTCCTGTGGTATTAAATTTACAAACAAACAAACAAAAACCACCTTTTTAAAGAGAACAACTTCCTTCCATAACACCAAGCAGAGAGGGAATTAAAAGTAGGGGGCCAAGCAGTAGTGCATTGGGTTAAGTGCACATAGTGCGAATCGAAAGGACTCGTGAAAAGATTCTGGTTCTGGTTCAAGCCCTCGGCTCCCCACCAGCAGGGGGGTTGCTTCACAAGCAGTGAAGCAGGTCTGCAAGTGTCTTATCTTTCTCTCCCCCTCTCTTGTCTCCCCCTGCTCTCTCTGTTTCTCTCTGCCCTACCCAACAACAACATCAAAAATGGAAAAAGTGGCCTCCAGGAGCAGTGAACTCGTAGTGTAGGCACTGAGCCCCAGTGATAACCCTGGGGGCAAAAATAAAATAAATAAATAAATAAATGTAGACCTTGAAATCAAAATGCCAGTAGCTAGAACTTTTCCTCCTGGGGGTAAATAGCATAATGGTTTTACAAACAGACTCTCCTGTCTGAGTTCCAGGTTCAGTCCCCTGCACTACTATAAGCCAGGGCTGAGCAGTGCTCTTGTAGGAAAAAAAAAATGTTCAGCAGGGAAGCAATTACAGATGCCAGACCTTCTACCTTCTGTACCCCACAATGACCTTGGGTTCATACTCCCAGAGGGATAAAGAATAGGAAAGCTATCAGGGGAGGGGATGGGATACAGAGTTCTGTTGGTGGGAATTGTGTGGAATTGTACCCCTGTTATCTTGTCAGTGTTTCCATTTTATAAATAAAAATTATATTAAAAAAAGAAAAAACTATTCCTTCCATCTTGTAAAAAAGAGAGAGAGAGAGAGAGAGAAAGAAAAGAAAAGAAAAGAGCAATGTTATCTAGAACTAGAGACACGTGAGATGATATCCCCAGGGCTCTAGAAGGAAAGCAAAAACTTGACAGGTTTTGTAAGATAGAACTTCTAGTCCAGCAAAACTAGAAAGCAAGCCATATTACTACTCAGAATTCCCTGACAGCTCAGATCTCAGATTATTACTTTCAACTCTTTGATCTCTGATCATAGTTTCCTGAAGTCCACAAATGATCACAAAAACCCCCTGCCGGGGAAAAGGGAAAAGGGAAAGACACTTCGAAGTAGTAATATGTGAGCTAGAAAAGAAGTGAAGGCAGGACTATTGAAAAACTATCACACACACATACACAGAGTTATAGATTCAGCTTGTATCTGTGACCTTGGAAGAACTGCAGTTTCCAGTGGAGGGGATGAGACACAGAGCTCTGGTAGTGGGAACTATATGGAATTATATCCCTATTACCTTATAATTTTATAAATCAATATAAAATCTCTAGTAAATTTTTTAAAAATTAAAAAGAAATAAATAAAATAAATGTAACTGCTTTAATAATTGAAGTGGAAAAAAATCTCCCCGGGTTGGGCAGAAGCACAGCGGGTTCGGGGAATCTGGTTCGAGCCCCTTGGCTCCTCACCTGCAGAGGAGGCAGTGAAGCCGGTCTGCAGGTGTCTATCTTTCTCTCCCCCTCTCTGTCTTCCCCTTCTCTCTCCATTTCTCTCTGTCCTATCCAACAACAAACAACATCAACAATAGCAATAATAACCACAACAAGGCTACAACAACAAGGGCAACAAAAGGGGAAAAAATGGCCTTGAAAAGCAGTGGATTCATGGTGCAGGCATGGAACCCCAGCAATAACCCTGGAGGAAAAAAAAAAGAGTCAACCTCCCTCCATAACCTCCTCCCATCTAAAAATTACCAGGAAACTATCAGGTAAATATAATAAAACCTTAATAAAATGCTAATAACTTTAAGTTAGAGCCACCCCACCCCTTGTATTGCTTGTAAAGGATAACTATATGACATTTTTTGTCAGGCTAAGAATATTTTCTTTTCTTCTTTATTGAAATATCACTGCACTATAACATTACATAGGTTTTAGGTGTGCATCATTGAAAATCAACATATGAAATAAATAAATAAATAAATAAATAGAAAATCAACATATGCACCCCCTTACTCCCGACTTACACTCCCCTCCCGGCACTCATTCCCCTTCTGATCATCACTAAATAAATGGCCATAAGAGTCCAAATATATATTATTATTTTATTTAATTCATCTGTATGTTTTCTCTTTATATCATCTGAGTGTTGGTAAATGAATGAAGCAAAGGAGGCTGTAAATGTCCAGGAATACACAAGCCATTATCAGACCCTATACCTCAAAGCAATATGAGAACTAAAATTCTGATATTTCTGCCAAAGAGCATGCATTTCATAGTCTATCATCCTAACTAAGATAACTTTCAGTTCTTAAGCAGTCCTTCCCCCTTCCAGATAATAGACTGTGGTCAGTGTGTGTGTGTGCGCGTGCGTGCGTGCGTGCGTGCGTGCGTGTGTGTGTGTGTTTGCCACGAGGGTCATCGCTGGATTTGGTGCCTCCATGATGAATGCACTGCTTCTAGCAGCCATTTTTTCTGTTTTTTGTTTTTTGTTTTTGTTTTTTATTGTGATAGAGACAAAAATAAGACAAGAGTGGGAATACAAAGAGAGACACCAGCAGCACTGCTTCACTGCTTGTGCAGTTTCCTCCTATAGGTATGGGCCAGGGTCTTTCCTTATTTCTAATTCCTTCTACATGACAACGTGAAGTGGCATTATTTTATGAAAAGATATTAAATATCTTCACTTTAAAAAATATGTATTACTTGATCATATACAAAATGAAAAATAGCGGGAGTCGGGCGGTAGCGCAGCGGGTTAAGCGCAGATGGCGCTAAGCACAAGGTCCAGCAGAAGGATCCCGGTTCGAGCCCCCGGCTCCCCACCTGCAAGGGAGTCGCTTCACGGGCGGTGAAGCAGGTCTGCAGGTGTCTATCTTTCTCTCCCCCTCTACCTTCCCCTCTTCTCTCCATTTCTCTCTATCCTATCCAACAACAATGACATCAGTAATAACTACAACAATAAAACAACAAGGGCAACAAAAGGAATAAATAAATAAGTAAATAAAATAAATTTAAAAAAAAGAAAAAGAACAAAATGAAAAATAGCATGGCACCCTGGGCAGTGGCACCCCCAATAAGATGTGCAAGATCCTATGTTAAATACCCCAGTCCCCACCTGCAGAGGGGAAGCTTTACAGGTGATGAAGCAGTGCTGCAGGTGTCTCTTTTCCTCTCTGTCTCCCTACCCTCTTAATTTCTCACTGTCACTATCCAAAAATAAATAAATATAATTTTTAAATTTTTTTAAAAAGGATACATTAACAAAACCAGAGGATAAGAGGGGTACAATTCCACACAATTCCCACCACCAGATCTCCATATCCCATCCCCTCCCCTGATAGCTTTCGTATTCTTTATCCCTCTGGGAGTATGGATCCAAGGTCATTGTAGGATGCAGAAGATGGAAAGTCTGGCTTCTGTAATTGCTTCCCCGATGAACATGGGCATTGACTAGTCAATCCATACTCCCAGCCTGCCTCTCTCTTTTTCTAGTAGGGGAAGCAGAGCTCCAGGACACATTGGTGGGGTTTTCTGTCCAGGGAAGTCTGGTTAGCATCATGCTAGCATCTGGAACCTGGTGGCTAAAAAGAGAGTTCACATACAAAGCCAAACAAATTGTTGACCAATCATGGACCTAAAGGCTATAATAATGCAGATGAAGTGTTGGGGGGTCCTCCATTTTGTAGGTAGCTAGCTAGTAGGCATATTTTAGTTATATTTCAAAGGGCCTGTAGCTATACTAGTTTTTTTTGTAGTCATATAAATCACTATTTAATTAATATAAGAGGGAAAAATTGATTGTATGTCTCAAACTTTTTAAAGCACAGACTGAGCTTTTATATATTTTTTTATATTTATTTATTTCCCCTTTTGTTGCCCTTGTTTTTTATTGTTGTTGTAGTTATTATTGTTGTTATTGATGTCGTCATTGTTGGATAGGACAGAAAGAAATAGAGAAAGGAAGGGAAGACAGAGAGAAGGAGAGAAAGACAGACACCTGCAGACCTGCTTCACCACCTGTAAAGCGACTCCCCTGCAGGTGGGGAGCTGGAGACTCACACTGGGACCCTTACAACAGTCCTTGCACTTCACACACGTGCACTTAACCCGCTGCACTACCGCCCGACTCCCAGACTGAGTCTTTTTAATACATAGGCTGAGTCTTTGATATGTTGACTCTCTCAAAAGCCTAGACCAGGGAGAACAGAAGCAACTGGTGGTATAGCTATATACAAATAATGTCAAAGGACATAAATTATGGTGATGTTGGGTATTATACAGCAAATCTTAACAAAGATTTTTCAAAGTTAACCCAATTACCAAATAATGTGGTGATAACAATATCTATTGTCTTCTTGAACCCGAAGACAGCAGGAACCTCACATTTCCACTATAAAGCCTATATTTCCCCCCCCCAGTCCTAAAACCTTAGGGTGGGGCACACTTTCCTGCATGCTTCTCTCAATTCATACCAAATAATATTGCATCCACCGATCCCAGCCTAATCAACACAACGAGTACCACCTCAGCATGCTTCACTTCAGACTGTGTCCAGAGACGTCAGTCATGGAATGTCAACCCTTCAGCTTCATTACTGGGGTGAGACCTTTCCTTTCGTAGTATTCTCTAATTCCATTCCAGGAGGTCCACTTCCTAACAAAATCCCAAAACTTAGATATAGACCAGGTCCCGTGAGATAGAGCATATGTTCACATGTATCCATAAACTAGGGCAAAATATATACCTGACAGCAAAAGTACACAATAGTCTGCAGTGAGTCAGCATAAAGTTCCTAATGAAATAGTATCTAATTAGACTTAGATACCCTCCTCACTTACTTCCTATTACACTTCTCTCACTCACTCCCAAGCTAACCTTATCAAAGCAAGAACTGCAAAAGCTGAAGAAGGGCAAGAGACTGGCATACTTTAATGATGACTCTTTAGTCACTATCAGGCATTTCCATCAGCTGGGGCCCTATTCGGGGAGTCCTGAGATTCCCAAACAGACATGATGGGCCTAGACCTCAAATAAATCCCTCTCTCCATTGTTACAGGTCATTTCTATCAGGAAGAACAAAAAAGACCCCTTTGTGGGCCCCATAGGACCTTTCCCTCAACTTGGATCAACAACGGTAAACAATGTTCCATCCTCCAGAGGGAGGATGGACAACACACTCTATGCTACACCTGAGGAAGATGGGTCCTAATATTGGGGTAGCTTGGAATATTCCTACTTATGACCACAGAATGTGAGCTCAGATCTACAGGTATGCAGAGGTCACATAAGCTCCTAAGCTGAATATGAGCCCCAGACCAAATCAAATCGATGGGGATTACAGTCAACAATATTTATACCCCTTCTCCATATTTGGGAACTACTCTCTTCCCTAATCCAGCTTTCTGTCCCTTTTCCAGCCATGACATCACCTCCCCAGACAATAATTAGGACCCACCTGCATATCAGATTTCAGGCTCAGAGAAAAATATATATAATTTTTAAAAAACTGAAAGATAGCTATTATAGATTCGATTTAATATGCTATAATCTCCATCCTAAACACGGCCGAGCCATCTACGCCAAATCGTATCTTGCGGACGTTTACCATACGGCCTCTTCGACTTTCTACGACTCCATTACTATTGGAACTATTCAGCTCATCAACGTATATAAGCCTCCCAGTGCCTCATGGGATAATGAGGTCCTGCCTAGCCTGAATCACCCAGCCATTTACGTTGGAGACTTTAATAGTCATCACCAAGACTGGGGATATTCCTCCACTCGTGCTGACGGCTCTATCTTAGCCGACTGGGCTTCAGCGAATGACCTCTCCCTATTATACGATCCCAAACAGCCAGGCTCTTTTCACAGTGCTAGATGGAATAAAGACTCGTCACCCGACCTGTGCTGGATTAGCACAGTCAACGGCCAAGCCTTTCCCGCTACGAGACAAGTTCTCAAGATCTTCCCGCACAGTCCTCACCGCCCAGCTATCATCCACATTGGTCTCCAGCTCCCACTGATTCTGTGCTCGGAGAAACTAAGATGGAACTTTTGGAAAGCAAACTGGCGTCTGTTCAGTGATCTTACCAACAAATCTATTCCTGCAATTCCAATTAACTCTATCCCCTCTGAAGATTCCTACAGGCGCTTCCGCCAAGCCATCTTCAAAGCAGCTTCCCAAGCCATTCCTCGAGGGAGACGTGCTAACTATACGCCTTGTCTTGATGCTGAATGCGAGCAACTACTAAAGCAGTATGATGAGTCGGGCGACCCAGATGTGGCTGACCATCTCATTGCTGTTGTTAAAATTCAGTGGCTCTAGCTGGCCGGGCTAGCTTCACCAGCGGGTAACAGAGACGAGGAGACAACGACTGGGCAGGGAAGCTGTATTTCTTTATTCAGGAACAACGATTCATAAACTAAACCAAACTAATCACCAAACAGAACTCGGCTGCCTCTTTCTGGCGGCACAAGCACTCTCTCTAACTCTGAAACTCTCCAACTCTGGAACTCAGGAACTCTTGCGGGGTTCCTTCGGGGTGGGGCCAAGCAGGCCCGCGAAACTAACTGGACTGATCCAATTCTCTTGGCGGGGGAGAACTACCCAATGTAAAGCATACAACACATTTCCTCCCTGGATGCAGCACGCCAAGCCCTCTGGCAACAACTCACGGAAAGTCTGAACTTCACCCACTCAAGTAGGAAGGCCTGGAAGCTTCTTCACAGACTGGGTGCCAGTAGCCAACCCCCTCCCATCTCCCATCCTCCTGTATCTCCAAACTCAGTGGCCAGTCACCTAACTCAAGTTGGTCGTGCTAAGATCGACCCAGTCTGGAAAAGAGAAATTTCCCATGAGTGGTCATCCCACTTCCAGTTATCTTTTCCATCTCCAAAACTCTCTCCCTTTACACTGTCTGAACTGGAAGACGCTTTGAAGAGGGTTAAACCGGGAACAGCTGCTGGCTATGATAACATTACCCCAGAACTCATTCTTAACCTGGGTCCCACGGCAAAGAAGGGGCTCGCTTCATTCCTGTCCCACATCTTGGAATCTGAGTCTATGCCCAAAATTTGGCATCGGCGAAGATTATAGCGGTTTTGAAACCAAAGAAAGACCCAACACTGGCCGCCAGCTATAGACCAATTTCTCTCCTCTCCGTGTGTTACAAACTCCTTGAGAGGCTGCTTCTGTCACGTATTTCTCATCTTACAGAGAAATTCCTATCACCCGCCCAGGCTGGTTTCCGCCCAGGAAGATCTACCTGCGAACGAGCCCTGGCCCTCTCAACTTACATTGAAAATGGATTCCAGAAGAATTTAAAGACGGGTGCTGTCTTTGTTGATCTCACAGCAGCCTATGACACGGTCTGGCACCGTGGTCTCCTAGTCAAGATTTCAAGATGCCTGCCTCCATGGGTGGCCAATGTTATATCGTTTCTTCTCCAAAACAGAAGTTTCCGGGTACATCTGGGTGACAAGTCTAGCAGATGGAGACTTGTCTCAAGTGGCCTCCCCCAGGGCTCTGTTGTGGCTCCTACGCTATTTAATATTTACATCAATGACCTTCCAGAAACTTCTTCAAGGAAGTTCATCTACGCCGATGACATCTGCTGTGCAACTCAGGCATCCAAGTTCGACATCCTCGAGGAAACACTCACGAAAGACATGTCTCTGATATCTGATTACTGTAAAAAATGGCGACTAATCCCTAGCACTGCAAAAACGGTATCATCTGTTTTCCATCTACACCATGCCTCGGCCTCGCGTGAGCTTAATGTGCAGCTTGATGATACGAGAATCCGGCATGAAGCCCAGCCAGTCTATCTTGGCGTTACTCTCGATCGCACTCTGTCATTTCACAAACATCTCATAAAAACTGCAGCAAAGGTGGGCGCGAGGAATAACATCATTGCAAGACTGGCCAGCTCCTCATGGGGCGCGAGCGCTTCCACACTACGATCATCATCTCTGGCATTATGCTATTCCACTGCAGAATACTGTGCCCCAGTATGGTTCCATAGCCCCCATGTCCACTTGGTCGATTCCAAATTATATTCCTCCATGAGGATAATTTCTGGAACCATCCGTTCCACCCCGGTTCCATGGCTTCCAGTTCTTAGCAATATAGCCCCGCCAGATATTCGTCGGGATGCGGCATCATCCAAGTTCATTTCCCACATCTACGCTCGACCGGACCTGCCAATATACGCGGATATCTTCGCCCACCCTGTTCAACGCTTGACATCTCGTCACCCAATCTGGTCCCCTACGCCTACACTGAATTTCTCTGTTCCAGTCTCTTGGAAACAGAGTTGGCAGTCAGCTGAGGTAAAGAACAAACACCTCATCACAGACCCCTGCAAGCGTCAACCCAGCTTTGACCTAGCACATTATGATTGGGCCCTCCTCAATGGCTATCGAACAGGCCGCTATGTTCCATCGCTGGGGAGCCAGAGATGACCCGAACTGCCCCTGCGGCTACAGACAGACTATGACCCACATAGTCAACGACTGCCACCTCTCCAGATTCAAAGGAGGTCTCGAAACTTTACATCAGGCTCAACCTGATGCTGTTGACTGGCTACGGAAGAAGGGCAAACGCTAGAAGAAGAAGAAATGGCTTTCTTATTTTCAATGTTATTTATTTCTGCCCTAACTAGTTATTTCTGTCCTTCTGGTTGCTTTAGGGTTCCTTTGCTCCTCTTCTTCTAAGTCGTT
Source organism: Erinaceus europaeus (assembly GCF_950295315.1). NCBI lineage: Eukaryota > Metazoa > Chordata > Mammalia > Eulipotyphla > Erinaceidae > Erinaceus > Erinaceus europaeus. The sequence continues at coordinate 43,412,264 of NC_080170.1, forward strand.
AAGGTGTGCAATCAGGTTGTTTATTTGAGCTTTTTCTTGTTTTCTAATGCGTGCTTATACTTCCCTCTCAGTACTGCCTTAGCTATTTTCCCAAATATTTTGATAGCTCATGTCTTCATTTTTTTTGTCCTTGATAAAAAACTTTATTCTCCTTATCAATATGGATTAACTATATATTTTTAGTTTTGTGGTTTTAAAGTGATTAAGTGTCTGTGCCTATCACTGTGTTTATTTTTGCCCCGAGTCTTCTGATACGTAGGCTTTCATTCTTTTGCCTCCTCAATGTCATATCTTCATTTTCATTGAACTCTCAAAACACTTTTATTTCTTCCTTAATTTCTTCTTTGACCCAGTAGTTATTAAGTAGTGTACTACTGAGTTCCTATATCTTGGGACTTTTACTAATTTTTTGTTTATTGTTAAGTGTTAGTTTAATTCCACTATGGTCTGAGAATATGCTTGGGATGATTTCAATGCTCTTGATTTTGTTAACATTGTCTTTGTGGCCTAACATGGTCCCTCCTTGAGAATGACCCATGTGGACTTGAGTAGTATGTATATTCTAGTTTCTTGGGGTGAATAGCTCTGAAAATGCCCAAGAGTTCTAATTTATCTATTTCTTCATTTATCTCCATTTCTTTATTGATTTTTCTGCCTGGATGATCTGTCAAGTTGAGAGAGTGGGGTGTTGAAGTCCCCTACTATTATTACTGTGTTGCTGTTAATATATTGCTTTAGCTCTTTCAGTAGATGTTTGATGTATTTGGATGGCCTCTCATTGGGTGCATAGAAGTTAATAATCATTAAGTCCTCATTATTTACTGATCCTTTGATCATTAAGTAATGTCCATCCCTATATTTTTAAATTTTATTTATTTTAAGGTCTATTGTGTCAAATCTGATAATAGCTGTGCCTGCCCCTTTCTGTGATCCATTGGCTTGTATAATAGTTTTTTTTTTATTTAAGAAAGGATTAATTAACAAAACCATAGGGTAGGAGGGGTACAATTCCATACAATTCCCACCACCCAATCTCCATTTCCCACCCCCTTCCCTGATAGCTTTCCCATTCTCTATCCCTCTGGGAGCATGGACCCAGGGTCATTGTGGGTTGCAGAAGGTAGAAGGTCTGGCTTCTGTAATTGCTTCCCCGCTGAACATGGGCGTTGACTGGTCGGTCCATACTCCCAGTCTGCCTCTCTCTTTCCATAGTAGGGTGGGTCTCTGGGGAAGCTGAGCTCCAGGACACATTGGTGGGGTCTTCAGTCTAGGGAAGCCTGGCCGGCATCCTGGTGACATCTGGAACCTGGTGACTGAAAAGAGAGTTAACATACAAAGCCAAACAAATTGTTGAGCAATCATAGACCCAAAGCTTGGAATAGTGGAGAGGAAATGTTAGGGGGGTACTCACTGCAAACTCTAGTGCACTTCTGCTTTCAGGCATCTATTTTGCAGTAGTTTACAGATACGTGTGAACATATGCTCTCTCTCACAGAAATTGGTGTATATCTAGGTTTTGGGACTTTGTTAGAAAGTGAACCACCTGAGATGAAATTAGAGTATACTATGAAAGGAAAGGTCTCACCCGAGTAATGAAGTTGAAGGGTTGTCATTCCACACGTGAAGTCTCTGGACACAGTCTGAAGTGAAGCATGTTGAGGTGGCAATCATTGTGTTGGTTATGTTGTGATCGGCAGATGCAATCTTATTGTATAATAGTTTTCTATCCTTTCACTTTGAGTCTGTGTTTATCTTAGAGAGTTACGTGGGATTCTTGAAGACAGCATATGGTTGAGTTGTGTTTTCTGGTCCATCTTCCTACTCTGTGCCTTTTAATATAAGTGAATTAGGCCATTGGTATTTATTGATATTATAGATTGAAGATATTTTAATGCCATTATTGTAGACTTTGAGTGTTCTGATATATGGCATGTTTATGGTGATCTGATTGTTTATAGGAGACCTTTCAGAACTTCTTGCAGGGCAGGTTTGGTGATAGTTGATTCCCTCAACTATTGCTTGTCAGAGAAGGTTTCGATGCCTCCATCTAGTCTCCATTTAGTCTAGCAGGATACAGTAGTCTTGGTTGAAAGCCTTTCTCATTGAGCACTCGACAGATATCTTGCCATTCTCTTCTGGCCTGTAGTGTTTGTGTAGAGAAATCTACTGCTAATCTTATGGGTTTTCCTCTGCAAATGACTCTTTGTTTTTCTCTTGCAGATTTCAGGATCCCACAACCATTTCTTTTCTTTTTTTTTTTTAATTTTGTATTTATTTATTTTCGCTTTTGTTGCCCTTGTTGTTTTTTATTGTTGTTGTAGTTATTATTGATGTCATCGTTGTTAGATAGGACAGAGAGAAATGGAGAGAGGAGGGGAAGACAGAGAGGGGGAGAGAAAGAGAGGCACCTGCAGACCTGCTTCACCACCTGTGAAGCGACTCCCCTGCAGGTGGGGAGCCAGAGGTTTGAACCAAGATCCTTACACCGGTCCTTGTGCTTTGTGCCATGTGCATTTAACCCACTGTGCTACTACCCAACCATTTCCCCCCACAACCATTTCTTAACTGTTTTCAATATTCCTCCATATCTTTGACTCTCTGTATACTTGTCATTCAGACCCTGATGATCACAGACCCATGCACAGATCCAGATGTTAACACCAGTAGCTGTTGGGTGTCAGGAATATGGATGAATTTCTTCTACTTTAGTCAATTTGCCAAAGTTTTCTATAAATATGTACTAGAGACTTTTTATGGAAAAAAAAGCACATAATATTTAATACCAAGTGGTCTGAGAGGTGGCACAGTGGATAAAGCATTGGACTCTGAAGCATGAGGTCCTGAGTTCAATCCCTGGCAGCACATATAACAGAGTGATATCTGGTTCTTTCTCTCTCCTCCTATCTTTGTCATGAATAAATAAAAAAAAATTTTTTAAAAGATTTAATATCAGAACACCAAAGATTATTCAAGAACTTTGAGACAAAAAATGTTTAACCATAGTCCCATAACTACATTTATTTTAATTATTCCCCACATTTTTCATTTTAGCCTTTATGCACACAAATTTACACAGTGATACTCAGAATCTTGTGCACTGAGACAAGATGAAGGAAACAGAACAAGGGGTTGGAATTAGTTGTGTGTCACCATGTATTTATGACTTCTACTCATCGTTACCTTGCATTGATCTTTGGGGGGAGTGGTCTTATTTTTACAACTAGAATTGTGAACAATTTACTCATTTGGAATCTCTTCAATGGAATGTATAGCATAGGCATTCTACTTGTTTTAACCCCTTCAGTGCTTTCTCTCAAAGATCTTAGTTTTGTTGAGGAGTCAGGTGCCGAAGAGACATAGTTCAAAGACCAGGTAAGACAAAAGTTTAAAAACAGAGACCCAGAAATTACTGTGCTGAACATGTTAGAGAAAGAAAAAGTCCCAGGACATCAAATTAAAAAGCTTCTGGGGGGCATGTGGTGGTGCATCTGGTTGAGAGCACATGTTATAGTGCACAAGGACCCAGGTTCCAGCCCCCAGTCCCCACCTGCAGAGAGAAAGCTTTGCAAGTGGTAAAGCAGTGCTGCAGGTGTCTCTGTCTATCTCCCTTTCTATCACCCCCTACCCTCTCAATTTCTGGCAATCTATATCCAATAAATAAATAAAGATAATTTTTTTTTAAAAAAGCTTCTGCACAGTAAAAGAAACTACTACCCAAACCAAGAAACCCCTCACAGAATGGGAGAAGATCTTTACATGCCATACATCAGACAAGAGGCTAATAACCTGGCGGGGGGGGGGGGGGGGATAGATAGCATAATAGTTATGCAAACAGACTCTCATGCCTGAGGCTCCAAAATCCCAGGTTCGATCTCCTGCACCACCATAAGCTAGAGATGAGCAGTGCTCTGGTTAAAAAAAAGAAACTAATAACCAAAATATATAGCTTGCCAAACTCAACAAGAAAACAACCCCATCCAAAAATGGGGGGAGGACTTGGACAGAATATTCACCACAAAAGAGATCCAAAAGGCCGAGAAACACATGAAAAAATGCTCCAAGCCTTTGATTGTCAGAGAAATGCAAATAAAGACAACAATGAGATACCACTTCACTCCTGTGAAAATGTCATACATCAGAAAAGATAGCAGCAACAAATGCTGGAGAGGTTGTGGGTTCAAAGGAACACTCCTGCACTGCTGGTGGGAATGTCAATTGGTCCATCCTCTGTAGAGAATAGTCTGGAGTACTCTCAGAAGGCTAGAAATGGACCTACCCTATGATCCTGCAATTCCTCTCTTAGGGATATATCCTAAGGAACACAACACTCCCATCCAAAAAAGGTCTGTGTACACATATGTTCTTAGCAGCACAATTTTTAATAGCCAAAACCTGGAAGCAACCCAGGTGTCCAACAACAGATGAGTGGCTGAGTTGTGGTCTATTGCCGGGATAGCCTGAGGGTACTTCTTCCCGAGCTAGTGCTCTCTGGGTTGGAGAGAACTCAACTGGAGCCGATCTAGGCTGCTGCATGGGAGAGGGATCAGGAACTCGTGCCGCACTAACTTCGCAGGAGATACACTCTGGAACTCTCGGAGCCGGAAAGCAATTTCCAAGTGTCTTTAATCAGAAGAAAAGCTGTTTTTATACTCTCCAAGTAGGGTGTAAACAGAATGTGATATAGAGAGGGTGGAGAGTAAAGTGACTGGTGAAAATCAGAGTGTGACAAGGAGGGGGCAGAGCAGGCGAGAATCCTATCACTGAACCACCAATGCCCTGGAGGGAGTGCTTTATGTAAAAGTGATTTATGTAAATAGACCAAAGCTTTGAATGGGATTAAATCTATCCCTATATAGGCATATGGTTAAGCAGAAGCCAGGGGGAGCTGGCATACTATCCAACAGTCTATATACACAATGGAATACTACTCAGCTATTAAAAATGGTGGCTTCACCGTTTTCAGCCGATCTTGGATGGACCTTGAAAATTTCATGTTAATTGAAATAAGTCAGAAACAGAAGGATGAATATGGGATGATCTCACTCTCAGGCAGAAGTTGAAAAACAAGATCAGAAGAGAAAACACAAGTAGAACCTGAAATGGGGGATTCGACTTCCGGAGGCGGAGCTACGAGCAGCAGATCGCTTTCTCTCCTCTCCTCTCCTCTCCCGGATCAACTAGGAATACCAAAGGAGACCACCCGGACCAAAACAAGACAGGACTAGAATGACCACAGAAACCCAGTAAATCACCCATGAGTACAAACACGCGTGGCTGGTGACAGAAAGGAGAGAGGGGCCTAAGAAGAGATTAAGTGACTGCTAACAGTTCGACAGTTTGTCAGTGGAGACACCACCTCCAGTCTGCTCCACCAACAAGGGGACAGCTGAAGGGAGGAAAGGACTCCCCAGAGACTCACCAAGTACAACTCTGAGTCTCCATTACTACTACCCTCAGAATCTGGAGCAGCAACAGGGAGGGACACCAGGGCACAGAGATCTAACCGGGAAACTCAGGAGAAGACCTATACCTCGGTGGCATAGCTGAAGGGCTGTGAAAGTCTCTTTGCATAACCACTGGATTATCTCTGCCACACCCTGCTTTATCTCTTGGTCAGGAGTCATTGATTAAGCCAAGAAGCCTATTGATAGTTTAAAAGCCCTCAGGCTACCATAGCCTACAGGGGAAAGAAAAAAAAGGCTTTTACACCACTGAACTCCAACTCAGGGATTGAAAAAACTGTTAACTTATATAAAATGGTTAAAACAACAAGAAAAAATAATGGAGACTCGAACCAGAACAAGAGTCCAGCTAAAAGTCCTCCAGAGGGCGAAGCACAAAACAACGAGTTCAACATCCAAACATTAGCTAAGGAAATAATAACAGGAGTGAGTAAAGAATTTGAAAAAATTGTAATCAGAAATGCAGGAACAACAAATGAGAATATGGAAGAAAATTCTAATAATCTCATGGTTATTAGAGAGCTGAAAGCTGAAATTGCTGAGCTAAGAAGGCAACTAGCTGAACAAGCTAAAACAGTATCAGAGCAGGGCAACAAAATAGATGAACTCCAGAAAGCAGTAGAGGGCAGAGAGAATATAATCAATGAGGCTGAAGACAGAATTAGCAAGATTGAGGATGAATTAGAGACAACTAAAAAAGAAGTAAGAGATCTCAAAAAGAGATTAAGAGATGCTGAAAACAACAACAGAGTCCTATGGGATGACTTCAAAAGAAACAATATACGCATTATTGGCTTACCAGAGGAAGAAAGAGAAGGGGAGGAAGAAAGCGTTCTCCAGGCCATAATAGCTGAAAATTTCTCTAGTCTAGACAACACCAAAGACATAAAGATTCAAGAAGCCCAGAGGGTCCCAAACAGAATTAACCCAGACCTAAAGACACCAAGACATGTCATACTTAGATTGGAAAGGAATAAGGATAAAGAAAGGATCCTCAAGGCTGCAAGAGAAAAACAAAGAGTCACCTACAAAGGAAAACCCATAAGATTAGCAGCAGACTTCTCCATACAAACACTACAGGCCAGAAGAGAATGGCAAGATATCTATCGAGTGCTCAATGAGAAAGGCTTTCAGCCAAGAATACTATATCCTGCTAGATTGTCATTCAGACTAGATGGAAGCATCAAAACCTTCTCAGACAAGCAACAGTTGAAGGAAGCAACCATCACCAAGCCTGCCTTGAAAGAAGTTCTGAAAGGTTTCCTATAAACAACCAGACCACCACAAATAGGACATATATCAAAACACTCTAAAACTCTACAAGAATGGCGTTAAAATATCTTCAATCTTTGATATCAATAAATGTGAATGGCCTGAATTCACCTATTAAAAGACACAGAGTAGGAAGATGGATCAGAAAACACAACCCAACAATATGTTGTCTACAGGAAACTCACCTAACGCAACAAGACAAACACAGACTTAAAGTGAAAGGATGGAAAACTATCATTCAAGCCAATGGCCCACAAAAAAGGGCAGGAACAGCTATTCTCATATCTGACATGATAGACTTTAAAACAGATAAGATTAAAAAAGATAGGAATGGACACTACTTAATGCTCAGAGGATCAGTCAATCAAGAGGACTTAACAATTATTAATATCTATGCACCCAATGAGAAACCATCTAAATACATCAAACTTCTACTGAAAGAGCAACAGCAATATATTAACAGTAACACAATCATAGTAGGGGACTTCAACACCCCACTCTCTCAACTTGACAGATCATCCAGGAAGAAAATCAGTAAAGACATAAGGGAGCTAAATGAAGAGATAGATATAAGGATAAAGAAAGGATCCTCAAGGCTGCAAGAGAAAAACAAAGAGTCACCTACAAAGGAAAACCCATAAGATTAGCAGCAGACTTCTCCATACATTTTCAGAGTCATTTATCCCAAGAAACTGGAATACACATTTTACTCAAATCCACATGGATCATTCTCAAGGATAGACCATATGTTAGGCCACAAAGACAGCATCAGCCAATTCAAGAGCACTGAAATCATCCCAAGCATCTTCTCAGACCACAGTGGAATTAAACTAACACTTAACAATCAACAAAAGATTAGTAACAGTGCCAAAATGTGGAAGCTCAACAGTACACTTCTTAACAACTTCTGGGTCAAAGAGGAAATCAAGGAAGAAATCAAAGTGTTTCAAGAGTTCAATGAAAATGAAGACACAAGCTATCAAAATATTTGGGACACAGCTAAAGCAGTCCTAAGAGGGAAGTTCATAGCTATACAAGCACACATTAGGAAACAAGAAAAGGCACAAATAAACAGCCTGATTGCACATCTTAAAGACCTAGAAGAAGAACAAAAAAGGAACCCTAAAGCAACCAGAAGGACAGAAATTACTAAAGTTAGGGCAGAAATAAATAACATTGAGAATAGGAAAACCATACAAAAGATCAATGAAAGTAAATGTTGGTTCTTCAAAAGAGTAAACAAAATCGACAAACCTTTAGCCAGACTCACAAAACAAAAAAGGGAGAAGACCCAAATAAATCGGATAGTAAATGAAAGAGGAGATATCACAACAGACACTGCAGAAATTCAACATATCATGCGAGGCTTCTATGAACAACTATATGCCACCAAGTTAGAGAACCTGGAAGAAATGAATGATTTCCTAGATACCTACCAACTTCCAAAACTAAGTAAAGAGGAAGTGGATAACATGAACAGGCCCATCACAGCTAATGAAATTGAAACAGTTATCAAAAATCTTCCCAAAAATAAAAGTCCTGGACCAGATGGTTTTACAAATGAATTCTACAAAACTTTCAAAGAAGAACTAATACCTCTACTTTTAAAAGTCTTCCAGAAGATTGAAGACACTGGAATACTCCCTGCCAGCTTCTATGAAGCCAACATCACCCTGATACCAAAAGCAGACAGGGACACAACCAAAAAAGAAAACTACAGACCAATATCTCTGATGAACATAGATGCGAAAATATTGAACAAAATTCTAGCCAACCGGATACAGCAGTATATCAAAAAGATTGTTCATCATGACCAAGTGGGGTTTATCCCAGGCATGCAAGGTTGGTTTAATATACGTAAATCAATCAATGTGATCCACCACATCAACAAAAGCAAGACCAAAAACCACATGGTCATATCAATAGATGCAGAGAAAGCCTTTGACAAAATACAACATCCCTTTATGATCAAAACACTACAAAAAATAGGAATAGATGGAAAATTCCTGAAGATAGTGGAGTCTCTATATAGCAAACCTACAGCCAACATCATACTCAATGGTGAAAAACTGGAAGCATTTCCCCTCAGATCAGGTACTAGACAGGGATGCCCACTATCACCATTACTATTCAACATAGTGTTGGAAGTTCTTGCCATAGCAATCAGGCAGGAGCAAGGAATTAAAGGGATACAGATTGGAAGAGAAGAAGTCAAACTCTCCTTATTTGCAGATGACATGATAGTATACATGGAAATACCTAAGGAATCTAGCAAGAAGCTTTTGGAAATCATCAGGCAATACAGTAATGTGTCAGGCTATAAAATTAACATTCAAAAGTCAGTGGCATTCCTCTATGCAAACACTAAGTTAGAAGAAATTGAAATCCAGAAATCAGTTCCTTTTTCTATAGCAACAAAAACAATAAAATATCTAGGAATAAACCTAACCAAAGAAGTGAAAGACTTGTATACTGAAAATTATGAGTCACTACTCAAAGAAATTGAAAAAGACACAAAGAAGTGGAAAGATATTCCATGCTCATGGGTTGGAAGAATTAACATCATCAAAATGAATATATTACCCAGAGCCATCTACAAATTTAATGCTATCCCCATCAAGATCCCAAGCACATTTTTAGGAGAATAGAACAAATGCTACAAATGTTTATCTGGAACCAGAAAAGACCTAGAATTGCCAAAACAATCTTGAGAAAAAAGAACAGAACCGGAGGCATCACACTGCCAGATCTCAAACTATATTATAGGGCCATTGTCATCAAAACTGCTTGGTACTGGAACATGAACAGACATACTGACCAGTGGAATAGAATTGAGAGCCCAGAAATGAGGCCCCACACCTATGAACATCTAATCTTTGACAAAGGGGCCCAGACTATTATATGGGGGAAGCAGAGTCTCTTCAACAAATGGTGTTGGAAACAATGGGTTGAAACATGCAGAAGAATGAAGCTGAATCACTGTATTTCACCAAATACAAAAGTAAATTCCAAGTGGATCAAGGACTTGGATGTTAGACCAGAAACTATCAGATACTTAGAGGAAAATATTGGAAGAACTTTTTTCCGCATAAATTTTAAAGACATTTTCAATGAAACGAATCCAATTACAAGGAAGACTAAGGCAAGTATAAACCTATGGGACTACATCAAATTAAAAAGCTTCTTCACAGCAAAAGAAACCACTACCCAAATCACAGAATGGGAGAAGATCTTTACATGCCATACATCAGATAAGAGTTTAATAACCAACATATATAAAGAGCTTACCAGACTCAACAACAAGACAACAAATAACCCCATCCAAAAATGGGGGGAGGACTTGGACAGAATATTCACCACAGAAGAGATCCAAAAGGCCGAGAAACACATGAAAAAATGCTCCAAGTCTCTGATTGTCAGAGAAATGCAAATCAAGACAACAATGAGATATCACTTCACTCCTGTGAGAATGTCACACATCAGAAAAGGTAACAGCAGCAAATGCTGGAGAGGGTGTGGGGTCAAAGGAACCCTCCTGCACTGCTGGTGGGAATGTCAATTGGTCCAACCTCTGTGGAGAACAGTCTGGAGAACTCTCAGAAGGCTAGAAATGGACCTACCCTATGACCCTGCAATTCCCCTCCTGGGGATATATCCTAAGGAACCCAACACATCCATCCAAAAAGATCTGTGTACACATATGTTCTTGGCAGCACAATTTGTAATAGCCAAAACCTGGAAACAACCCAGGTGTCCAACAACAGATGAGTGGCTGAGCAAGTTGTGGTATATATACACAATGGAATACTACTCAGCTGTAAAAAATGGTGACTTCACCGTTTTCAGCCGATCTTGGATGGACCTTGAAAAAATCATGTTGAGTGAAATAAGTCAGAAACAGAAGGATGAATATGGGATGATCTCACTCTCAGGCCGAAGTTGAAAAACAAGATTAGAATAGAAAACACAAGTCGAACCTGAAATGGAATTGGAGTATTACACCAAAGTAAAAGACTCTGGGGTGGGTGGGTGGGTGGGGAGAATACAGGTCCATGAAAGATGATGAATGAAATAGTGGGGGTTGTATTGCTAAATGGGAATCTGGGGAATGTTATGCATGTAAAAAAAAAAAAAAAGAAGAAGTAGAAACGCAAAGCAGAAATTGACTGAGTTTGGAGTATGGCACCAAAGTAAGAAAGCAGAAGTATACTAGAGTTTGCAGTGAGTACCTCCCTAATACTTCCTCTCCACTTTTCCAAGCTTTGGGTCCATGATTGCTCAACAATCTGTTTGGCTTTGTATGTTAACTCTCTTTTCAGTCACCAGGTTCCAGGTGTCATCAGGATGCCGGCCAGACTTCCCTGGATTGAAGACACCACCAATGTGTCCTGGAGCTCAGCTTCCCCAGAGACCCATCCTACTAGGGAAAGAGAGAGGCAGACTGGGAGTATAGACCGACCAGTCAACGCCCATGTTCAGCGAGGAAGCAATTACAGAAGCCAGACCTTCTACCTTCTGCAACCCTCAATGACCCTGGGTCCATGCTCCCAGAGGGATAGAGAATGGGAAAGCTATCGGGGGAGGGGGTGGGATATGGAGATTTGGTGGTGGGAATTGTGTGGAGTTGTACCCCTCCTACCCTATGGTTTTGTTAATTAATCCTTTCTTTAATAAAAAAATTTTTAAAAAAATTCAAAAAAAAAAAAAGAACCTGAAATGGAATTGGCAGATTGCACCAAAGTAAAAGACTCTGGGGTGGGTGGGGTGGGTGGGTGGGGAGAATACAGGTCCATGAAGGATGATAAATGACATAGTGGGGGTTGTATTGTTAAATGGGAAACTGGGGAATGTTATGCATGTACAAACTATTGTATTTACTGTTGAATGTAAAACATTAATTCCCCAATAAAGAAATAAATTTTTAAAAAAAATGAAGAGAAAACACAAGTAGAACCAGAACTGGAATTGGCTTATTGCACCAAAATAAAAGACTCTGGGGTTGGTAGGGGGTGGTGGTGAATGCAGGTCTAAAAAAGGATGACAGAGGACCTAGTGGGGGTTGTATTTGTTATATGGAAAACTGGGGATGGTATACATGTACAAACTATTGTATACTGTCAAATGTAAAACATTAATTCCCCAATAAAGAAAAGAAAAAAAAAAGAAAAGAAAAAGTCCTAGGTTGAGAAAGCTATGGCTTGCCTGTGGCACTTGTCCTGAGAGAAAAAAAGCAGTAGCTGCCTTCAAAGTTGGCCTGGTTTCACAGAATACTCAAGCTAGCCTCCAGCAGCATCACTGGCACATTCAGTTCTTTGCATACTTTGCAAGCTGATCTCTCTGCTTCCTCATACAAGTTTGTTCTACTGGTAAGTCCAGCTCTTAACCTGTAAACATTGTATAGTAGGGGGGAGTTGGGCGGTAGCACAGTGGGTTAATAGCACGTGGCGCAAAGCACAAGGACGGGTGTTAAGGATCCCAGTTCGAGCCCCCGGCTCCCCACCTGCAGGGGAGTCGCTTCACAGGTGGTGAAACAGGTGTGTAGGTGTCTATCTTTCTCTTCCCCTCTCTGTCTTCCCCTCCTCTTTCCATTTCTCTCTGTCCTATCTAATGACGACATCAATTACAACAACAATAACTACAACAATAAAATAACAAGGGCAACAAAAGAGAATAAATAAATAAATATTTTTAAAAATTGTATAGCAAAGTTTACTTGTTTCCTCTTTCCTTAATCTCCCAAACTTTCATCATTATTCAAAAAAGAAAAAGAAAGAAAGAAAGAAAGAAAGAAAGAAAGAAAGAAAGAAAAGGAAAAGGAAAAACCTCTTTCTCTGAAAAGAGAAAAGAGGTTTATCTTTATGGTTCAGCTCTCTCAAAGGCAGTGTTGGAGAGCTGGAGAATGAACACCAAGTGCCTTTCTGGTTGCTGCATTTGTGGGTGTTTTTTTTTTTCAAATAAAAAGGAAACATTGATTAAACCATAGGATGAGAGGGATACAACTTCACACAATTCCCACCACTAGAACTCTGTATCCCATCCCCTCCCTGATAGCTTTCCCATTCCTTAACCCTCTGGGAGTCCCAAGCTCATTGTGGGATGCAGAAGGTGGAAGGTCTGGCTTCTGTAATTGCTTCCCTGCTGAACATGGGCATTGACGGTCAACCCATACTCCCAGCCTGTCTTTCTCTTTCCCTAGTGGGGAAGGGCTCTGGGGAAGTAGAGCTCAAGGATACATTGGTGGGGTTGTCTGTCCAGGGAAGTCTGGTTGGCATCATGCTAGCATCTGGAACCTGGTGGCTGAAAAGAGAGTTCACATACAAAGCCAAACAAATTGTTGACCAATCATGGACCTAAAGGCTGGAATAGTGCAGATGAAGAGTTGGGGGGCCCTCCATTTTGTAGATAGCTAATAGGCATATTTTAATTATATTCCAAAGGGCCTGTGGCTATACTAGTGTTTTGTTTGTTTGTTTGTTTGTTTTTGCCTGAGCCTGAAATCTGATATGCAGGTGGATCCTAATTATTATCTGAGGAGGTGATGTCATGGCTGGCAGAAGGACCAGAAAGCTGGATCAGGGAAGAGAGTAGCTCCCAAATATGGGAAAGGGGTATAAATATTGTTGACTGTAATCCCCATAGATTTGATGTGATCTGGGGCCCATATTCAGCTTAGGAGCCTATGTGACCTCTGCATCCCTGTAGATCTGAGCTCACATTCTGTGGTCATAAGTAGGAACGTTCCCATCTTCCTCAGATGTAGCATGGAATATATTGTCCAGCCTCCCTTCGGTTCTCTACCATTGTTAATCCAAGTTGAGGGCAAGGTCCTACGGAGGCCCACAAAGGGGTCTTTTTTGTTCTTCCTGATAGGAGTGACTGATAACAATGGAGAGAGGGATTTATTTGAGGTCTAGGCCCATCATGTCTGTTTGGGAATCTCAGGACTCCCCGAATAGGGCCCCAGCTGATGTGGTGGCCTGAGAGTGACTAAAGAGTCATTGTTAAAGTATGCCAGTCTCTTGCCCTTCTTCAGCTTTTGCAGTCCTTGCTTTGATAAGGTTAGCTTGGGAGTGAGTGAACTGTAATGGGAAGTAGGTGAGGAGGGTATCTAAGTCTAAGTAGACACTATTTCATTATGAACTTTTTACTGACTCACTACAGACTATTGTGTATTTTTGCTTTCAGGTATATATTTTGCCCTAATTTATGGATACATGTGAACATATGCTCTATCTTACAGGACCTGGTCTATATCTAGGTTTTGGGATTTTGTTAGGAAGTGAACCTCCTGGAATGGAATTTGAGAATACTATGAAAGGAAAGGTCTCACCCCAGTAATGAAGCTGAAGGGTTGACATTCCATGCCTGATGTCTCTGGACACAGTCTGTAATGAAGCATACTGAGGTGGTACTCATTGTGTTGATTAGGTTGGGATCAGCAGATGCAATATCATCTGGTATGAATTGAGAGAAGCATGCAGGAAAGTGTGCCCCACCCACCCTAGAGGTTCCAGGACTGTGGGAAATAATAGGCTCTAAGAGGAAGCGAGAGGATCCTGCTGTCTTAGGGTTTAAGAAGACAATAGATAGTTATTACTATAATCACATTATTTGGCAATTGGGTTAACTTTGAAATATCCTTTTGTTGGGATTTGCTGTATCATATATAACATCACCATAATTTATGTCCTTTAACATTATTTGTATATAGCTGTGCCACTGGTTGCTTCTGTTCTCCCTGGTCTAAGCTTTTAAGAAAGTCAACATATCAAAGACTCAGCCTATGTATTAAAAAGACTCAGTTTGTGCTTTAAAAAGTTTGAGACATTCAATCAGTTTTTCCCCTCTCATATTAATTAAATAGTGATTTATATGACTACAAATTGATAGGAGTGTATATAAACACCATTCCCACCACCAAAAGACTGTGTCCCACCCCCCCTCCCCTCAACCCCCCACCCCGTGAAGCTGAACATCTACCCTCACCCTCAACCCAGGGTTTTTACTTTGGTGCCCTACTCCAAATTCAGTCCTGCTTTGAGTTTCCCTTTCTGTTATTCTTTCTCAGCTTCTGTTTATGAGTGGGATCATCCCATACTTATCTTTATCTTTCTGACTTAGCTCACTTAATACAATTCCTTCTAACTCCATCCAAGATGGGTCAGAGAAAGTGGGTTCATTGTTCTTAATAGCTGCATAGGCATTTGTGCTTTTTAATCCTGCTGCTGTCAAGCTCCATTAGGAAATTAGAACATCAACTGCCTACCTTTGGGGCCTGGCCTTCCATCTGCCTTGGCTGAAATAAGAATGGTTTTTAGATTAGTACTCAACAAGAAGGTAGATTTGGTATCTCACACTCACCATCCTTAGAACCTTTTGGGTCACCTCTCACATCCTGCAGGCACTTCTCCCTCTTGCAAATGCTGACTGCTGTTGGGTAGTATGCCAGCTCCCCCTGGCTTCTGCTTAACCATATGCCTATATAGGGATTGATTTGATCCCATTCAAAGCTTTGGTCTATTTACATAAATCACTTTTACATTTACATAAAGCACCACACTCCCCCCAGGGCATTGGTGGTTTAGTGGTAGAATTCTCACCTGCTCCACCCCCTCTCCTTGTCACACGCTGATTTTCACCAGTCACTTTTCTCTCCACCCTCTCTATGTCACATCCTGTTCACACCCTACTTGGGAAGTATATATAAAAACAACATTGTTCGTTTTAGTTTGAGTTTGGCTTAGCTTCGTATAGATTGCACTGCGTCCTGCATGAATAAAGAGATACTGCGTACAACCCAGCCATGAGTCCCGGGTCGTCTGTTACCCGCCCGTGAAGCCAGCCCGGCGAAAACAACAGACTGCCCTCCAAGGAAGCCACTGGGGTGACACATGCCCTGCGATAACCAAAGAGATCTACTTAAAGAGCAGTAGAGAGTGAAGACTAAGACTCTGAAAGCTGTGGACAACTCAAATAAGGCATGGGTTTACTGTTTCTGGGCATGTGGACCTGTGTGAGGAGAGCCCCCACCGAAGCCAGTCAAATTATTCCCATGATCATGGGAGAAAAAGTAGCACTTGGACTGTTGACACCAAGGAACAGCAGAAAGTTTCTTGGAGAGAAACAATTCTTTAAGTGACATTCCTTGTCTTTACATCTAATATGTGGCTGAGAGGAGGTCACAGAAAGAACTTAGAGAGGGGAATGCTTGTTTCTCAACTGAAATTAATGCCTTTGTTATCATCAACAGAAAATATGTGCTCAGCTATAGAATTTACTGAGCTAGTTTTAAAAATCATATATATGGGGAGTTGGGCAGTAGTACAGTGGGTTAAGTGCACATAGTGCAAAGCGCAAGGACCATCATAAGGATCCCAGTTTGAGCCCCTGGCTCCCCACCTTTAGGAGGGTTGCTTCAGAAGTGGTGAAGCAGGTCTGCAAGCGTCTGTCTTTCTCTCCCCCTCTCCATCTTCCCCTCCTCTCTCCATTTCTCTCTGTCCTATTCAACAACAACAACATCAATAACAACAATAATAACTACTACAATAAAACAACAAGGGCATCAAGAAGGAATAAATAAATAAATAAATAAATATCTTTTAAATCATATATATGATATTATATATTTTATTACATATTATCTTTATTATAATTATTATATATTCTATTTATTGAAATCTCTTAGTGCAAAACTTTGCATTCAGAAAATCTTGAATACTATATTTTTAAAAACATATGTGATATAAAGCTCAGAATCACTGTATTTTAAAAATATTTTTATTTGCTTATTTTTTCTTTTCCTTTTTCTTTTATTTTCATTTTTATTTATTAATGAGAGGGATAAAAATGAGAGGTAAAGAACCAGACATCACTCTGGTACATGTGTTGCCAGGGATGGAACTCAGGACCACATGCTTGAGAGTTCAACACTGTGTCCACTGAGCCACTTCCCAGACCACTTCATTTACTTATTATTGGATACAGACAGAGACATTGAGAGGGAATGAGTGATAGGGAAAGGAAGAGACAGAGAGACACCTGCAGCCCTGCTTTACCACTTTTAAAGCTTTCCTCCTGCAGGTGGGGACCAGAAGCTTGAACCTAGGTCCTTGTGTACTGTAATGTGAGCGCTTAACCAGGTGTGCCACCTCCTGATCCTCTCAAAATCATTGTTAGTAGGGAAAAATGAATGGAGAAATTCTGAGCATTTGCACTTATCTTGTGCCCACAGTTAATTGTTAAAGTAAATGTTCCTTTCAGCAAAACTCAGAGTTTACAGAACTGTTCATCCTTTGAGTCAGGTATTTATTTATATAATTTGGAATTATCTTTTATATTTAACAATTTTATCTAATTTAAACAAGTGAATTTGAAAAAAGAATGCCTACAATTTGTTTTAGTGATATAAATTCAACAAGGTTTTTGAAGTAGCTAATTGTGCTCCCTTGGTCTGATTGAAGCAAAAGCAAACAAAAAATAAAAACTAGTGTTTTGTAAACAATTAATAGGAAAAAATAATGGAGTGTCGAGTAAGGTTCAGACAGAACTGTCTAGGAAAAATAAAGGGATATAGATTAATGAGGCATTATACCACAAAGAGTTACAAATATGAGCTTGGGAGGTGAGCAACCTCAAAGAAATTTCTAGTGGAACTAAGGCAGTTTGTTCTGCAAGACATAAAACCAGAAATAAGGTGCATATTTATATGGGAATTTTTAAGTTATAACTTCTGGTATGAGAAGAACATATTGGCTTGTAGTGCCAACCTTGGACTGAACAGCCAATTCTCCAGCCTTCAGGCACTCCAGCAGGACATAGTGCAGTGCCCAGAACCCAGGTTTAGAATGGCCTTATCTCAGTTTCCCTATGTCTATATGTGGTTTTCTGATTAGGAGGGTATATGGTATATGGTATATAGTATATAGTATTTATTTTTATCTTTATTTATTGGATAGAGACAGTCAGAAATCAAGAGGAAAGAGAGAGACAGAGAGATACCTGCAACCCTGCTTCACCACTCGTAAAGCTTTCCTCCTACAGGTGGGGGCCAGGGGCTTGAACCCAGGTCCTTGTGCATTATAACATGTGTGCTCAACCAGGTGTGCCACCACCCGGCTCAGAGCCCCAAGTTTACAGGCTAAGAGCTGGACTTATCAGTAGAACAAGCCCCAAGTTTTAAATACATTTCTTATTCCCTTCCTTTATAAAATGGGCCTGGACTGAGGGGTTGTGACATTTTTCCTGCTCTGTCTTTCTTGTTTACAAATTGGAACGTTGTTCATCTTTGCCTTGAATCTGTCAGACTCCTCAGACTAAGAATTAGAAAAACATAGTAGATGAGGAGCGCATTTCCCTCTTTGACTATTCCTCCGGATGACTCTCATGCCCACTTCCTATCTCTGACCAGGACTGGAGAACAGGGCCAGGAGGATCAAAACTGAGATGCTGTGGAAATGCATAAATATAATTGTTTGCTTGCATTTCACCCACTGATGTTCTCACAGCAGACCTGAACTACAGCTGTCAGAGCTCACTGTTTGGATCCAGCACTGTAAGCAACTCATAGAGTTTTGAAAACATCAAAAGAAGATGGTTTTAAACTAGAAATCTAGAGCACCGCTAGCGTTTTCTCATCTCTGTTGGGGTCTGAGGGGACAGAGAAGAGCATTGCTGTTCCTCTTTTGCCTTTTCCCTCCTTTTCTTTTCTTTTTCTCTTATTTATTTATTTGTTTTCTTTCTGTCAGTTCTGTCATCACAACTCTAATTACCCTGACTCCCTCCCTGGGCCACCCCGAGGACGAGGACGGGGTGGCCCCTATGGCCTGAGTACTCAGGTGTCACTGGACTTCCAGGAACTGGACTACAGGCTGGAAACAGGCAAACAAATGAGCCTTTCGGGCGGCCCTGGAGGCAAAGTCCAGTGGGCAGCAAAACACACCTGGGCCCTGAGGCTGTCTGGGGTTCCCGAGCCCGACGCGACCTGTCGCGCCACGTACCCCGCACGTGCGTCCCCGACTGCCCCGTGGCTAGCTGGCGCCTGCCGGGCACAAAGCGGCGGGGCTGCGGGCAGCGAGTGGCAGCAGCAGCCCGGGCATCTCCGGCCTCTCGCGGGGCTTCTCCAGTCAGGCGGCAGAGCACCTGCCCGGCCACCTGGAGGGGCTATGAGCCGCGGCCCGACACCCGGCCGGCCGGCCAGTGCCGGGCGCGCCGGGGCGGGCGCAGGAGCCTCACGTGGGCCGGCGCCCGCCCGCCCGCCCCGAGCAGCCCGCGCAGAGCCGGTGGGCAGCAACGCGCGGAAGACAGGCGCCGCAGGAGCCCAGCCAGCAGCTGCGGTAAGGCGCCGGGGCGCCGCGCACTCGGGCCCCGGAGGGGGGCGGGCGGCCCGGGGGCCCCGCGGGTAGGTTGCAGGGCGGGAGCGCGGGCTCCCGGGGCACCTGGGTCCTGGGACCGCCTCCTTGCAGCGCCCCACCTTGTCCCGAAGGGGGGCCGAGCGGCTCCAGGGCTGAGGGGTGCGGCCGGGCGGGCGGGGGGCGACTGGGGCGGGGGCGGGGGGCGACGCCTGGACCCGGTGGCCTGTCCGCGCTGCTTGGCCGCACCTTCCACGCACGGTGGCTCGTCCCGGGACCATGCTGCGCCCTGGGCGCGACGACGCTGCTCGCTCTGGGGGACCGACCGGCGCGTGAGTGGGTCGGGTCCCCGCAGGGGTGGGATGTGGGGCTGGGGTGCGGGTCTGGGTCCCCGCGGGGGTGGGCTGCGGGTGAGGAGGGCGGCACCGGCCGCGCCCCGCCGTCGGTCTGTCAGTCTGTCTTTCCCGGCGCATCTAGACCAGCTCCGCCGTCCGAACCCAGTTCGCTGGTGAATTTGTTGAAGCTTTAGGAAACTGCTGGGATGGGCATGGGGTGTGTGCGCGGAGGAGTAGGTGCGATTTGCGGTTCTGGAAGGGCACAGCAGGGTCCGACCGACCCAAGGGCCAGAGAAGCGGGCCCCGCGGCCCCTGTCGCTGCCTCCCGTCTCGGAGCGGGTGGCGGGGCGGAGGCTTTGGACTAGATGCGGCTGCCAACGGGCGAGTGGAAAGCGGAATCGACCGGGCTCCTTCGCCCAGGGGCTGCGGTGGCCCCCTCGGTTCCCCGGGCCCCGGAAGACTCGCAGGGGGGCAGGATACTGCTCACCTTCCCTCGTATCTTTTTCGGGGCAGAATTGTGTGCTCAGGGAAGTTTGAGCTTCTCAGCAAGAGAATGTGGAGCTACCTGGGAAGACAGGTATCTGAACTGTCTTTTGAGGGTCTTTTGAAGCCCCTTCTCTGCGCTGTTCAGTCTGCTCAGCAGATACCACCACCAGCCCCCTGCCGCGCCCCCTGGCCTGGCCAGAGGACCTCGTGGAGTGAGGGAGGTCAGGGGGTTCTCCCTGCAGCACTACAGGGCCTGGTTCTAAGGAGGCAGCCAGGTAAGTGGTAGGAAATGACACCGTGCAGCTGTATAGACACTGCTCTGTGGGGTCCTCCAGTGTCAGAATGAGACCCAAGTTTTATTTTTATTTTATTTTCCTTTTTTTGTGTGATTAATAGTGGGTTACAGGGACCTCGCAGTAGCACACCTGGTTAAATGCACATATTACCATGCACAAGGACCTGGGTTCGAGCCCCTGTTTTCCATTTGTAGGAGGGAAGCTTCACAAACAGTGAAGCAGGTCTGCAGGTGTTTTTTTCTCACCCTCTCTCCCTCCTCCTCTTAACTTCTCTCTGTCCTATCAAGTATAATAGAAAGGAAAAAGGGGGCTGGGCGGTAGCACAGTGGGTTAAGTGCATATGGCGCTAAGCGTGAGGAACAGCAGAAGGATCCAGGTTCGAGCCCTCCGCTGCCCACCTGCAGGGGAGTCGCCTCACAAACGGTGAAGCAGGTCTGCAGGTGTCTATATCTTTCTCTTCCCCTCCTCTCTCTATTTCTCCCTGCCCTATGCAATAACAACAATAATAACAACAAGGGCAACAAAAGGGAAAATAAATAAATATATCCTTTAAAAATAAAAATTTAAAAAAAAAAGAAAAAAGAGAAAAGAAAGAAACGGGGGGGGGAAGGGGAAAATGGCCAACAGGAGCAGTGGATTGGTGAATTCCATAGTGCTGGCACCAAGCCCCAGAAATAACCCTGATGGTAGTTGAAAAATAATCATAACGTGTTATAATATTTTAAGGTTACAATGTTATAGTTCCACACCACACCCACCACTGACGCTCTGGAGACCTGTGTTTTAGAGCAAGATGGGGGCTGTGACATTGAGATTCTCTGCTCACTTTGCACAGGTTGTGCAGGCATCTGAGGTATGTGCAGTTTCCTTTCTGTAGGAACAAAGAATGGAAGCACATACACCTCCTGCCCCTTTCCTGCAAACTGACAGAGGAAGTTAAGAGGGAAAAAGGGGTGAGATCCCCTAGATGAGTTGTAACTACACAGACCTTCGGTCTCCACACTGGGCACATCCACAGAAGCACCTTCCTTCCCTATCACCAGCTTTCCAAAAGAACAGAACTGTGCTTTCTCTGTAGGACTGAAGTCAGGCTTACTTCCTGTGTGAGTGGAGAAAGCCTCTGAGGTCCTTTGGAGTGGGGATTTACTATCCTAGATAGAAAACCTCCTTGGGGGAGTCGGGCTGTAGCACAGCGGGCTAAGCGCAGGTGGCGCAAAGCACAAAGACCGGCATAAGGATCCCAGTTCGAGCCCCGGCTCCCCACCTGCAGGGGAGTCGCTTCACAGGCGGTGAAGCAGGTCTCCAGGTGTCTATCTTGCTCTCCTCCTCTCTGTCTTCCCCTCCCTCTCTCCATTTCTCTCTGTCCTATCCAACAACAACAACAACAATAATAACTACAACAATAAAAAAAACAAGGGCAACAAAAGGGAATAAATAAATAAAATAAAAAATATAAAAAAAAAAGAAAGAAAACCTTCTTGGCTGGGAGTTGGGTAGTAGCGCCTAAAGATCCCGGTTCGAGCTCCCGGCTCCCCACCTGCAGGGGAGTCGCTTCACAGGCGGTGAAGCAGGTCTGCAGGTGTCTGTCTTCCTCTCCCCCTCTCTGTCTTCCCCTCCTCTCTCCATTTCTCTCTGTTCTATCTAACAACGATGACAGAAATAACAACAACAATAACCACCACAACAATAAAAAACAACTAAGGGCAACAAAAGTGAAAATTAATTAATTAATTTAAAAAGAAAAAGAAACTCTCCTTGGAAACCCTGCTGGTCTTCTAGCCAGCACTGGAAATCTATCTTAAGTGTCCTCATACAAAATAATGCTTGGAAAAGGCAGGTGTGCCCTGATGCTATCCAGAGCAAGTTCCTCATGCTTTGCTCAAGGACTTGTGTTTTGTCTTTGGCTTGCCCATCCATAATTGAAAATGAATTCTATTTAGTCCAGAGTACTTCTAGGTCTGAGTAGAAATGTCACTTGTCAATGGGGGACTGGCCCAGGAGTAGCCTACCCCTCACCCTGTGCCCACCCTTAACCCAGAGACCCAGGGTAGGGTTTTAGTGCTGACTTTGAAAGGGGTGGATTAGAGGAGGAGTTGGGACTTTCTCATTTAACAAAAGAACTATTTTGGTGGCTGGTTGGTGGTACAACTGCTTGAGCACACATGTTACAGTGCATAAGGACTCAGGTTCGAGCCCCTGGTCCCCGTCTGCAGGGGGAAAGCTTTGTGAGTGATGAAGCAGTGCTACAAGTATCTCTCTTTCACTCTCCCTCTCTGTCTGCCCCTCCCCTCTTGATTTCTGGCTCTCTCCATACAATAAATAAATAAATATTTTTAAAAATTAAAAAATAACTATTTTGTCCTGACTGGCCAACCCAGGTCCCGTCACTAGTGAAAATCACCATAAGGTATAGAATCTGGCCTGATGATTATAAATATAAAATTACCATCTAGTGTTCATTAAGCGCATTCTGTATGTCAGATGTAAAGTTTTGCACAATCGGAATAGTTACCCCTGTATTCTGTGTGAGAAGGCTGAGTTTGGCAGAGGTTAAGTTACTTGCCAAGATCGTAAAGCTAAAAAGTGGCACAGTGGTGATAGGAAATGTGGTCTCTCTTGCTTCAGACTTCCTACTCCTTCCACAGGGTCACTGTCCTCCCATTAAGAGCAGGTACACATGTGGTAGCTGAAAATTTAGAGCCATGGTAAATAAGAACTGTTGTTCATAAGTTTCAGAGATGTTTGTAACCCTACTAGATTTAGGGGAAAGTGCTGGTCTGGTAACAAAGGAATCTCTTCCTTTCCTGTAGGAGTAATTCCTACACAAAGGATGAGTGCATTCTTAAAGTACAAACTGCAGTGACATACCCTTCTTTCACTGCCTAAATGCTGGTGACAGAGCAGAGGATGACCGTGGTTGATAAGGACAACGTGAATGTAAGAAGTCTATTTCTGGTTTATCATAAGCCCTCTGAAAGAAGAGAGATACACTTGAAAAAGAAAAGAGTTGGAAATGAATTTGGAGAATTGGGTTAATTTAATTCCTTAGAGGAGAAAAAGGAGTCGTGTGTGACTATGGCATCGGTCAGTGTCTCTGAACCCCCCTGGAGCACTTTCCAGCAGCAAAGAAGCCCAGCTCACTCCTCTCCTACACTTCAAGAATTTCCTTCTATTACTCATATATCCCAATTCCAGCAAATGTATCTGAGAAAGAGATTGGGACAAACATTAAGCTCTGCCTACCCCCTTTCAAGTCAAATAGGCTGCAGACTAGTGCAAGGAAACCTCACATCCAACCTGATACTATGAGGCTCCTGGCACTGGGAGATGGAAAGCCCAGAGAGAGCCTTCTGTGTTTTGGCTAGTCTGCTGGTCACAGAGCCTTCATCACTTCATTGAGTCTCTCTCCTTTTCAATTTTAACTTAAATTTTTTGAGGTTAACATTGGTTTTCAAGTTTTTATGTTTTAGGAGCACAATTTCATACCTCTTCCTGGTGTGTATGTACATGGCTTTCTTCTTTAATATTTTATTAATTTTTTAAATATAATTTAATGAGAGAAATGCAAAGGGAGGGAAGGAGAGTGTGAAAGACTAGAGCACTGCTCAGTTCTGGTTTATGGTAGTGCTAGAGACTGAACCTGGGGCCTCAGAACCTTGGGCGTGAAACTCTTTTTGCAAAACCATTAAGCTATTTCCCCAGCCTCCCTTCCACCCACCCACCCCCCTTTTTTTTTAAACCAGAATACTACTCAACTCTGGTTTATGGTGGTGCTGGAGATAGAACCTGGGAAGTCAGAGCCTATAGCTATTTGCATAACCATCATGCTGACTCTTCAGCCCTTGGTGAGTTCCTACATCCCCAACTACCACCAAAGTATAAGTGATCCTCAATCAAAGTCTATTAGATTCCCTCCATGCTTATCAATTACCTTTCCCACTTCTGAAGTCACAATCTAAAGACATTTCCACTTTTGGCTTTGTTCCCTTGCTTTGTTTCTCTGTATACCACATGTAAGTGAGATAATCTGGTACTTGTCCTTTTTCTGACTTATTCCACTTAAAGCAACTCAGTTTCATTCATGTTATTATTGCAAAGGGGAACATGCCATATTTTCTCATAGTCAAGCACTATTGTGCTGTGTATAGAGAACACAGTTCCTTCTCCTTCTCCACTTTCTCCTCCTTCTCCACTTTCTCCGCCTTCTCCTCCTTCTCCTCTTTATTCTCCTTTTCCTCCTTCTTCTCATTATCCATCTCCTTCTCCTCCTCCTCCTTCTTCATTGCCCCCAGGGTTGTTTCTAGGACATGGTGCCTGTATTTGGGTTGATTCTATGTCCTGACTATTGTGAATAAAGCTCCAGTGCACATAGGTGTGAAGGTATCTTTACATATATGAGTTTTGTACTTCAGGTAGATACCTAGGAGTGGGATTGTTGGATCCTATAGTAGACCTTTTTGTTTAATCTAGTGATGAGGTATGTGCAAGAATCCAGACTCACAGACATCTAGCAAATTCTGCTGTTTCCTGCAATGAATTATATTCACCCAAAACTCTAGCTCCATGCATCCAGTTGGAGCACACTGGTTCCTTGTGAGTTCTGAAAGTGGGTAATCTGGGGATGACTGTCTAGGGTCTAGACTATGGCCCAAGAAATTAGCACCTTTCATTTGGGAGATATATATCAGAATACTATTCAGCTCTGGCATAAGGTGGTGCCGGGGACTGAACTTGCAGTCTATGGGGCCTCAGGCATACAAGTTCTGTACTCTTACAGGCTGAGATTTTTTTTTTTTTTTTGCACTACCATAAGCCAGAGCAGTGCAATGCTCTGGTAAAAATAGTACTAATAATGATAATAAATTAAAATTTTCTCATTGGGGCCATTAATCAGTTTGATTCCACTGTTCCCAGTGGACCTTCCTCTTTCCTTTTTTATTTCAGATAATGAAACAGAGAGGGAAAGAGACTGATAAAAATAAAAAGGGAGAGACACTACAGCACTGTTCCATCATTCATGGAGCTTTCTCTGATGCCTTGTACGATGCTCCCATGTGACACTGGGGGATTCAACTCAAGTCCTTGCATATGGCAGTGTGCACTCTGCTGGGTGAGTTATCATGGGCCCCAGGAGTGCTCTTTCACACCTCTTCAAATTTAAGTTGGTAAGATCCTTTGAGCACCATCCATTGGATACCCTCCTCTCTTCCTGCTTCCTACATCACCACCTTTTGCAAACTCAGCTTTGTAGGCAGAATCACACGGATGGTTCTAGTTGATTTTTTTCCCCAGATCTTCAGATATTTTAATTAAAAATTATTTATAAATTTAACATTAAATGGCATTTAGCATTGGCTTACAGAAATCTAAAATTCACAGTTTCATATATATCACTACACCTGTCCGATTCTATTTTCCCTCTTTTTTTAAATTTATTTCTTTATTGGGGAATTAATGTTTTACATTCAACAGTAAATACAATAGTTTGTAATCTAGTTGATTTTTTTTTGTCTATCCTTGCTTTGTTTCTGTCCCATATATGTCTAAGATCATCTGGTATTTATCTTTCTTGTTCTGACTTATTTTACTTATTCTAAGCCCCTCTGACTCTGTCTACATCATTACAAGAAGCAAGACTTCATCTTCCTTCTTACTGAGCAGTAGTATTCAGGCCATTCAGCATACAAGCCATATCTGCTGAATTCCCATCTTTCTTGCCTCTTTGCGTTCGTGTGCATGCAGGCTGGGTCTGAGCAGCCTATGAGTATGTTTCCCAGGGGGTAGAGGAAAAAGAGGAAAGATTGTGTGTCTCTTGGTTCAGATGCCAGTGATGGGGAGGGGGAGGAAGAATGGACTTCTGAGACCATAAGTTGGTCCCCATGGGGGAAGGAGTAGGGGGAGTTGGTATATCCCTAAGCACTAGGTCTAGGCCAGGAAACTGAACTGTTTGGAAACAACAGCCTTAGAGCTGAGATAATATTGGTCTCCCTCAGTGCAAGCCTTTTTCTTCCCACGCAGCTCACTGGTTGGGATTCACCTCTGACTCCCATCCTGCTTCAAAAAGAAGCAGCTTGAATTGTTCCCCAAATAAATTCTGGAACAATCAAGGCAGTGGCTGTTTCCCTGTGCTGCTATGGCCCATGGGGGTCAGCAAGCTGCAGTACTGCTGCTTAGCTAAGAAGCCAAAAGCTAGCAAGAAGGAAGGAAGCCAAGTGCTGTGTGTGTGTGTGTGTGTGTGTGTGTGTGTGTGTGTGTGTGTGTGTATACCACCAGGGTTATCAGCTAATCTCACCTTTCACAGCAGCCATCTTTCCTTTTTTTTTTTTTATTAGATAGAACAAAGGGGAGATGGGGAGATAAGAGAGACCTGTTTCACCAGTTATGAAGTTTGCCCCTGTAGGTGGAAAGCGGGGGTTTTAACCTGGGTTCTTATACATGGTAGCCTGTGTGCTCAACTGGGTGTGCCACCACCCAGCACCCTCAGATATATATTTGCCTCCAAGGTTATCACTGGGACTCGGTGCTTACACTACGAATCCACTGCTCCTGGAGGGCATTTTTTTTCCCCATTTTTATCGCTCTTGTTGCCCTTGTTGTTGCTGTTATTGCTGTTGTTGGATAGGACAGAGAGAAATCGAGAGAGGAGGGGAAGACTAAGAGGGAGAGAGAAAGATAGACACCTGCAGACCTATTTCACTGCTCATGAAGTGACCCTTTGCAGGTGGAGAGCCACGGGCTTGAACTGGGATCCTTATACTGGTCCTTGCATTTGGCGCCATGTGCACTTAACCCGCCATGCCCCCATGTCTGGCCCCCCAAATATATGTTCTTAAATCACTATATGACACACCAAAAAAAAAATTACATACCACACTAGTAATAGGTAGTACATCTTACACACTTTAATTTGGAAACTTTATTGAGGATGCACAGGAACTTTGGTGGTGGCTGTGGTCAGTTACACACAAGCACATATGGGTATAAAACTTTATTCCTGAAATTTTATAATTTTGTAAGCCATTGTGCCAGGTATCAAACTCAGGACCTCATGCTTGTGAGTCTAGAGCTGTACTGCTGTGCCACCTCCAAGATAATTAAAAATTGTTATTAAAAAAAGATTAAATTAGGATTACCTGAAAATAGTGAATGTAATTGTTAACTTCCTTCTAGAAGTATCTGTGAAGGGGAACTGAAGGAATGGCTTGAAAGGGGAAGAGCCCAGCCTCTGCCCTCTCTAACCAAGGATATCTCCTGCAGCCCTGTTGAGTCAGATATGGTGCCTGGCACATGGCTGCCTTATAAATAAAATATTCTTTGAACTGAAAAGCATAAAAGAAAAAAATGTTCAGTGGTCCAGGAGGTGGCACAGTGAATAAAGCATTGGATTTTCAACCATGAGATCCTGTGTTTGATCCCCCACAGCACATGTATCAGAGTGATGTCTGATTCTTTCTCTCCTCCTATCTTTCTCATGAATAAGTAAGTAAATTCTTTAAAAAATGTTCAGAGGGAGTCGGGCGTAGCTCAGTGGGTTAAGCGCATGTGGCACAAAGCACGAAGATCGGCATAAGGATCCTGGTCGAGCCCCCAGCTCCCCACCTGCAGGGGAGTTGCTTCACAGGTGGTGAAGCAGGTCCACAGGTGTCTATCTTTCTCTTCCCCTCTCTGTCTTCCCCTCCTCTCTCCATTTCTCTCTGTCCTATCCAACAACGATGACAGCAATAACAACAACAACGATCAACAAGTGCAACAAAAGGGAAAATAAATAAATAAATAAATAAATAATTAAATGTAAAAAAAAATTTTTTTAAATGTTCAGAGAGAGAAATGAAATACCCCAGCTCTGCTCCATCACTCATGGTATTAACTTAATATTGCCCAGTGTACTTCCATGTGGTCCTAGGCCTCAAATTCAGGGCCTTGTATATAGTAATATTGGTACTCTATTGGGTGAGCTGTCTTCAAGTTCATTATGGCCACTATCATGGGCAGCACAGTTCCAGACACATAAGTGGTTTTATTATAAAATCATCATCAAGTCTCCCAGGTAGATAGAACCTTAGAAATAGATCTGTCTTCACTCCTGTGGGAATGTCATGCATCAGAAAAGATAGCAGCAACAAATGCTGGAGAGGTTGTAGGGACAAAGAAACCCTCCTGCACTGCTGGTGGGAATGGCAATTTGTCCAACCCCTGTGGAGAGCAGTCTGGAGAACTCTCAGAAGGCTAGAAATGGACCTACCCTATGACCCTGCAATTCCCCTCCTGGGGATATATCCTAAGGAACCCAACACATCCATCCAAAAAGATCTGTGTACACATATGTTCTTGGCAGCACAATTTGTAATAGCCAAAACCTGGAAGCAACCCAGGTGTCCAACAACAGATGAGTGGCTGAGCAAGTTGTGGTCTATAGACACAATGGAATACTACTCAGCGATTAAAAATGGTGACTTCACCTTCTTCACATCATCTTGGAGGGAGTTAGAAGGAATGATCTTAAGTGATATAAATCAGAAACAAAAGTATGAATACAGATGATTTTACTCACAGGCAGAAATTGCAAAACAAGATCAGAAGAGAAAACACTAAGCAGAACTTGGACTGGAGTTGGTGTATTGCACCAAAGGAAAAGACTCTGGGGTGGGGGGGGGTAGGGCTCAGGTCCTGGAACAAGATGGCAGAGGACCTACTGGGGGTTGTATTGTTATGTAGAAAACTGGGAAATACTATGCATGTACAAACTATTGTATTTCCTGTTGACTGTAAAACATTAATTCCCCAATAAAGAAATAAAAATGGAAAGAATGGGGGGGTCAGGTGGTAGCGCATTGGGTTAAGCGCACATGGAGCCACAAAGCTCAAGGATCGGTGTAAGAATCCTGGTTCGAGCCCCCCGCACCTCACCTGCAGGGAGGTTGCTTCACAAGTGGTGAAGCAAGTCTGCAGGTGTCTATCTTTTTCTTGCCCTCTCTGTCTTCCCCTCCTCTCTCCATTTCTCTCTGTCCTATCTAACAACATCAATGACAACAATAGCAATAATGACAACAAGGGCAAGAACAAGGACAACAAAATGGGAAAAAATGACCTCCAGTAGCAGCGGATTTGTAGTGCAGGCTCCGAGACCCAGCAATAATCTGAAGGCAAATAAAATAAATTAATTAAATAAAGAATACAAAAAAAAAAAGAAAAGAAACTCTACAACAACAACAAAAAAAAAGTAGATCTGTTACCTGTCTCACCTCCCATCTCTGAAACATCAAACACTCTCTTCTCCAAACACTTGGAAGCCAGGGCAGATTCTATTAGGGGATTTAATCATACAGACAGGGGCACTGGGCCAGAATGAAAAGGGAAGAGGTTCAATTAATTGAAAGCCGTCTTCTCTGACCTTGTTCATATGCAGAGGACAGAGCATCAATGGAATTCAATTCTTTATTTCTTTCATAATATATACTGAAACCAACACTGCACCAGGCCTGCATCCAGGACTGAGTCAGAGGTATGAATATGAAGGTACCTGCTATTGCAATTTTTATATAATCAGATAGATATAATGGCTCACATGCTGGGGAGCACAGGAAAAATAGCTCCTTGCTGTGCCAGACAGCAATGTACGGGGTTGAGCACCTATGCTGCCATGCACAAGTACCCAGGTTCAAACTCTCAGTCCCCACCTGCATGGGGAAGCTTTATAAGTGGTGAATCAAAGCTCCAGAAGTCTTTCTCTTAATCTCACCCTCCTCTCTTAATTTCTGTCTGTCCTAAGTGGAAAAAAAAAAAAAAAAAAAAGGTAAAAATGACCAGGAGTGGTGGATTCGTAGTGCACTGAACCCCAGCAATTACCCTGGCAGCAATAAAAAGAAAAAGAAAAAAAATGAAAGAGAGAGAGAGAGAAAGAAAGGGGGGAGAAGGTAGTGTTTGAGCAGGAATATGAATATGAATGTCTTTACAGACAAGAAAGTAAACCTCTTGAGCCCTCCAGACAGGAAGAAGCCCAGGTGATTTAAGAGATGGCAGAGGAAACCAGAAACTATATATCACACGGTAATCTCAGAACAAGGAATGGAAAGTAATAGAGAGCAGAGGAGAGACTAGTGATCAACCTGTAGGAGGTCAATCTGACTCTATAGGACATGGGGAGCCACTATTGCTCTTTCAATGGAGGTGGAGTGATCAGTCAGGGGTTGATGATAGTCATTCTGGGTGAGAGTTGACCAGAAAAGAGCTCCAGAGATCTGGGTCAAATGTATGACCATGGTCATGGAGAGGTGACATAAACAGCCACTGATATGAAGGAAGTCATCTGAGGTGAGGGAATCAAAAAAATCATTTTTGGGGTATGTTGAGAGTTTCTGTCTTTCTTTGTTTCTATTTTTTTTTTTAATTTTGTCTCCACGGTTATTGTTGAGGTTAAGTGCTGGCACAACAAATCCACTGCTCTTGGCAGCCATCTTTTCCATTTTACTGGATAGGACAGAAGGAAATTAAAAGGATAGAGAGATAGAGAGGGGCAAGAGGAAGAGAGATAGCTTCAGACCTGCTTCACCACTATCTCTATAACTATCTTTAACTCTATCTCATATTGTTATTAAAATTCGGAGGCTCCAGCTGGCCGGGCTAGCTTCACGGGCGGGTAACAGAGACGACCAGAGACATACGGCTGGGCAGGGAAGCTGTATTTCTTTATTCAGGAACAACGATTTATAAACTAAGACAAACTAATCAGCAAACAGAACTCTGTTGCCTCTTTCCCCCGCGGCGGCGCCAAGCACTCTCCAACTCTGGAACTCTCGAACTCTGGAACTCTCTCGGGGTTCCTTGGGGTGGAGCCAAGCAGGCCCGTGAAACTAGCAGGACTGAACCAATTTTCTTGGCAGGGGGAGAGCTAGAACAACCCAATGTAAAGCATACAACAATTCCCCCTTTTCTTTTTAACTAAAGGACAGAAGGAAATTAAAAGGACAGAGAGATAGGGGCAAGAGGAAGAGAGATACCTTCAGACCTGCTTCACCACTATCTCTATAACTATCTTTAAATCTATCTCATATAAATCAAATAAACTTAGTGTTGTTTTTTTTATTGTCAGCAGTGTAATCACTGGGGCTCGTTGCCAGCACTACAAATTCACTGTTCCCAGCCACCATTTTTTCTTTTTTTTTTTTTCTTTATAGTTTATTGGATAGGACAGAGAAATTAAGGGTGGGGGAGATAGACTGGGATAAAGAAAGACACCTGTAGAAGACCTGCATCAGCACTCATGAAGCATCCCCCCTGCAGATAGTGAGCTGGGCCTCAAGCCTGGGTTCTTGAGCATGTGTGCTTAACCACTACTCACCCTCCAATCAAATCAAATCAATCTTAAGAAAAATTAAAAATCCATATCCAGGAAATGCCTCACAATAAGGTATCTCTTTCTAGCAAGTAGCAGTTACTTAAAACGATGTCGAAACATATCTGACATGAAATTATATATATATATATATACATATATATATATGTATACATATATATATTTCCATTATAATGCTAGTAAGTTATGTGTGTGTGAGAGTATAGTTTATCTCCAAGGGGATAAGGCTACAGGGGATTTTTAACTTTGTATCTTTTGACTAAGGCATTTTGATTTTCTTGGGGTGCTCTATTTATTATTTCTGCAAGAAGAAACAACCAGCACAACCACCCTAAGGATTTGGTTGGTAGTGTTCCCCATAAAGACTGGCCCAGACTGCTTCCCTTGGTCACTCGTGTAGACACAGCAGCATTTTCCTTCAGGAGGCTCGCCAGTAAGAAAAATTCATTAAACGCTTTCAATCCGGAAGATGACAGAAGCCAGGAAAACATAAAGTCTTGTTACTATAATGCTGGCAGCCTTGTTGTCTGTACATTTATTTATTACCAGGGATGCATATCCTTCTGCCTGCTCCAAGAGTTTCACCCTTGACTTTGAAAGAAATCTCATTTTCAAAATGGTACAGCCCATCTTCAATCAGAAGAAATGCAGGGCTAGCTTGTAAGAGGGTTAGAACAGAAAGTACACTGTCCTAGGATGCAAAATAAACTTGAAGGAGCACTGACCCATGGTCAGTGAGGGGATAGGAGAATAGGGTGTTAGGGAGCAAATAAGATTCTTGGATTACAGTATAAAAGTTTGAGTTGTGCTATTTCCCTAGACTAGGTCAATTTTTTGTTTGTTTCAGCTAACAACTATTGAATATCTTTTTTTATTCCAAGCAACAAGTATAGTCAAATTGAAGAGTTACAAGAGTTCTATGAGGAATCGTTTCCATTTTAGAACGGTTGCAGTTGAGGCTCAGTGAGAAAAAATTACTTAAAGATAAAAATAGAGCTTAGAGAAAACAAAAACAGTCATTCTTGCTCATTTTGGCTTAGTAGTCATTGGCGGAATAGATGCCAGATGCTTTTGCTGGATGAGTGGATGGATGGATGGCTGGATGGATGAGCAAATGAGAGATTTGGGTTTTTTTCTTAGGATTTAAAAAAATTTTTTATTTATAAAAAGGAAACATTGACTAAACCATAGGATAAGAGGGGTACAGCTCCACACAATTCCCACCACCAGAACTCTGATAGCTTTCCTATTCTTTAACCCTCCCCTGATAGCTTTCTTATTCTTTAACCCTCCCCTGATAGCTTTCCTATTCTTTAACCCTCTGGGGGTATGGACCCAAGGTCATTGTGGAGTGCAGAAGGTGGAAGGTCTGGCTTCTGTAATTGCTTCCCCGCTGAACATGGGTGTTGACAGGTCGATCCATACCCATGAGAGATTTTTTTAAAGACTCAGTAGTCATGTAACCTTTCTCAAATAAAACTTTCTATACCTTACATGAAATAAATAAAACTTTGAAATAAGAACACAGAGAGATAGTGTAGCAGTAGTGCACAGGATTTGCACGAGAAAGTTCTCAGTTTTTATCCCTAGCACCAATAACAAGAACTGAGCAGTGCTGTGGTTGGAGGGAAAAAGGGAAGAAATAATCAGATTAGAAATCCATCTCATAGATAATTACTACAAATGGTTGTGCCCAGGATACAATAGATTTTTCTGTTTCCTTCCCCAAGATTTGCAAGCATTGGACTGTAATGGGAGTCATAATGGGAGAATCATTTTCAAATGCTGTAGAGAACCAGGATCACACTGGGATGGGGGAGTCTGTCAAGTTGCAGATCAGAGAAAAGAGGTGTTCACTCATTCCATGCACAGAACTAGATCTTGCTGTTCTCCTTTGCAAATTGATGGCCCAAACCCAGCCATGTCCCAGTATTCCCTTCTGGTCACAGGGTCTGGTGGCACAGAGGGGCAAAAAGGTCTAAATACTTCAGCTTCCTGAGATCCCTGTGAGAGAAATGCTGTATATATTTTTTCAAGATGTATCAGACTGACAGGTTCCCCTTGACACAGAGGCAGAGACTTTTCTCTGCATGTGTGTCCTGTCAGCTTTAAGAACACCTGAGGCTGGTTACTAGGTCAACAGTGGGCACTGAGAGGGCTTTGGTTCACATCTCCCATCTCCTTAGACATCTTCTTCATCCAGCTCCCTTTTCCCACTTTCTGCATCCATCAGTAGGCAGTAGCCACACAGGATGTCAAGTCTGGAAGTCTGTTGGAACTGAGGAAGGAAAGATTTATAATAAATTATGGTCATCATCTTCCAGAAGGTCACAGTTTCCAGGAACCAATTGGGCACTCACTTCAGATGACAGAACAATGCCATGAAAAGATTTATGGCACTTATTTATGTGAACAAAGAGGCTTCAGAACACCAAGGTGACTAGTTCCTTCTTCAAAAAAAAAAAAAAAAAAAAATGAAGACAGTGAAGTGGACCCTGCCTGTTCCTATTTTCCTTCTTCTGGGGGAGTTTGTCATCCTTGAATCACACACCCAGTGAAAGTAATAAGGGAGGGCCTCACAGAACTGACCTCTGAGAAAGGGCATCAGATTGCACTGTAGTACAGCCCAAAAGAAGACCTCTAGTTGCTGGTGCTGAGCTGTGGCCAGGCTCATTTTAAAGATATTGAAACTGAGGACCAGAATCCTCTCTCCAAATGCCAGGATGGGGCATACCTGATGCCTGGACGTGTGTGATGGCTTCAAGACAACTTCCTGCCCTTGTCCAAGAAAGTGTACTTTTCCTGATACCTCCCCCAATGTGTAGAACTCAAGTGAGAATTTTCCTGAAAATTTCCTGGTCTGCTTTCTCACTAGTCCAATCCTGTGTAGATTAGAGGAACTGCCTTTAGAACTATTTTTAGGGGGCTGGACCATGGCACACTGGGTTAAGCACACATAGTGCAAAGCTCAGGGGCCAGTTCAAGGATCCCTGTTAGAGCTCCCAGCTCCTCACCTGCAGGGAGGGGTCACTTCACAAGCACTGAAGCAGGTCTGCAGGTGTCTATCTTTCTCTCCCCCTCTGTCTTCCCCTCCCACTCAATTTCTCTTTATCTTATCCAACAACAACAACAACAGCAACAACAACAAAAATGGAAAAAAATGGCCTCCAGGAGCAGTGGCGCCAAGCCCTAGTGATAACCTTGGAGATAAAACAAAACAAAACAAAACAAAAAAACTATTTTTAAAAGAACACACATGTTGGGCTAGCAACTTGAGAGAGATGACCCAGGAACCGAGCTGGTGGTGACTGAGGCAGTTCAAAATCTTTCTTCATTCCCATGCCCAAGCTCTTAAAAGCCGGAAAACGGAAGTGACAAGTCAGAAACAGAAGTGACTTGACAATACCATATATGGTTAGGAAAGAAGCTGAGAAAGGTAAAAGGGGACTGGGAAAGGTAGGAACTTCCTTAGCAACTGTTGCGAGGGGGTTAACTGGTAGGACTAATAATACCCTGCAGGCAGGAAGGGTCTTGAGGGTAGGAAAAGAATATATCAAATGAGCAGAATGGGTGGGGAAATAGGGAGGAGACCTTAAGTTATTTGGTAGACAAAGCAGAGCATTGATATGTAGATAATAAGAGAACAGGCCATTGTATCAAGGAATGCAGGGTGAAGCAGGGGAGCTGGCTTAATGTTTTAAGGAATGCTGAGCCCCTGGAGACAGAAAAATGCAGAGTCTCTGGAGACAGGGAGTAACTGACAGGGAAGCAAAAAACTGGAGTCCCTACCTCTCCCCATCTCATCCTTAGCAAGAAAGAGTCTGACAAGGAGCTTCGTTTCCTCAGTTCCCTGTTTTTCAATGGGAAAAGCCTCACCACGCTCAACCTGGTTCTCACAGTATTCCCAGCACACACAGAGTGAGCTCTTTGGGTTTTATTTAGGAAATTGTAATAGCTCTCAAACTAAAAAGAAACCTGGGTGATGTGACCTTGACCAAGACCACACCAGTCAGTATTTTCATCTGCCTGAATTCTTTCAGAATGGTAAGGCTGTTACATGTTCCAGAGGGTCCTGCTTATTCTCCAAATATCTGTGCAGTAGGAAAAGAATGATTCCATAGGAGGAGCAAAAGAACAGAGCCATAAGTCGAAGTATGACTTATTTTAATTTATATTACTTTTTTTCCCCTAGAGTTATCACTGGGGCTTAGTGCCTGCATGACAAATCTACCACTCCTGGTTGCCACTTTTTTCCAGAGATACTGAGAGATAGAGAGGAAGACAGCAGAAGAGAGAGTGGGGGGCGGGGGGCGGTGTGGAGAGACCTGCAGCATTGCTTCCATCCCCTCTGCAGGTAAAGCTCCCTTCCTGCAGGTGAGGAGCAGGGGTTTGGACCTGAGTCCTTGCACATGGTAACATGTGTGCTCTACTGGGTGCACCACTACCAGGACCTTGAAAATGTGCTTTCAAAGGTAGTCAGACTGTCTCTAAGACTTAATGATACTTCAATGGTTATTACTTTGGGAGTGCAGGGTGCACAGAACGTTGATGATGGATGCTGTGTGGAACTACTCCCATGTAATTTAAAAATCTTGGAAATCATTATTAAATCACTAATAAAAATATATTTTATGGTCAAGGGTAGGTAGCATAATGGTTATGCAAAAGAGACTTCCATGCCTGAGGCTCCAAAGTCCTAGGTTCAATTCCCTGCACCACCATAAGCCAGAGCTGAGCAGTGCTCTGGTATAAAAAAAAATTTTTTTTTTTTTTAGTATTTTTTTAATATAGACAACCAGTGCTGCCTGCTGCTTCCTGTTTTCTTATTCCTTGGGGTAATCGGCAAAATGACCTTCTGATAATGAACATTAAGAGCACCCCAGCACCCTAGAAAGAAAATGGGGGCCTCGGTCTTTCCAGCTCCTGCCCCTCCACAGCTGCTGTCAGCTTCCTGACCTTTTCATCTCCCACAAGTGGGCCAAGCATGTTATGCACTTTGTATCTGTCACTTCAGATCCCCCCCGCTTGGCTGCTCCAGCCAGCTGGTCTTCTTCCTTTCTTTCCAGAGTGTTCCCCAAGGATCACTCAGCTCCTGATAAAGATTTCTACTTTCTTTTATTTCTATTACTTAGTCAACCCAAACCCCCAACTCCTGCCTTCCAGAACCTGCCCAACTACCAGCTACCCCTTACCTGCAGTCACCTGCCTGAAGGTGGATCCCACCAAAAAGAAGGAGCTCCAGATAAGGCTTCCTTTCCACCTGACTCCTCTGAACGGCTCCCTAGATCAATTAATGCCATTCCCATACCCCCCTCAACTCCCTCCATTGATCAATGAACAACTTCTCATTTTGTTCAATCTTATTTTGTACAATCTCCAATTTCTACAAGCCAGAACAGACCTCAAAAGGTACTTGTTGTGATAGCGGTAAAATAGTAATATAAAGAATTTGGTCCCTAACCACTATAAAGTGTATAGTTCCATGGTGTTGTCTATTTCCATGGCTGCTCCACTTTTTCATCTTGCAACACTAAGATTCTATACCCATTCAGTCCCCAATGACCCTTCTCTCTCCCCCAGATACTGGAAACCACTTTGTACTTTCTGTTCCCATGGCTTTGACTGCTTTAGCTCTGCTGTCGTGTGAGTAGAACCATTCAGCACTAGTCCTCTTGCCACTGGCTTGTTTCTTTTAAAATTCATGCCACTGAGGTCTGTCCATGTAATCCTATGTGACAGGATTTCCCTCTTTTCAATACTGCAGAATATTCTATTTGATGTCCCTATACCACATTGTCCTATTATTTATTTATTTATTCCCTTTTCTTGCCATTGTTTTTTTACTGTTGTAGTTATTATTGTTGTTATTGTTATTGATGTTATTGTTGTTGGATAGGACAAAGAAAATAGAGAGAGGAGGGGAAGACAGAGAGGGGGAGAGAAAGATAGATACCTGCAGACCTGCTTCAACGCCTGTGAGGTGAGTCCACTGCAGGTGGGGAGCCAGGGGCTAGAACTGGGATCCTTACACCTTGCGCCATGTAGGCTTAACCTGCTGCACTACCACCCGACTCCCACCACATTGTCTTTATCCATTCATCTATCAGATAATATTTGAATTGTTTTCTCAGAAGATTTTTCAATTCCTTATTTTTGACTTGGTCACCCATGTATCCAAAATGGTTCCATGCCCTCCCCCCCACACACACACTGACCATGCTTTCTTTTTCTCCTTCTTCTCCTTCTCCTTCTCCTCCTCCTCTTCCTCCTCCTTCTTCTTCTCCTCCTTCTCCTTCTCCTTCTTCTTTTTCTTCTAAGTTTATTTATTTATTTTATTTGATAGGACAGAGGGAAATTGAAAGAGAAAGGGAGTGGTCCAGGAGATGGCGCAGTGGATAAAGCATTGGACTCTCAAGTATGAGGTCCTGAGTTCAATCCTTAGCAGCACATGTACTAGAGTGATGTCTGGTTCTTTATCTCTCTTCCTATTTTTTTCATTAATAAATAAATAAATAAAATATTTTTAGAAAAGAAAGAGAAAGGGGATGCAGAGGTAGAGAGAGATACAATGAGGCACCTATAGCACTGCTTCACCACTTGTGAAACTTTCCTCCGTAGGTGGGGACTGGAGGCTTGAACCTGGGTCCTTGCACATGATAACACATGCACTTAACCATCAACTGGCCCTCCAACCATGCTTTAATGAGAACTGGCTAGGTAGCTCTTCACTGGGACTGAGAGCTGCTTCCTCCCAAAGGCCTTAAGGCCTCAGTGGGACTTAGTGGGTTTCAAAGAAAAAATTCAGGCAGTGACAGGATGAGGTTTCAGCAAAATAAATAGAAATGTTCTAGGGAACATGGTCATGCTTTCTGACATTTGAGACAAAAAAAATCTGAACACTAATATGCATTCCTATTTCCTGCTTATTTGATCTTACTGGATTCTGCTCTCTTTCTGTAGATGAACAGATGGATTTATTCTGTTGCCCAGAGGAGGTCCCAAGGCCTCCATAATGACATGTGAGATCTTGGAGCTACATAAATTACAAAGAGGTGATATGTAGCTATGGCCTTGGTTATAGGCCTCACCTCACTGGAGCAAGGGGGAGAAGAGAGCTTGACCTCAGTACACTGAAACTTGGTTTATTTATATGTCAAGTAGAATCATAATACAACCCAGTTTATGTCACAGATTGCTTTGAGCTTTATATGAGATGATGTATAATCTGTCAGCTATAAAGATGTATAATCTGTCACACACACACACACACACACACACACACACACACACACACAATGCTGTTGTAAACATTTAGAGGGTGTATAGCTGTTGTTGCAAAGATTTCATGCCCTGAGCAATGTCTGGCCTCAACTCAGTCTTATCTTGCATATACCCTTGGATCAGAACACAAGAGAGCTGGGACCACACAACCTTATGTGGACATTGTGTTCAAGTGAGAGCTCCAAAGGCCTAGTGTTATGCAAACACATGTTTATGTTCTGGATAAGGATCTTGTAAACAGTAGAAGAAAATAATCTTTGAGGAGCTGGGTGGTGGCACACCTGGT
The DNA here is from genome assembly GCF_950295315.1 of Erinaceus europaeus. NCBI lineage: Eukaryota > Metazoa > Chordata > Mammalia > Eulipotyphla > Erinaceidae > Erinaceus > Erinaceus europaeus. The sequence continues at coordinate 43,451,382 of NC_080170.1, forward strand.
TGAATGTACATATTATCATGCTCGAGCACCAAGGTTCAGACCCCTGGTCCCCACCTGCAGGGGGAAATTTTCATGAGTAGTGAAGCAGTTGTGCAGGTGTCTCTCTGTCCTTCTCTGACGCACTCCTCTCAATTTCTCTATGTCTCTATAACAATGAAAACAAACTTTTAAAAAAGAAAGAATAGAATCTGTGAAAACACTCATGCTTCTCTTCAGAAATGAAATGATAAGCTATTGGAGTGTGCTCCTTTGCAAGCACATTAAGGAATTACTAATCTTTGACTACCTCACGTAAAACGGAAAATTCTGAACATACTTCTGAAAGTACAAGCAACATTATTATATTTACCAGCAACTATCTAATTTGATTCATTAGATTGGAGCAGTATAAACAAAGCTGAGTGCATGCTCTAGTGAGGGTTCTTCCTTGCTGTGGCCACAGTCAGTAGAGGGGTGGGAACCAGGCTTGCATGTGCCAATGGTTCTCCAAGTCAGACCTGACACCCAAGCAGCACCTGGACCACAGTAACACCGTGGAAGTTGTTAGAGGTGCACATTCTCAGGCCAGCATCAGAGTTGCTTTTTTTTTTTTTTTCCTCCAGGGTTATTGCTGGGCTCGGTGCCTGCACCATGAATCCACCACTCCTGTAGGCCATTTTTTCCCCCTTTTGTTGCCCTTGTTGTTGTAGCCTTGTTGTGGTTATTATTATTGCCATTGTTGATGCTGTTCATTGTTGGATAGGACAGAGAGAAATGGAGAGAGGAGGGGAAGACAGAGAGGGGGAGACAAAGACAGACACCTGCAGACCTGCTTCACCGCCTGTGAAGCAACTCCCCGGCAGGTGGGGAGCCGGGGGCTCGAACTGGGATCCTTACGCCGGTCCTTGTGCTTTGTGCCACATGCGTTTAACCCACTACGCCACCGCCCGACCCCCAGAGTTGCATTTTAATAGCACGTAAAGGGATAGTGATGTTGTTTGCGGTTGTGTGGTTCTTATATAGGCACCTGCTTCAAGCGGTTTGCATTAACTGTCTTTGTGGTTTCTCCTGTCTTCTTCCAGTGCCTCGTTCATGCCAGAATGATAAAGGTTCTCGACATGAGTTCAGCTTCAGTGACTACCTGCTTATAACAGATGGGTGAGAGCTAGATCCCAAGACTTAACACACAGAACCAGGAGTGTTCTGCCTAGCATCTTGGTGGGTGGGACATAAGGTACTTGTTAATCACTGCTTGTGGTGAGAACCTGCAGCATTTAAGCACCTGAGAGCTCAAAAGTAAAAGCATTCATTTTTGTTGGTTGGTTGGTTTCCAAGCTGCTTTTTGTTTGTGACTAATAGTGGTTTACAAGAATAGTGGTTTAGTTTCACACTGTACCCACCATCAAAGTTCAGTGTTCCACCCTCGCAACAATAACCACCATAGTTCTCACAGTCTTACAGTTTGTTTAAGAAGTCAAAACACTCCTTTAAAAGGCCTCTCAGTACCCAAATTATGAAAAAAAAAAAAAAAAAAGATAGAAGTGATGTGGAAGGAGGGAGGCATTAGTCAGAGAAAGTCTGAAGTCTGTAGTTTAATAGAGATGATGGAAAGTAGCTTAGTGGGTTTCCAGGTCCCATGAGGGGGCCACCTTATGGGTATGGGGCTTCTTTAAAGGAAAAATGAAGATGTTCAAGAATTAGGCTGTGATGATGGTTGCACTACACTGTCAGTACACTAAAAGCCAGTGTGCTGCACACTCTAAAATGTAGCTAAAGGGTTGGGAGGTAGCTTGCCTTGGTAGGGTCAAGTACCCAGCACTACATGAGAAACCCTGCACAGGGAAAGCTTCCAAGAAGTAGAATGGCACTGTAGTGTCGCCCTCTCTCTGATCCCCTCTCCCTCTCAGTTTCTCTGAATCTAAAATTGAAAGGGGAAATAGGTTTCCCTCAGGAATGGTGGAATCAAGCAGGCATGAAATCTTGCCTAAGCCCCAGTGGCAAAATAATAATAGTAATAATAACAAATATGGTTAAAATGTAAAACTTATTATATGTACCTCTAATCTCAAAAAATGTCTTCAGAAACCAGGAGTTTAGTAGGGAGGGGTAGTTACACTTCTTTTATCTCTCCTACCTCCCAACATCCAGCCTCTGCATGAGGTGGGCAGATACTCAGAGAAGTTTCTTTGATTGATTGACTGCTGTGACCCATGAGAAAGAGATTCAGAGGAGGAAGCACCTGGGAATTTGGACATGGTTAAACTGTGTCCCTGCCAGTCCGTTGGCATGAATCCCTGAAGCAAGTGAAGCTCTCCTCAGAATAAATCCTCATCTCTAGATTAGATTCCCCCTGGGACTGTGGGGAGAGGGGGTCAGCAAATGCCTCCTCAGAGAACGTTTCTTGCTTTGTCCTTGTGAGTTGTTCTCAGTTCTGGTGATGAGCCCAGCTTTTAGAGGCCTGAGCAGCTAGGCCAGCTGCAGTGGGGAAGGCGCCTCTCTCCTCTCTGGAGTGACTCTGCAGACAGCCCCAGGAAACCTGGCAGGGTGATCTCACAGGCTGGGGCTCAGTGAGCAGCTGGGACAAGGACCAGGCCCCTCTGCTTGCAGATATAATCAGCTTTGCTGGGCAGAGGCTGTGGCTGTTTTTCCAATTAGGGCTGTTAGAGGATTCTGGCATGAACAGCAGTGGGTTTAATTTAACAGACCCAGGACTCATTGAATTAGCAAACATGGGGGATGGGGAATGAAAAGGTTGATAATGAGAGGAGACTGGAGAGCTTGGGGGTTGTGAGCTGGGACACAATGAGGTTTGGTCATGTGGCCAAGGCCTACAAGGCAAGGTCTTCTCAATGAGCCTCCTTTTCCTCAGGTTCATCTGGGTTCTCCAAGGCCATTGTCAGGGTTCTGGACCTTTTTTTGTCCATTTATTTCCTAAGGACCCTGTATCTGCTGCCATCATTTCCTCCTTCCTAGAACCAGTTTATTCAAGGTCCATCCTACCAGATGGCCTCCTGATTTGAAAGTAAAGAGTATTCCAGATAGAGTCAAGGTCCTTAAAGGCCCTAAGTTCATCCATACTTCCTTTGGCAGAGGAAAAAAAATGGCTTCCTTGAGAAGTTTAAAAGCTTGTCTGAGTCCATGCAGGTTAGAGGTAGGGTCAGGGTTGCAATCCTATAGGCCTTCTTATACCTACTTACCTGTCTGTCTGTCTACCTGCCTCCCTATCAGTCTACTTAATCTAATTCCTATAATCTACTCATCCATTGATCCATCTCCCTAGCACCCCACTGAAAGAACAGAAGAAATAGGAAAAGATAATTCTGTGTTATATAAGAAGAGCAGGGCAGGGAGTCGGGCGGTGGCGCAGCGGGTTAAGTGCACGTGGAGCAAAGCGCAAGGACCTGAGGAAGGATCCCAGTTCGAGCCCCCCGCCTCCCCACCTGTAGGGGAGTCGCTTCACAGGTAGTGAAGCAGGTCTGCAGGTGTCTATCTTTCTCTCTCCCTCTCTGCCTTCCCCTCCTCTCTCCATTTCTCTCTGTCCTATGCAACAAAGATGACATCTATAACAACAATAATAATAACTACAACAACAACAAAAAGACAACAAGGGCAACAGAAAGGAAAATAAATAATAAATATTTTTTTAAAAATGGACACCCCACACACACACACACACCTGCGCGAAAAAAAAAAAAAGAAAAAAAGAGCAGGACAAGGGAATTTTTAAGCATTTGCCCAAATTCTCATAGATACTAAGCAGCAAATCTAGAATCTGGTCCCAAGACTGTATGAGCCTCAACAACTCTGTGAATAGCCACATGATTTGCACTTCTTTACTCTTCCAAATCATCTACATTGAAGCATATTAAAAGCCTAAAACAAACTGTACTTCCTGGTTGGGACTATCTAGGTGGCAGTAAGAAACATTTCCCTAATTATAACTTTGGTTCAGAAGCTTGTTCAAATGCTGGTCATCACCCTTGAGACACATTAAGAATAGAGATCCTGGGGATCGCGTGGTAGTGCAGTGGGTTGAGCACACATGGCACAGAGCGCAAGGACCATTGTAACGGGATCCCCATTCGAGCCTCCAGCTCCCCACCTACAGGGGAGTCACTTCACAGACAGTGAAGCAGGTCTGCAGGTGTCTATCTTTCTCTCCCCCTCTGTCTCCCCTCCTCTCTCCATTTCTCTCTGTCCTATCCAACAATGACATCAACAACAATAATAATAACCACAACAAGGCTAAAATAACAAGGGCAACAAAAGGGAAAAAAATAGCCTCCAGGAGCAGTGGATTCATGGTGCAGGCACCGAGCCCCAGCAATAACCCTGGAGGAAAAAAAAAAAAAGAATAAAGATCCTGGGGACAGGTGATGATAGTCTACCTGGTTAAGTACACACGTTGCTATGAACAAGGATCTCAGTTTCAGCCCCAACCTCCACCTGCTGAAGAAGCTTCACAAATGATGAAGCAAATACTGCAGGTGTCTCTCCATCACTCTCCCTCTCTATCTCTTCCCCTCTTAATTTTTCTCTCTCCTATCAAAGAAGAAAAGAAAAGAAAATGGTCACCAGTAGCAGTAGATTCATCGTGCAGGCATCAAGCCCAGTGAGAACCCTGTTGGCAATAAAATAAATAAAAAGGGATAGAGATCCTTCTTGACTCCTCTGGGACCCCCAAGGGACCCTCCATTTGCATAGGAGCCAGAGTTTGGTTCTGTTTTGCAGTGACCAGACTGAGGTTGGGAAAGTTGGGCCTTTCAGAACCTTCTATCCTCTCTAAGAGTGGTAGCACAGCTAAGCCTGTCCCTACCTCCACTTTGAACCACACCTCCTCTTTGAGAGCAGTGGGGGCCAGGAATCCACCACACCCCTTACCTGCACATTCCAGTTCTGTGGCTTCTTAGATAGGGATGACCTGGACAGATCATTTTACTGTCTTAGAAGCTGTTGTCTTGTCTGGAAATAGTCGACTTCAGACATTGTTGTGTGGGAGAACTAACTACAACAAATTAAGTGCTTGGAACATCAAAGATCAAAGATGCCCCTTCCATGTAATCTTCTGTAATTTCCTTCCTAGATGTCTTGTCCTGTGACACCTTAAATAACTATGTACTCAAACCCAGAAAAAACATGTCACAGTATCACTGCCCCTCCCAGGGCTAAATGCCTTATGAAAGTAAAAGGCATATGCATATAAAACACAAAGTTAGTTAGAAAGCAAAACAGGTTAACATTGGCAGAATTTTTGTTACCTGCCGGGGGGGGGGGGGGGGAAGGATACTGTTTACCCTTTTTTTTTTTTTTTATGTAGAAGCCAGAATTGTGGTATCCCACCACACAAAAACTAGATGCTGGGATTCTGAGGCATTCCCTTCCCTTCCTTGTAATTATTTTATGTCATTCACTTTACAAGTGACTTGAATCTTTCCCATTTCTCTTTCAAGTTAGCAGGGCAAGCTGGATGCATCTGTTGCCTTGCTACCAGGCAGGTCGGTCCCAAATGCAGGGAAAAGAAAAAAAGAAAAAAAAAAATCCAGCTATCCGGCCTTAGAAATTGGCCACAGACATCATGGTGGGAGGACAAATAAATATAGAACATCAAGAGATCATTCATTTAGAGCCCAGCTTTCCCCAGCATCTCCTGGCTGTGATTCACCAGGCCAGTTACAGCTGCCAGAATTCAGTGTGTTGGGCAGGCAGTCAAAGTGAGAAGAGCAGGTCCACAACTCCTTCCTCAACCTCATCCTTACCCTTTCCCCCTGGATTCTAATGGGATTGCGTCATCTCTTGCCTGATCTTTAACTCACTGCTGCTTGTTTCCAGAAACCAGATTAAGAAACCATCCATAGCAGTCAACTACCTAAGGTCACTACCCAAACTATAAATACAGGCATTTGGAAACCTCATGTAAACTGTCTAAGCACACCCTCTCCTTCATACCAAAGGCCTCCCCTACATTTTTATTCTACACCCTGGTATACCTGGGACTTTTGTATCCCAGCCTCACTGCAGGCTTTTCTTCATGACAATAATTTTCTTCACATGATATAGAAGGGATATGAGTTATTGACATTTATGGTCTCCAGCACCAAAAAGAGGAAGAGGGAACTTGGTATATATAAATGATTTCACTCTTGTGGGGGGGGGAACTATTAGATTGGGTGAAAACTATTGTGGTTATCAGAAGGAAAAGATAGGAGTTCCTAGAGCCTCGTCTAATAGTATGATGTATTGAAATCTTGTGGTGAGTGCAGTAAGTCTTACACACATACAAAAAT